>NC_060138.1:635316606-635625356 GCF_021461385.2 Schistocerca piceifrons | reverse complement strand
CATATTCCTCCATTATATCCCATTATACCTGTTAAATTAAGACACATGGCCGCAGTAGACATTTTTGGTCCGATTCCGAGAACTAACAGAGGTTTTTGCTACATTTTTGTCGCTGTTGAGCTCACTTCAAAATTTGTTACTTTCACTCCATTACGCAAAGCTACTGCTAAAACTGTTTCGAAAGCATTTGTAAAACATTTTCTATCTCATGTAGGGCATGTAATGAAAGTAATTTCTGACAATGGATCTCAATTTCGTAGTAGCGTATGGACACGCATGTTACGAGCCAGAAACATTTCTCCGATCTATATATCCAAGTACCACGCTTCTTCGAACCCCTGTGAACGATTAATGAAAGAAATTGGTAAACTGTGCCGAATATACTGCCACAAAAGACATATTGATTGGGACACACACATATTCTCATTCCAAGATGTAATTAATTCCATTCCAAATGAATCCACTATGCTATCTCCGTCTGTTATACTGAAAAATGCTGAACCACCTAACAAAATTAAAGAATTGATAACATTTCCTACATCTCGTCGATTACGACACCACGAAATAATTGACATTGCGCTGAACAACATCAAACGTGCCGCAGAGCGCCGGAGAAGACAGCAAAAACAGGTTTGTACACACCGCGTCTTTCACGTTGGACAGAAGATACTAGTACGTACACACTATTTATCCAGCAAATTAAAAGGTAAGTGCAGTAAATTTGAACTTCTATACGCAGGTCCATATCGGATTCGCAGCATCCCTCACCCCAATGTTGTACACGTCGAAACTTTGAGAACTAGAAAATCGAAAGGCAATCACCACATCTCAAACATTAAACCGTTTATTGAGTGAAACCACTGTATGATTCAACACACTATGATGCCATTTACTAATGCAATTATTTCACCTGACTAATTACTGATGATTATCGTATTTTTTCTTGGCAAATGCCCGGCAAGGTAAGGTTAGCAGGTCGCTTTTCTTGTCGTTACACATCAGACCGTGCATATTTTTCCAGATGAACTTACGTATTTTATGAATAATTATGCAATTCTATGTAATGACGTATTAATTTTATCAAATTCTCTCTCCATTAAAGTCTTTAATTCTCGCCTCTATTAACTACACTACATACAAGCTGAACACAACGAACGTCACATTTGTCTTTTTATGTACGATTGTATTCCAGTTTTGTTAGTATGCACTGTGAAATAGTTAGGATATAACACACACCAGTTGACTTTGACATTTTTGCTTTATGACATCTCAAGATCGTGACGGTTTTACATTTTTGCTGCTGCATCGTATTATTCTGTGTACATTTTTGCATCTGAACACCGTCAATGTCTTTGACATATTACGTTTTCTGTCATGTTATGCTGTATGGTTAATTATGTCACCATAAATCAAACATTATTTAGTGGGTATATGATTTAAATGCAGGACATTAATCTTTGTTCATCAATTTCAGAAAGAAATGATGTATGTAAGAAATAAATTCAACAGAAATGGGAATTTCACCTACGGAATAAACGAAAGGAGATGCAATAACTTTATGAGGAAGAGTAAATGGATCAGGATTAACAAGCATTAACAAGAATGTACTATACTCATCATAGAATAGCAGTCTTAACTAATTTTTTTCTTTCAGAATACAAGGTGATTGATGCAGGCTGTCAGAGAGAACTACACATCTTAGTTTTAGTGATGAAATATGCTAGAGATAAGGAATAGTTGTATAATGAGTAATGAAGTGATTTTTTTGCAGATGATAATGAATACTGATGAATAATGATGAAGGATATGCTGTTATGAATAATGAAGTTTTTCTTTACAGGTGATGATAATAGTGAAGTTATGATGATATGGATAATGAAGTTTTCTTTACAGATGAGGATAATGGTGAAGTTATATGTAGGCTATGTAGTTATTTAAGTATTTGTTGCAGTTTGCTTTGACAGCAGGTGTTACATTGCATAGTAGGATGACGGAAAGTTTTGGAAAGGACAGCTATGGAACACAATTTATACACATTTCACTACCTGTTAATTCGAAGTTCACTACTTTTCAGCATAGTGTGCGTTTCTTCTTTCAGGTCAATAATCCGTTTTTGTATTTTTTTTTCAGGAGAAGCTTTTCATGATACTTACTAAACCTGTTAGTTATTATACCTGTTCTAGTACTTGCATTTTTATTTTTTACCCATTTGTGTCTATCATTTATAAATGTGATCACATATACTGCCTTGTTACATAACCTTGCTACAGCTGACTCATGACGAATGACGTTGCCTATTGTCATTTGCAGCAATAGGTCAAAAGCAAGTAGTGTTATGCCTCAGCAATTAATTAACGATCCCAACGCAATGCATTGCTAACAAAAAAAAAAAAAAATGTATTACCAGTCCCAAGTAGTGATACCAGTTTGAGAAAATTCTGAATAATACTGATTAGCTCTGAATAGTATGTCACTTGAGTAATGACTTCTTAATGAGACAAAAAAATATATATATATAAAATAATGCTTTGTCACTAGCTAATAACTGCCACTGTTTATTGTAATGAGACTACTTATAATGCCTGTGATTATTAATGCTTTGACTGTAATTAACTGATTTTAATAATGACTTTGTAATGATCTGAATACTACTGAAGGAGAAACACTGTTTATCGTAATGAGACTACTTATAATGCCTGTGATTATTAATGCTATGATTGTAATTAACTGATTTTTAATAATGACTTCGTAATAATCTGAATAATACTGAATGATGATTCTATTCAATACTTGCTGGCCACTGAGTGCCAATAATTAATGTCACTTGAAGAATTGTTATTAATTATGCCATTAATTAGCCCTTTTTTTCCCATGTTGAGTTTTCATGTTCTGGTTAATGGCCAATGAGTGCCAATAATTTGTATCACTCAATGTATTATGTTAATGCTAGGCCAATAATTGACTCTCCTTTTCAACTAAGACTTCTGATGAACATTATTCTGTCATACTAAATATACTTTGTAACTGGCCAAGGACCGCCACTGTTTATTGTAATACGATTACCCATGATGCCAGCTAGTGATTCTTAATAGACTGGAATGACACATAATTAATTAACTATGGTACTGTTTAATAATGCTTTGTAATTAGGAGAAGACTAATAATTCTTACTATTGGAATGACAAATGATTAATTAACGACAAATGATTAATTAACTGTAATTAGACATGATTAATTAACGACAAATGATTAATTAACTGTAATTAGGAAAAGGCTAGTGATTATTATTGGAATGACAAATGATTAATTAACTGTAATTAGAAGGTTAATGATTCTTAATTACACTCTGTAACTGAAAAGAATGCGATTATTTAATAATACTTTGTAACCAGGAAAAGAAGGCTACTGATTCTATGTAAAACAATTAATGAACATTTTTCTGTAATACTACATACTTGGTACAGAAATGTTCAATAACTGGGCTATGAATGCCACAAACTAATTAAGTCTCTAATTGTCAATATTATGTGACTTGATGTCCTTCACCTCATAAGCTGACTGCCCTGAATTACTGCAATGTCCATATGTTCTGTTTATCCTAGTGATCATGGAGCACTATCTTTGGTTTTGCACTAATTCTACGTTGGTGCGCCTTGTAAGAGCGTGGTGTTGACACGACATGCTGTCCACCACCGTGAGCGATGAAGACGTTATTATGGTCGCACTGTTTGGTGTACCTAATGTCCTGCCAAAATGAAAACATGGAATATTATTACGACAATTCAGTGTCTTGGCTACACTGATAAATTCTGATGGGAAAAGAACTTCAAGTTGTGTCACTTGGTGTTGTACTTCTGTGGAAAGATATGGACTTTCAGAGCAGCTGTGTGCAATCTAAAGTGCTACAACCATGATGCAATCCTTCCCTTTCCTATCCTAATTCTTGTCACATAGTGAAAATCACTTTTTTTTGCTAACATTATTTATGTTCATGGCTATACACTTTTTTCGATTCGCTGAACTCCAGTGCGTGTGCACTTTGGACATGATTTTTTGCCATTATGTTTATTTATTGCGAAAATGCTAAAGACATTTTTCGATTTGTTCTGAAGTACAGTATATGTACACTCTTATCTTTTGTATTGTATATACATTTTTATTTTAATGATATGTTCTGAACTACAGTGCATGTGCACTTATGTTAGGCGTTAATATGTTTTCTATTGAACTTCAGTGCCTGTGCACTTTTCTCATTTTTCAATATGTTTTCTACTATTCTGTATATTCAATACTTTAATGTGAATGCACTTATGCCATTTGTTACTAATTGTACATACATTTCATCAATTACTGATATGTTCTCAACTGCAGTGCATGTGCACTCATGTCACTTGTCAACATAATATTTTTTGCCAGTCTGTTTATTTGTTCTGAATATGCCAATGAATTTTTTCAGTGCCTCTGCACTTTGTTATCTGTCAAATAATTTGTATATACATTTTTCTGATTTGCTACTATGTTTTGTACTCACATTTTGTCTTTGTCTGATATATCTTGTACTTAGTGCGTGTGCACAACATTTACTTTATGTACTACATCTAATTATTCTGTAAATTGTAGAAGTTTATTAGTTAATTAAAAATTTTGCCGCGATTGGCAAGTCCAAATGACTCACCATCGCTGCCAAATTTTTGCCCCCCCAGTGGAGGGTTATGAAACACGTATGTAACATAGCAGCGATGGCGAGGCATTGTGGCATCTGTGACCAGAGAGTATGCGCTTGACCGCGCGAGTGTTGCGAGCGGTTCCTCCTCAGTCAGTAGTCGTTGCGAGTCTGTAGCTCTGTCTAGTTGAGAGCAGTACTCTGTCAGTAGTCGTCGCGTGCAGTACGCTAATAGTCGTCATGCAGAGCGGCCGGTCAGTAGTAGCAGCCCAGTGCGGTTGTGTGATGTAGGCGGTCGGCAACACTGGTCAAGATGGTGAATAAGGTATACTGTTAATTAATATAATCATTAGATAATGAAAAATTTTATTTATTGTAATTATTCTCCAACAAGTCCCCCAATAATAATTTTTATTTCAAAAGCATTTTTTCGAAAATTTAATTTTTTATTGAACTAAAGATTTCGTTGCACTTCCCATTTCATTCCACTTCTTTTGAAGAAAAATTTCACTAGAATCACAAAAAAAGAGAATATTATTATTTGCAATGCAGTTCCTCCAAGCGGTGCGCAACAACAAGAGCAGAAATGTGACATCCATTTATTCTGAGGTAAGACTTTAATTCTGATTGTTTTGCACAGGGCCAAAGACCGATATTTCGGTTTAATTGTATTTTCTTGTCACTGAACGGACTTTAAATTTTGTGAAGAATTTATATTTGAGTCAGATTGCGATTCTCACTTTTATTGTCATTAAATTTAATTGCTAGGGGAGGTTACACTTGGCTCCCATTTGTATTAAGTATTTCATTTTTCCTTTAAAATTACGGTGGGGAGGTTACATGACTTGTCTTACAGCAAGTCCATTGCTCGTATAGCGGCTGCTTTAATGCGAGTAATACGTTAGGAAACTTGTAGTAGAGCTACTTCTCACGTATGTGTCAATTTCTGAACAGATGCACTGCGAGACGATACTGAGTTTGATTGGTCTGCAGTTTCCTTGCTGTGTCTTTCACAAGCTCTTTACTAGGCGACGAAACATCTGCTGTAAGAAACGAAGTCGGACGTCTGGGACAGGAGAGCAGCAGGTGAGTGATCCACTAGGGAACAATTACATTAAAATTAATTCAGACTCCTAAGAGGAGATATGATAGAGGCTCCATCCATATCTACGGCGATTCATTCAGTAAACCAACACACACGCTACGGTCAGAAGTGGCGAGGCTGGGGAGAGTCACAGCGTTATATAATGTCCACGAGCGCTTTTGGTAGATGGTGCTTAGTGCATAAATATGCTCTTATCTTTGATTTATTGTGTCTGCGTCAAGTGTCTGGACCATTTGGACATAACCGATATGAAGTTCAACATCTGTAGACGTAACATATAAAATTGTACACTTTGAAGTATATGATGCTTTTGCCATGAACAACAAACGATATTTTATCAAGTGTAATTTGCTCTGGAAAATACATTTTCAGTGCTACGTCATTCATAAATAGTGAGAGGAAAAGGAATTTGCTTAGGGGAAAAGAAGGTTGTAGAGGGGCAAGCAAGGCCAAGGACGAAAGCTGATCAAAGAGTTGAAGTTTAGTGGCGCACAAAATCCTTCTTACTATCCACGAGTTCATGAAACTTTTGTTGAAACTTCGAACACAGTTTCCCCACAAATGTGTATTTTGCCATATAAGTAACGCTTTCAACCCAAAATTTACATTAGCTTACACTTTTTTTATCGTAACCTTATTCATAATATGTCAAAAATTAAATAATCAGTGGTGACAGAAGTTGGGGAAAATGTTGTTCTATTATTTCCGTCCTTAAACAAATTATCGGCTGAATAGTTACCAGCATATTGATATCCTTTGACAGAAGATATCAAACATACCCACCACGCTAAACCCAGAACTTATCTTTATAGTGTATGTAGTGTAAGACAAACTGTATCTTGAATTTAAAATTGCAGTTATAGGAGGGTCTGGGTTCTCATAAAAAAAAATTATTTAGAAAAAATTTTCAGTATCACACAGGTATGTATAGTAAGGCATGGGATTCTTTTTAATTTCGCTATCATTGTAGCTTCACTGTTCTCCTGCAGGTGCCAGGGGGGGGGGGGGTTGCTGGTGGTGGCCAGTAGGAAGGAAATGAAATGCAGAGTGGACAGGTTGTTAAACCATCTGTGAGCTATCAGAATTGTCTTCTTCCATCATATTAATGCAAATGATCGCAATTGTCAGACTAATTGGTCGTTATATAAATTACTGGCTCAAACAATACTCATTTTGTCATTGATAAAAACTAGAAGATACAAGTAGTGGGACAAGCTATGTTGTGGCATATTTTGTTAGTGCATGTTGCCTACATCAGGGGCAGGTATGCCTCAGGGGCAAACCTATTGTTCTACTTTGATTGACATGTCATTAACCTAACCAAAAGGAAGGATCCTTCTGGCAGAAAAATAGGTTAAGGATCTGTCAATCAAAGAAGAACAAGTTAATGACATTTCACTCAAAAGAGAACCATAGGTTTGGCCAGAGTGCATACCTGCCCCTGATGCAGGCAACCTGCACTAACAAAATGTGCCACAACATAGCTTGTACAACTACTGACACATTGTGAGGCAAGTTAAGAGCAAAAAGGCAATAAAAATCATTCTTTTCTTTCTGTGCACTTATGTGAAAACCACATAGCGCTGCTGAGAAATAATTTTACAAATAATCGATTTTTCAGTTATTGTCTCGTTTTTTAGAATGCCAAGTAGAGGAATTATAAAAGTTTGAAATCGTTGTTCAGGCGGCGTATCCTCCTGCCCAGCCCGGAAGTAGGGGGGGTGAGGGAGGGGACAAATCCCGGGCAGCAATTTCGGGGCCGTAATAGATTGTTAGTAAGTTCAGACTCTTATTTAAGCTGTAGCAGACCAGGGCATCATAAGAAAAGTGATCCATTTTCGCAAAAGGCAATCAGAATAATGTTCGTAAGCTCGTTGTTACCTATAGATGAAAATGATAGCACCGAAACTATAGAGGAAGGCAAAAATGACGAAGAGGGCGATGACCATCAGTTTGACACTGAATAAAGATATGTTGTAGTAGTCTGCATGTCAAGTTTGTATATTCTGTAAATAAACATATAATTAATGTCGAATAATGTATTTCACATGATCCCATTCCGAAAAAAAGCATAAAATAATTTTGATCGGTTTTTGAGTGCAAATAATCCTACGTGCGCCGATATCTCGCGGTGCAAATATAACGACGACACCAGCCATTGTAGTTGCGCCGTCGTACGTAATTCTAAACATCACGCGCAGCTCGTGGATGATTGACACAAGGCTACTCCCAGCGTAATAGAAGAGAACACTTGACAGAAAATGGCGGTAACTGCTGCACGATGAACCTGGCGATGTCGACACCTTTAGTAGCTGCAACGGAATGTGGTGGAGAACTGTTCTCCGGAATATTTAGAGACTCTGTCAACTAACTACAGTGCACTTCCGCGGTATAGGAAAAGCCCTTGTAGCCAACTTAACATAAGTTGGAGCTGTAACCGTTCCCGCTGTTCTGGCCGACAGGAGCGGCCGAGTTCCTGCCTTCAAGTTGCGTGGCCGGAACTGGCGCGGATTCCCAGAACGCGTGAGTCTATGCCTCCGCCACCGCGTGGCCTCAACGACAATTCGAAGTAACGGCCAGGCAGTCAGGGAACCAAGCTAGACTTCACCATCATCAGCGTTTTCTAAATTGCGTAATATATTAAATAAATGGGAAAAGGCACAATTATCCTGTCCCCTCCAACCGATGATCCTCTACGTAGAAAATGCTTCGGTAGTGTCTGTGGGCCTTAATTTAATAATTGAAGTCGACAACTTCTTAATTGACCGACCGGTCTCTGTTTGGTATGGATTTACTCGGAATAATATTTGGAGTTCGAATCTGTGATAAGAATTAAAGGATTAATTGTATTATTTTATTTATTTTATTATTTAAAAAGAAAAATATCCCAATCAGCTTTTCCACAAATAATAAATTACAACAAAAAGTAATCCATGATGTAAATTCCATCAAGAGTCCCTACCGTAAATCAGGAATATACAAACTCAAATGCGATACATGCCCAAAATTCTACATTGGAGAGACAGGCAGGAGTTTTGAAATTAGATACAAAGAACACATTGATGCTTTAAGACTTGCTAACTTGAACAAATCTGCATTTGCAGCCCATATTGCTGAAGAAAACCATTCAGTGAGAAACATTGAGAACAACTTAAAAATTTTGCATCTAGCAGAAAAAGGAGCCACTATGAATATATTAGAAGAAATAGAAATACACACACACAAAAACAGCACCCCAGACTATATCCTTAATGAACAGAGTTAGCCAACACCCCTTTCCTGAAAAATTTCCAAAAATTATTTTCCAATCTCTAAAGAAAATAGTATTAGTACACCTGTCTGCAGATCAAGTAGCAAATTTATGTGTTACTGTAATTCTCATGATGCTAAATGTAATTAAATAATGTACTATTTTACCTAAAAAAGGAACAAATTTATAATTAATGTACAAACAGTATCAACTCAAATAGTCAATGTCTCTGTACTAGTGTAAAAGGCATTTCAGTTGCATAAGTGAATATATGATTCTTTCCAAATATAGGACATCTTCAAATGTTACGATATATCATAGCATCTTTGATACTCATGTTTGTAAGCTCTTTGTATGTATCAAAACATGTGGTTCGTGGTAGAAATCTTCTCAGTGACAAATATAAAGTCTTAAGTGAGAAAAATTTACGTGTGCAACAATAAGAGTGCAGTGGGAATGTATTCACATCTGTTGGACGACTGTTATGAAAACAAACAGTCCAAACCGACATTTCACGTAAGTCACATGCAACGAAAATCTGTAACACAACCATCTGTGTGTGGCGTGCTCATAATTATGTATTATCTATATTTTAGGAAAATTAATCTGTAAAAATCACACCAAATGTCATAAGGAAAGCGTGTGAATCATAACGATTCGAAACCGGTAACGGTACTCTTTGAATAAAGGAATTGAAAGTAAATTTGTGGTTAGTTGCTGTCCCAACACCATCAACATTTGTCTTCAAATAACAGCCACGGTCTCCAATCATGTCATCATATGACAAAATTGCATCAATTTTATTACTCTCTTCCTCTGTGGTAGGGACCGGTCTGGACAGACGCTATGGCCGTCCACCGTCCACGTGCGTTATGTGCATGACAAAGTCGCTGCGTTACAAGACGAGCACATGTGCACCCAAGCAAGCCTTCCAGCAAAGTGTGTGTGTGTGTGTGTGTGTGTGTGTGTGTGTGTGAGAGAGAGAGAGAGAGAGAGAGGGGTAATAATATATAAGCCATGTATCTAATTGCAGATTCTGGACTCTTTCCCTGTAACCAACCCACAGGTAAATTCATTTTCTAGCTGTTAATATTGGTTCAAGCTTCTCTACAAGGACGCCCATGCCTGGGGTAAGGGGCGGGGGCAACCCCCTATCTCTCGGGGGAAGGAAAAAAATTTAACGTGGTCAGGTGTTCTTCTTTCAAGAAAATTATTTAAAAGTCAATGTTTGGCAGCCTTTTTATTCCTACTTACAAGTGGGCATTCGTCTTCCAAAATATTAAAATACTCCAAACTCCCCCCAGGTCTAGCCCCCCCCGCCCCCCTTGCTTCCTTATGTTTCAGTTGCAAATTAATCCTGTTTGAACTGCAAATTAATCCATTAGTAAAAATTCGAAGAGAAATGAGACGAACAAACAGATTGCTGAAGTGTTGAGAAACTGCAATTCGCATGCTGGTTTCGATTGCGGTCATTCAGAAGAAAGTTGATAACTTGCTCAAAATGGTGGCGACTGTTAAAAAACTGCGTTAAGTTTCAAACGGTCTCCCCTCCTCCTTCTCCTTCTCCCCCCTGAGGCCGTAGGAATCTTTCGACGGTTGGAACTGATGCAAAATGTGAAACTTTTATCGGCATACGTCGTGGTCAGTTCCCTACGGCACAGCTCGGCGTCTGTCCCTCCCCTCGGCTGGCAACGGTTCTACTTTTTAGAGTCGGAAGCTCATTGAAGTGCAGGCACTCCGAGGCCATAAAAAAAACCCACCACAGCTGCCACCAGCCTCATCTGCTCATTCCTCGCTCCTGTTAACTCGCATCTGGACTGGCGCTTGCCACAAGGCTACGACACCGCGACCGCGCTTTCCCCTTGGCACGTGCGCCTTGCAGATAGCAAGAGTTTGCCTATTCATTACTTCCAGCAGGACGTCATAATGTCATTCGTGTATAGAACGCGCTGTTTTACACTGGGTACGTGACTACGTCGCGAGTCGGCCGAACACAAGCCATGTGGTAAGAAACAACCACAACTACCCCTCCTTGTCAGCGCGATCGCGATCTCACGACTTCAGTAAACTCTCCCTGTTTAGCATTGCAAAATACACTCCTGGAAATTAAAATAAGAACACCGTGAATTCATTGTCCCAGGAAGGGGAAACTTTATTGACACATTCCTGGGGTCAGATACATCACATGATCACACTGACAGAACCACAGGCACATAGACACAGGCAACAGAGCATGCACAATGTCGGCACTAGTACAGTGTATATCCACCTTTCGCAGCAATGCAGGCTGCTATTCTCCCATGGAGACGATCGTAGAGATGCTGGATGTAGTCCTGTGGAACGGCTTGCCATGCCATTTCCACCTGGCGCCTCAGTTGGACCAGCGTTCGTGCTGGTCGTGCAGACCGCGTGAGACGACGCTTCATCCAGTCCCAAACATGCTCAATGGGGGACAGATCCGGAGATCTTGCTGGCCAGGGTAGTTGACTTACACGTTCTAGAGCACGTTGTGTGGCACGGGATACGTGCGGACGTGCATTGTCCTGTTGGAACAGCAGGTTCCCTTGCCGGTCTAGGAATGGTAGAACGATGGGTTCGATGACGGTTTGGATGTACCGTGCACTATTCAGTGTCCCCTCGACGATCACCAGTGGTGTACGGCCAGTGTAGGAGATCGCTCCCCACACCATGATGCCGGGTGTTGGCCCTGTGTGGCTCGGTCGTATGCAGTCCTGATTGCGGCGCTCACCTGCACGGCGCCAAACACGCATACGACCATCATTGGCACCAAGGCAGAAGCGACTCTCATCGCTGAAGACGACACGTCTCCATTCGTCCCTCCATTCGCGCCTGTCGCGACACCACTGGAGGCGGGCTGCACGATGTTTTGGCGTGAGCGGAAGACGGCCTAACGGTGTGCGGGACCGTAGCCCAGCTTCATGGAGACGGTTGCGAATGGTCCTCGCCGATACCCCAGGAGCAACAGTGTCCCTAATTTGCTGGGAAGTGGCGGTGCGGTCCCCTACGGCACTGCGTAGGATCCTACGGTCTTGGCGTGCATCCGTGCGTCGCTGCGGTCCGGTCCCAGGTCGACGGGCACGTGCACCTTCCGCCGACCACTGGCGACAACATCGATGTACTGTGGAGACCTCACGCCCCACGTGTTGAGCAATTCGGCGGTACGTCCACCCGGCCTCCCGCATGCCCACTATACGCCCTCGCTCAAAGTCCGTCAACTGCACATACGGTTCACGTCCACGCTGTCGCGGCATGCTACCAGTGTTAAAGACTGCGATGGAGCTCCGTATGCCACGGCAAACTGGCTGACACTGACGGCGGCGGTGCACAAATGCTGCGCAGCTAGCGCCATTCGACGGCCAACACCGCGGTTCCTGGTGTGTCCGCTGTGCCGTGCGTGTGATCATTGCTTGTACAGCCCTCTCGCAGTGTCCGGAGCAAGTATGGTGGGTCTGACACACCGGTGTCAATGTGTTCTTTTTTCCATTTCCAGGAGTGTATAGCCCGCATCTCGTGGTCGTGCGGTAGCGTTCTCGCTTCCCACGCCCGGGTTCCCGGGTTCGATTCCCGGCGGGGTCAGGGATTTTCTCTGCCTCGTGATGGCTGGGTGTTGTGTGCTGTCCTTAGGTTAGTTAGGTTTAAGTAGTTCTAAGTTCTAGGGGACTGATGACCATAGCTGTTAAGTCCCATAGTGCTCAGAGCCATTTGAACCAGGAGTGTATATTCATGAATTCTCTTCCAAGCTCAATAACAGCGTAATTTTGGTTTAAATAACTATGTAATTCTTTACACACATTTTATCAACCAGTTTCTGATTTCTTTTGATGCACCCTACGTTTCTTTGTTTGATCTCAGCTCATTTTGGCAACAATCTTATCACAATGTGTCTCATTGTTAATCTTTACTTTTTTTAATGCGAGTTGTAACCGTCCCTCGGTCTTCACATAAATCACGGATACCCTGCAAGTAGGTACGAAGCCGTTAATACCTTCTACGGTCGAGATTGTGCAGAAAGTTAATTCAGCTCCCAGTGGAGTATTAATTTTACCTGCCTTGTAAATTGGGGCAATCTCTCTACAAACTGCCATTTGGCGGTGGCCATTAACAATACGAGGGTGATACAACCGTAAATCCGATTTTCAGAGATCTTTCTACTGTTGCGTTATTGAAGACAATTATTCATAGTCGCACACAGAATCAGAATCAGAATGAGAGGGTGAACACTGTGATTTGCACACGAAGTCTAGTCCACATATCCATGAACCTTCTTTGCGCTGGATGTCGAAGTTGATGTCTCTTCACACACAGTCTTTCCACTGCTAGCAGCATTGTGTGCGTTATTATAGTAAAGTTATTATACTTTTCCCTAGTACTATTCCACTAGTGAAGCGCCCCGCGTTTGCACTGAACTAACAATACAATTCACAAACCAAAGACAAAATATATACTATGGTATTTTTGAAACTTGTCGTCTGAAACAGACACGGTTGTCTGGTGTATCGTGTTAGCCAACAGTGGGAACATCTTTCACAGTAACATGAAATTACTGATACGTTTTAATGACATTTTTTCAGAGAAAGTGTTACGTTAAATCTGCTCACATATTTTTAAAAAAATAATTAAAAATGCTTAGAATTAATCTACTGGTGCCCAACATTTCATTAGTGATACATGTGACATGACTAGACTTTTACTGTTTTCTGGGACAACAATGAAATTCTATAATCCTGTGATGCTTGTTTAAGGATTGTTGAACATCTGTTTTTCCATTTCTGTTTTAGCAGTGGTGAGAAGCAGTCCACTACTGGGAACATTGTTGGCAATTGCATTTCAACGTTTATCTACAGCCTGAATCTCGTAACACCATTGATTTAAAGTATAACAATTAAAATATGTCATCATTCAGGTTCAAAAACCGTAAATAGTTTCTTCATGCACTAACAATCACATGCCATTTATTTAAATGTATATAATATTATTTGCGTCGCAGTGACACATGCTACACTTTCAGCGTTACATAAAAATAATGGTACAAGAATTACTAATGAGACCACGTTAATAAATTAAAAGCTCATCATGACTTCCTCGGATCTGGCGTGTCTGTTCCTTCGACTACGCTGCAGAAATTTCGCTGGGAAGCCATTACACATGCTCCATGCCGCTCCGATCTCTCGCCGTACAACTTTCATTATTTGGAGTCCTGAAGAAAGACATTCCTGGCCGTCGATTTTCTTCGGACGAAGAAGTGCACGTAACTGCAAATATTTCCCATGAAGGCACTGACTGTCTTGTCTCACATGGGGATCAATGTATTAAAACTGTTCGATTACTTTTAAATAATAAGTAGTCTACTTACTTTTTTCCCACATGCTTTGTTTTCATGTAACTGCCGCTTATACGTAAAGGATCTGACCGTTATGGTTAGCTGAAACGTGCGATTGTTTTCTGGTGACGTATAGAATTTCTGTTTGGTGTGATAAACCGCAGTTTGCTCTAAATGTGGTGAAATCTAAATTAATACAAATGATTACGATAAAAAAATTCTGGAATGCTCGAATACAGTATTAGTGGTGTGCTGTCTGACACAGTGACGTCTATGAAGTATCTAGGCGTAACGTTACAAACCGACATGAAGTGGAACGAGCACATGAGGTCGAGTTAGGGAAGCGAACGGTCGAATTAGGTTTACTGGGAGAACTCTAGGAAACCTAGGTCACTTATAAGGGAGACCGCGTGCAGAAAACTTCTGGGGCCCTTCCTTGAGCACTGGTCGAGTGTTTGGGATTACTACCAGGGGGAAAGTTTACAAAACAGAAATTTGTGACATGCTGCAGAACCATCCTACTGACTCCACCGTACGTCTCATGAAATGACTGCATAAGACAAGGTAAAGATTTACCAGGGCTTGCACGTAATCACATAAACAGTCGTTATTTTTTCTCGCTCCATTTGCGAGTGCTACAAGAAAGGAAATAACTAACAGTGGTACAAGATAATTCCCGCCATGCACCATATTTTGACTAGCGGAATGTGTATGTAGATGTTGTTTGTGAAAGAATATGATATCTGATCCCAAGCTATTGTTTCAGCATTTCAGTCCAGTCGTTCTCCCAGTTCGACGGTGGATGTGCATGTCTACGATATCATACGGAATGCAAAGTCAGTTTTTAATAAGTTTTACTGGCCTTTCATTCCTATATAATGATATATTAATAACAACGGAATGTTCACCGATAGCTAGTACCTTAAACAAACCAGTCATCTAACATGAACATTAGATTTCCTGAAATGAACAAGAAAATGATCTATCAGATAGGCAATGCATCATCACTTCCTCTAGCTTGCAATTACACTGTGGCAAATGTACACAATATAATCTTGATTTAATTACAGTATTTACGAGTTCTTTCCTTATCAAAACAAATGTAAGCATATATCTGCACACTGCTTCGCCTGCGCGCACCCGGAGGTATAGACGAAGCACAGATTTCCAATCTCATCGTGGGAATATGAAACAGGTATTTCATTACAAGCTGTAAGAAAATAAACGCTGGCTAACAAAGTGACCTAGGGATAGCTTCTAGCAGTCAGAACGTCCGGGTTTCTGGATGTGAAACTCGCCAGTTCTTAAATTTTGAATCAAAATCAGCAGCAATGGCGGCCGAAGCCTTCCGGTATAAGAAGGCACCCTCGTTCTGTCGACGGACTTGGAAAGCAGGGCGCAGGAGCGGGCAGAGATTAAGGGCACTCTCTTGCCCTTAAGATGGGAAACTGCCCCTAAAGGGCGGAAGAAACAACAATGACCAGTGGCAATGGGGATGCGGAAATCAATGGGAGCCACTGCATTAGAGACACATAGTGTATATTCATAGAACATATGACCTGCAATAGAGGAAATGCCAAGACGATCTCTGCAGTGGAAGAAGATTCATGATTAATTTTTAAAAAATGAGAAAAACTTGTTTATTCGGTGGCTAATTCAATTTCAAATTATAACTAATAACAGGAAAATCTTAACAAAATTAAAAAAAAATCATTAGTATCGTCAAAATGTTGAAAGAAAAAACATCACTTTATTAACAGCTTTTCGCTGAGCACTTATTCAACTCCCGCGGAACACCAGTTTCCGCAGAACACACTTTGGGAAACCCTGGTCTAAATATAATGAAGGTCAGTGAATTGCAAAAGAATGAAGTTTAAATTTTCTCGTCAGACGATTATAATAGTCATGTCGATGTCAGCAAAAAATAATGTATCGGAAATAAGATTCGTCCTGAATAGGAAGAGAGCGAGTTACTATGAACAAATTCTCATAAGAGTCGACAGCAAACCAACAGCAACAGCTATAGTATAATCACACATGGCGACGCCACAAGCTTAAGTTGAAAGAGAGAGGAACTATATAAATACATTGAATGAGTAATACAGGATGTAAAGGGCAATGAAAATAATCGTGAGGGACTGAAACGCTGTAGTAGTGAGGGAACAGAAGAAAGCGCGACGGGAGAATACGGCTCGATAGTAGGTCTAAGAGAGGAAAAAGACTACCTGAATTCTGCAAGAGCCAGTTAACAGGGAACACACTGCTCAAAAATCACCAGATGGTAAGGTATATTTGGAAACGGCTTGGACGCACGCGAAGATTCCAGCTGAATTATACGGGGTGTTCAAAAGTCTCTCCGCAGTGCCGTGTGATTGTTAGCCGCGCGTGCCGTATGCCGCAGTGAATATACCGAAATGAAACTCAGTGAAATACAAGTTATTAATTTACTGAATATTCATTTTTACTTACAAATTTTCGCATGAAATGGTGAAAGTGTCCCCCTTGTTGTTGAAAACACGATTCAATTCGTCTAATCATGTTTCCAAACACAAGGTGTAACATTTCTTCTGTAACAGAAGCAGTGAAAAAGGATACTGCAGTTTTCAATTCATCGATGGATTTTGGACGGTTTTTATAGACAGTTGCTTTCGCTGCACACCAGAAGACATAGTCAGGTGGTGTTAAGTCAAGCGATCGTGGAGGCCAAAGCCCCTGTGAAATTATACGATCACTAAAACCATTAGCGAGCAGTGACATGGAAACGAGAGCTGTATTCGCAGTTACACTACTTGTTGAAAATAACCGTTCAGTATTTTACTTAACACAGAATATTACTGCAGTATCGTTGTGTGTTTATTGTTTCGTTGAAAAATATGGGACCCACAATACGACGTCTAGAAATTGCAATCATTTTCACAGAATGAAGTGGTTCCTCATGAATACATAATGGATTTGCTGTACTCCACATTCGATTATTTTGCGATTTCATCTACCCGGATAAATGAAACCACGCTTCATCAGTGAAAAACGTTTCATTAAGAATATCCCTTCCATTTTGTTGAGCGAAATTTTTGAACCATTGACAATAATGCAGTCTCTTGCCATGATCAGTATTTTTCAGTTCTTGCACGACTGTCACTTTGTATGAGAAAAGTTCTAATTTTTCCGTACGGCTGTGTGGGCCGTTCCGACACTAACATCGACTTCCCGGGCAAGTTTTCTTACTGACTTGTTCGGACTCATGGACATTTTATCGGAAATATCGAGTAGTTTATCCTCAGACAAAACGCTAGGACGACCACTTCTCGGTGCATCTGTCACTGAACCCGTACTTCGAAATTTGTGAATCAAATGCCGCACAGAATCGCGATGTGGGAGTGTTGTCTCAGGGAAAACTGAATTAAACGTTTGACGAACTGGAACTGTGTATTTACTACCCGATTTGAACACTTTTTCGAATAAAAACACACGTTCTTCAATGGTTAGCATTTTAACAGTGACAAAAACGAAACAAACGAAAAAGGAACTAAACTTAAACGGCCACGTCAACACGTAACGACACATCCAACGATACTACTGACGCTGGCTGAGATAAGCGAAACAGTGGAATGTCTGGAGAGTCCACTTGAAGGGAAGTAACCCAGGCAGGCGAACAATCATACGGCACTGCGGAGAGACTTTTTGAACACCCCGTATCACGGTGAGACAGGTATTTCGAAATCAGATAGTGGATAGAACAGATTTAGATCATAGTTTAATAATGATGAAGAGTAGGCTGAAGCTCAAAAGAATCGTCCGGAACGATCAATGTGGAAACTGTACTGAGGAATTATGAGGTGCGATTGAAGTTGAAGACTGTAGATACGGCGATAATTATTACAGTAGTCGTTTCAACTCAAGGGAAACAGACATCTCTACAAAGGCGATCATAAAGAGTTGGGTATATAAAGATACAAAGAAGGTAGCTGCGAAGAATTCTTGGATAACAGTCAAAATCAGCTTATCGTCAAAAGAAGGAAGTACAAAAACATTCAGGAAAATGTAGGAATACAGCAAATAAATTACTCAGGAATGAAATAATCACGGAGTGCGAGAAAGTCTACAGGAAACATTTGAAGAAATCTAAAAAGAAAAGCACAGCTTCAGCATATAGAAAAGCCAAAGCAACCTTCGCTGAAATTAAAAGCTTCAACATGAAGCGTTTAAGAGAAATTCCACTTTTAAATGCAGCGGAAAGGGCAGAAATTTGGAAAAAGCACACCGATGGCCTAAACGAGGGGAGGAACTGTATCTGTCTGATGGCGTGGTAGAAGAGGAAATGGGAGTCCATATGTTAGATAAAGCGAATTACTCTACACAATTCCGAAGACAGCAAGAGCTTGTAAATGCGTGAGCTATCGCACAGTCAGCTTAACATCAAAGTTGCCGACAAGAATAACATAAAAAAATGGAAAAGTAAACTGAGGTTCTGTTAGACGATTATCAGTTTGGTTCTAGGAAAAGTAAAGGCACCAGAAATATGGTTCTGACAATGCTCGTGTTAATGGAAACAAGACTTCAACAAATCAAGACACGTTTCTAGGATACGTGGACCTAGATATGCAGTTCGGCAATGTAAAATGATGCAACATATCAGAAAAATAAGTGTAAGCTACAGGCAAGTCGGGTAATACGCGATGTATACAAGAATCACGAGGGAACAACAAGAATGGGAGAAAATGAATGAAATGATTGGATTAAGAAGAGTGTAAGATAGTGATGCAGTCTCTCGCCACTACTGTTCAGTCTGTACGTCGAGGAAGCTATGACGAAAATTAAAGAAGTTGCAGATTTGGAATTAAAATTCATGATGAATGGATATCAACAATAAGATTCACTGTGGCATTGCGATTGCCACTGAAAGCGAAGAAGAATTTAGACAAGGTATGTGTATGGTGCGAAAAATGACAACTGACCAATAACGAAAACTGTGAAGTCATTTACAGAATACCAAAAGAAACCCGCTAAATTTTAAATTCGAACGATCGCATAGATAATGTTGTGAGGAAAACGAACCAAAGATTGGGATTTATGGGCAGAATATTTAGAAAATGCAACAGTCCCTAATTCGCTCCAGGCAAATGCTGAGATAGTTCCCTTGAAAGGACACGGCCGATTTCCTTCTCCATCCTTGACAAAATCCGAGCACGTGCTCCGTCTCTAACGACTTCGATGTCGACGGAACGTTAAACCCGACCTTCCTTCCTTCCCTTTTCACTTGTCCGTCCCCTTCTGGAGTATTTCTGCGCGGTGTGGGATTCGCATCAGACAGGACTGACGGCGAACATCGACAAACTTGGAAGGGCAGCTTGTTTTGTACTACCGCGAAATAGTGGAGATCTTGTCACGCGCCATCTGGGGTGGCAGTCATTAAAACAGGCGTTTCTCGTTCCGCCAGCATCTTCTCATGAAATTTCAACCACCCCACATCCTCCTTAGAGTACGAAAATAAAACCGCAACACCAAGAACGAGTTGTGCGACATAAACGAAAGTTGGTAGGCGTGTTTCTATATCTGAAAGTCATGAGTCTATTCAGATTCCACGCAGTCGCATTAGAGTGGCACTGGTAGCGCCATTACAAGGATACAAATAACACTTGCTTTAAATACACGCTGTAACAGTCCTGAGCTTACTTCGCTTCGAGCTTGACGTGGTGAGTTGATTTTAGTCAAGAATGCGTTTAAGGCGAGTAAAACGCCATTATCCACACCTCACTGAGTTTGAGTGAGGTCGTATTGTTGGGCTACGAGAAGCAGGAAGTTCCTTCTGTGATAATGTAGAAAGACTTGGCGGAATGTAGCAACTGTTGATGACTGCTGGCAGCGGTGGTCACGAAAATGTACGGCAGCAAGAAGACCAGGCTCCGGACCGTAATGTGGTGTTACGAAGATGGAAGACCATCGTGTTCGGCGTATGGCTCTGGTGCATCGTGCTGCAACTGCAGCAGCAATCTGAGCAGCAGTTGGCACAGCAGTGACACAATGAACTGTTACAAATCGGTTAGTTCAAGGACAGCTCCAAACCAAAAGCCCGGTAGCGTACATTCCATGAGCCTAAGTCATCTTCATTTGCGACTTCAGTCCCGTCAAGCGAAACCTCATTGAGGGCAACGTGGAGGTCAACTGATGAAAGCTGGTTCTGTCTTAGTGCCAGAGATGGCCATGTGTTGGTCAGGAAGAGGCCAATTGAGGACCTACATCAAACCTCTCTCTGTGCCGGCCGCGGTGGCCGAGTGGTTCTGGGCGATTCAGTCCGGAACCGCGCGACTGCTATGGTCACAGGTTCGAATCCTGCCTCGGGCATGGATGTGTGTGATGCCCTTAGGTTAGTTAGGTTTAAGTAGTTCTAAGTTCTAGCGGACTAATGACCTCAGATGTTAAGTCCCATAGTGCTCAGAGCCATTTCTGAACCCCTCTCTGTGCTAGACACATTGGACCTACACCTGGTGTTATGGTTTGGGGTGCGTTTTCGTATGACAGCGGGAGCACTCTCGTGACTATCCTAGCACCCTGCTTGTAAATTTTTACGGCAGTCTGGTGATTCGATCTGTTGAGCTACTATTCATGAACAGCTTTCCAGGGGGTGTTTTCCAACAGGATAACGATCTCCCGCATACCGCTGTTGTAACCCAACATGCTTTACAAAGTGTCTAATCTACATCTACATCCATACTCCGCAAGCCACCTGACGGTATGTGGCGGAGGGTATCTTGAGTACCTCTATCGGTTCTCCCTTCTATTCCAGTCTCGTATTGTTCGTGGAAAGAAGGATTGTCGGTATGCCTCTTTGTGGGCTCTAATATCTCTGATTTTATCCTCATGGTCTCTCCGCGAGATATACGTAGGAGGGAGCAATATACTGCTTGACTCCTCGGTGAAGGTATGTTCTCGAAACTTCAACAAATTTCAGCTACTGAGCGTCTCTCTTGCAGAGTCTTCTACTGGAGTTTATCTATCATCTCTGTAACGCGTTCGCGATTACTAAATGATCCTGTAACGAAGCGCGCTGCTCTCCGTTGGATCTTCTCTATCTCTTCTATCAACCCTATCTGGTACGGATCCCACACTGGTGAGCAATCTTCAAGCAGTGGGCGAACAAGCGTACTGTAACCTACTTCCTTTGTTTTCGGATTGCATTTCCTTAGGATTCTTCCAATGAATCTCAGTCTGGCATCTGCTTTACCGACGATCAACTTTATATGATCGTTCCATTTTAAATCACTCCTAATGCCTACTCCCAGATAATTTATGGAATTAACTGCTTCCAGTTGCTGACCTGCTATATTGTAGCTAACTGATAAAGGATCTTTCTTTCTATGTATTCGCAGCACATTACACTTGTCCACATTGAGATTCAATAGCCATTCCCTGCACCATGCGTCAATTCGTTGCAGATCCTCCTGGATTTCAGTACAATTTTCCATTGTTACAACCTCTCGAGATACCAAGGCATCATCCGCAAAACGCCTCAGTGAACTTCCGACGTCATCCACAAGGTCATTTATGTATATTGTGAATAGCAACGGTCCTGCGACACTCCCCTGCGGCACACCTGAAATCACTCTTACTTCGGAAGACTTCTCTCCATTGAGAATGACATGCTGCCTTCTGTTATCTAAGAACTCTTCAATCCAATCACACAATTGGTCTGATAGTCGATATGCTCTTACTTTGTTCATTAAACGACTGTGGGGAACTGTATCGAACGCCTTGCGGAAGTCAAGAAACACGGCATCTACCTGGGAACCCGTGTCTATGGCCCTCTGAGTCTCGTGGACGAATAGCGCGAGCTGGGTTTCACACGACAGTCTTTTTCGAAACCCATGCTGATTCCTACAGAGTAGATTTCTAGTCTCCAGAAAAGTCATTATACTCGAACATAATACGTGTTCCAAAATTCTACAACTGATAGACGTTAGAGATATAGGTCTATAGTTCTGCACATCTGTTCGACGTCCCTTCTTGAAAACGGGGATGACCTGTGCCCTTTTCCAATCCTATGGAACGCTACGCTCTTCTTGAGACCTACGGTACACCGCTGCAAGAAGGGGGGCAAGTTCCTTCGCGTACTCTGTGTAAAATCAGAGTCCAGCGGCCTTTCCTCTTTTGAGCGATTTTAATTGTTTCTCTGACCCTCTGTCGTCTATTTCGATATCTACTATTCTGTCATCTGTGCGACAATCAAGAGAAAGAACTACAGTGCAGTCTTCCTCTGTGAAACAGCTTTGGAAAAAGACATTTAGTATTTCGGCCTTTAGTCTGTCATCCTCTCTTTCAGTACCATTTTGGTCACAGAGTGTCTAGACATTTTGTTTTGACCCACCTACCGCTTTGACATAAGACCAAAATTACTTAGGATTTCCTGCCAAGTCAGTACATAGAACTTTACTGTCGAATTCATTGAACGCCTCTCGCATAGCCCTCCTCACACTACATTTCTCTTCGCGTAGTTTTTGTTTGTCTGCAAGGCTTTGGCTATGTTTATGTTTGCTGTGAAGTTCCCTTTGCTTCCGCAGCAGTTTTCTAACCAGGTTGTTGTACCACGGTGGCTCTTTTCCATCTCTTACGATCTTGCTTGGCACATACGCATCTAACACATATTGTACGATGGTTTTGAACTTTGTCCACTGATCCTCAACACTATCTGTACTTGAGACAAAACTTTTGCGTTGAGCCATCAGGTACTCTGAAATCTGCTTTTTGTCACTTTTGCTAAACAGAAAAATCTTCCTACCATTTTTAATATTTCTATTTACGGCTGAAATCATCAATGCAGTCACCGCTTTATGATCGCTGATTCCCTGTTGCCTTGGCCTGTTGCCTTGGCCTACTCGGTCACCAGATCTGTTTCCAATGGAGCACGTATAGGACATCATCGGAGAACAACTCCAGCGTCATCCACAATCAGTATTAACTGCCTCCGTACTGCAACAGGCATGGAACTCCATCCCACAAACTGACAAATGGTTCAAATGGCTCTGAGCACTATGGGACTTAACATCTATGGTCATCAGTCCCCAAGAACTTAGAACTACTTAAACCTAACTAACGTAAGGACATCACACACATCCATGCCCGAGGCAGGATTCGAACCTGCGACCGTAGCAGTCGCGCGGCTCCGGACTGACACAAACTGACGGCTGGCACCTGCACAACATAATGGATGCACGTCTGCATGCTTGCATTCAACATTCTGGAGGTTACACAGGTTATTAACGTACCAGCATTTCATATTTGCAATAGCTTATCTCTTGCGTGACTGTGATTTTGCATTGCTATTTGTCGCCTAGACAAATGTATTCTCGAAATATAATTAATCTACATTAAGTATTTTTTTTGGTGCTGAGATTTTTCTCCGCAGTGAATTTTGCTGGCGCCCATGTACATAGGGAGAAATGGTGATCATAATAAAGTAAGAGAAACCGGAGCTCTCAAGGAGTGATTTAAATGTTCGATTTTCCTGCGCGCTGTTCGACAATGGAACTGTAGAACAATAGCATGGAGATAGTTCGATGAACCCTCTTCCAGGCACTGAACTGATTGCAGACTAATCATGTAGATGTGGACGTACAGAATCTAGACGATCGTTAAACCGAAGAAAGGCGAAAGTAATGAAAAGCAGCAGGAATGTAATTAGCAGTCAACTCAATCAAAATTGAGGACAAAGGAGTAGACGAATTAAGGTATTCTACTACCTTGGAACTAAATAACAAATGGCGGACGGAACAAGGGGGACGTAAAAAGCAGACCATTGCAGACAAAGCAGGGCATTCCTCATAAAAGTAAGTCTGCTACATCAAACATTGTCCGCAGCTCGTGGTCCCGGGTACGTTTCCTGGCGGGGTCAGATTTTCATCATCATCATTCATCCCCATTACGGTCGGAGGAAGGCAACGGCAAACTATCTCCATTAGGACCTTGCCTGTTACGGGACTCACGCATCGTTCCCCTACGCTCTGTCAGGAAGCATGGGGATCATTTCCATTCGATGTTGTTGTTGTGGTCTTCAGTCCTGAGACTGGTTTGATGCAGCTCTCCATGCTAATCTATCCTGTGCAAGCTCCTTCATCTCCCAGTACCTACTGCAACCTACATCCTTCTGAATCAAACATTATTTTGAGTAAGAAATTTCTGTGAACGTACGTTTGAAGCACAGCGTTTTATAGAAGTGAATCGTGATCTGTCAGATAATTGGTGAAGGAGAGCATCGAAGTGTTTGATAGGAAGTGCTACAGAGGAATGATGAAAATTACGTGGTATGGTAAGCTAAGAAATGAGGAGGTTCTCAGCAGAATCGGCGAGGAATGGAACATATGAGGTATAATTTCAAAATTTAAACCCTTTTAAAGGTTCCTGGCAAATCAAAACTAAGTGTTGGACCGAGAATCAAACGTGGGACCTTCGTCTTTCACGGGCAAGTACTCTAACGACAGATTTCCAAGCACGACTCACGACCCGCTCTCGCAGCCACACGTGTCTCATGATAAAATCATGACCGCCGTGATTGCCCCTTTCCCTCCGGCCCCCTCTCTACCCACCTGTTGGATCCGCGCCATAGGTTCACGAAAGGACACCCAAGGTCTCAATACCAGCGAATATTGCAGCTAACAGGCATTATATGCTGGCCCGTACCGCTCAGCAGATCCAAGAACTGCGGGATAAATTCTAGCGCGCGATTTCACCAGCTAGCATTGACCAGTCACATCATACCGTACACACATGATTTCAAAATAGCGACCGATACTCGTAAAAGTTTACACGGCGCCGAAATTTTAACAAGAATTATAGAATGGCAGGAATTCTTAATCCACACATATTATAAAAGTAGATGCATAGACACGTTCTACATCTCCTCCTAAACCACTGAATCGATTTCAACCAAATTTGGTGCACATATCACTTGATATCCGCATAGAAGCGCCGTGAGGGTAAGAATCACCTACCTCTCAAAGCGGCAGTGTGGGGGCGAAAAATGTGCGTAACGCAATCTATGCAAGCATCCAGACTACAGTTTCGTCCAATATTTGAGAATGATAGCACAGTACACATAATTTCAAACCGTTACGAAACTTTTTCTCCTAACAGCGCGCACAAAATGATGAAAGAAAAAATGTTTGTCGCTTACTACGCTTTCGATGTTCATACCATTAACTGCCGCATCATGCATGACGCTCTTTTGCTTTTTTATTACTACCTCTAATCACTAAATGCTTTGCATACAGTATTCACGCATGCCTTTAGAGGAAACTGCAAAATAATATCATTGTACGGCGTATAGTTTAGGAGTTACGACGTCGTAAACATTGAGCTGCCTGAAAACGCAACTATGGGGCGAAATTTGCTAGAAATACAGGTGAAGTGAGTTCAAATATCTGTAAATATATGTGACATGTTCGTACGCGGTCGAAGCTGCGAGTAAATAGCTGCATAGCCCCTGGATATATTACACCCAAATTTGGTAAACATATTTCTTACTATCTGGAAAGAAATACTGTAGGTGCAATAACTACCGACCGCCTATTGGGATGAGGGTGGTAACTTGATGGCGGAAAGGGGGAATACGAGATGGACAGAGAAAGGAGGGAGGAGATGGAGAGAAGTAGGGGGAGGGAGGAGAAGACGAACAGAGAGAGGGGGAAGGGGTGATGTACAAAGAACGGAGAGAGGAGGAAATAGAGAGAGAAAGGGGGAAGGAGCGTATGGACAGAGAGAGGGAAAAGGAAGATACAGGTTAATAAAAGATAGGAATATATAGACACCTGTGCAACGCCAGGTACTGAGTGTAGAAACTAACGAGACAAACGAGGGAAAATGGAGTTATGGGAGTGAAGAAACTCTCATAGAATGTAAGAATCTCAGTGACAGCAATATATAGGAAAGCCGCGCGGGATTAGCCGAGCGGTCTCAGGCGCTGCATTCATGGACAGTGCGGCTGGTCCCGGCGGAGGTTCGAGTCCTCCCTCGGGCATGGGTGTGTGTGTTTGTCCTTAGGATAATTTAGGTTAAGTAGTGTGTAAGCTTAGGGACTGATGACCTTAGCAGTTAAGTCCCATAAGATTTCACACACATTTGAACATTTTTTATATAAGAAAAACAAAAATAACATATTGCTGATATTCTCGAGAAATAACGAAACGTGGAATCGACAACTTGAATTGCGCTATAAATCTCAGAGCGATTAAAAAAAACCTTTAAAAGAAATCGTCCACATTCAGGAAAGTCAGTCAAATATTCGTGAGAACCAAGATTACAAATATGACTGTTCCTCGTTTCACTCGCAGGAATTTGAGCTATGCTCTTATACTCCTGCCTAACCACACCCTTGGATATCGCGACGGCTTCGGAGCAAACAGCGTAGTTGACGCCTGTTACTGAGACGAGCACAGTTAACATCCAAGCACAGGCCGCTTGCTGCCTTCATTGCTTCCTTCGAATCGTGAACTCACGACGTCACACATGACGTCTGTTGCTCAAAGCAGAGAATTGGAATCGCACACTGCAATTGACCCGGATTGTGAGCAGAATAGGCGCTGACCGCGAACTGCGCGTCTGAGCCTCGTGACCTCGTCGCCGTGGAAACAGCTGATCGATTGCAGCGCCCGCCTCGGCTGTGGCTGCAAATAGCTGCGTCTGGCGGCTGGCGCGGAAGGACCGGCTGAGTAACGCCGCCAGAGGGCGTGGCCCGACTGCCGGGCGCCCGTGGGGTCGCCAGCCCCTGGCGCAGACACGAGCGCAGCCCGGCGAAAGCCGTCCGCGCCGCCCGTCTCGCGGGACGCCTCTGTCAGCGCCCGACTTACAGACAACGGCAGCCTAGTTTTCGTGCGTGCTTTTCTTGCCCTACAAAATCGAGATTACACATTACAAAAAGTTTTATCTATCTTACTAAACGGCCAACCACGTTCATGTTCATGCCGTACAGACCGATTTGGAGGCTGCCTGTCTAACGGCTTACCAAGGGCAACAATACATACTTTCGGTATTTCTTATACTTCGTGACCCAATTTAGTGATTTAAAATGTTATCATAATCCAGTCATTACGAGATATAATGTCATGTTAAAGCTTTACACTGTGTAAGTATTACAGTTAGAAACTGTGTACGAGGGACGGTCAGTATTTAGCGATATGACAGGAACGACCATGCGAAGCAAAAAAGTACATTATACTATTCTATTCTATTCTATCTATCGCTTGAGCCTTGTCCTGCAGTGACGCAGGGTCAGCCATCGTTAATCGGATTTGGCATGTTAATGGTTAAGGGGTGGCCGGATGTCCTTCCTGCCGCCACCCCGTACCCCCCAGGACGGAATTAGTGTACCCCAACTGTCTGCATCGAGTGTAATCCATGGAATAGTGCGAATGTGTTCCGATGTCTGCGAGCCGTGGAACTGAGGAGGAACATGGGGACCAGCCCGGTATTCACCTAGCGGGATGTGGAAAACCGCCTAAAAACCACATCCAGACTGGCCGGCACATCGGCTCTCGTCGTTAATCCGCCGGGCGGATTTGATCCGGGGCCGGCGCGCCTACCCGAGTCCAGGAAGCAGCGCGTTAGCGCTCTCAGCTACACTGGCGGGTAAAAAACAAAAAGTACATTATACATGGGCTCTAAAATACATACTTTAAGAGTTATGAGTATTACTTCACCTCCGATACTGTGAAACAACTCTTTTCTACGGGAAGCTCTTTGCTTTCCATATTTTGAGAGGTGGTAGTATGGACCAAAACAAGAAACAAACGGGCGCCAGCCGGTGTGGCCGAGCGGTTCTAGCTACGGTCGCAGGTTCGAATCCTGCTTCGGGCATGGATGTGTGTAGTGTCCTTAGGTTAGTTAGGTTTAAGTAGTTCTAAGTTCTAGGGGACTGATGACCACAGCAGTTAAGTCCCGTAGTGCTCAGAGCCATTTTTTGAAGAAACAAACGTCCGTTAACACCTTAGCTGTCGTTTGTATCCAATTTATAGAAAAGGTGACTTCATTGGTAGGCTATTTGCATGAAATTCAGACACACATTCCAGACCGTGTGTATAAATCGAATAAACGCTTACAGTGACTTCAAATGGACATATAGTTGCCTTGGCCACCTAGAAGGGCCATGCAACCTTGGTTCCGAATTTCGTTGAGTTTAGTGCAACAGTCATTCTTGTAGTGTGCCCTGAAGTCTACTACACTACTGACCATTAAAATTGCTACACCACGTAGATGACGTGCTACAGACGTGAAATTTAACCGACAGGAAAAAGATGCTGTGATATGCAAATGATTAGCTTTTCAGAGCATTCACACAAGGTTGGCGCCGGTGGTGACACCTACAACGTACTGACATGAGGAAAGTTTCCAACCGATTTCTCATACACAAACAGTAGTTGACCGGTGTTACCCGCTGAAACGTTCTTCTGATGCCTCGTGTAAGGAGGTGAAATGCGTACCTTCACGTTTCCGACTTTGATAAAGATCAGATTGTAGCCTATCGCGATTGCGGTTTATCGTATCGCGACGTTGCTGCTCGCGTTGGTCGAGAACCAATGACTGTTAGCAGAACATGGAATCGGTGGGTTCAGGAGGGTAATACGGAACGCCGTGCTTGGATCCCAACGGCCTCGTATCACTAGCAGTCAAGATGACAGGCATCTTATCCGCATGGCTGTAACGGATTGTGGAGCCACGTCTCGATCCCTGAGTCAACAGATGGGGACGTTTGCAAGACAACAACCATCTGCACGAACAGTTCGACGACGTTTGTGCAGCAGCATGGACTATCAGCTCGGAGACCATGGATGGCTGCGGTTACTCTTGACGCTGCATCACAGACAGCGCCTGCGATGGTGTACTCAACGACGAACCTGGGTACATGAATGGCAAAACGTCATTTTTTCGGATGAATCCAGGTTCTGCTTACAGCATCATGATGGTCGCATCCGTGTTTGGCGACATCGCGGTGAATGCACATTGGAAGCGTGTATTCGTCATCGTCATACTGGCGTATCACCCGGCGTGATGGTATGGGGTGCCGTTGGTTACACGTCTCGGTCACCTCTTGTTCCCATTGACGGCACTTTGAACAGTGGACGTTACATTTCAGGAGTGTTATGACCCGTGGCTCTACCCTTCATTCGATCCCTGCGAAACCCTACATTTCAGCAGGATAATGCACGACGACATGCTGCAGGTACTGTACGGGCGTTTCTGGATACAGAAAATGTTCGACTGCTGCCCTGGCCAGCACATTCTCCAGATCTCTTACCAATTGAAAACGTCTGGTCAATGGTGGCCGAGCAACTGGCTCGTCACAATACGCCAGTCACTACTCTTGATGAACTGTGGTATAGTGTTGAACCTGTACACGCCATCCAAGCTCTGTTTGACCCAATGCCCAGGCGTATCAAGGCCGTTATTATGGCCAGAGGTGTTTGTTCTGGGTACTGATTTCTCAGGATCTATGCACCCAAACTGCGTGAAAATGTAATCACATATCAGTTCTAGTATATTTGTCCAATGAATACCCGTTTATCATCTGCATTTCTTCTTGGTGTAGCAGTTTTAATGGCCACTAGTGTATTTTCTTGCGTTTACGACCTCGTTACAATCGCGATAACTCGCGTAGCAGCGTTGCTAGAGATTATTCGTGTTTGAAGATTTGAGCTTGTTTTTTAGTGAGTTTGTGACAATGTCCGACACGGAGTCAACTGCGGTTTGACTGGACGAGAAAAGCGAATTCAGTAAGAATGAGGCCAGTTTGTTTGGCGACATATCTGACAGCTATGATCCTGAAAAATCTCCTGGAAGTTCCGATCGTGATTCCGACGATTCCGATGTAGGCAGACCGAGAAACAGAAGAAGAACAATCGTTGGGGAATCAGCAACTGGGCCTCAAAGAGACGTCTCCGAAGCTACTGGGCATGATGTAACTGGAAATATGAATTATTGTACCACAATCTGTAATGATGGAATTGATGATTATGTGAGGTGGAAAATTATTGGCAGATGCGATGAACTGCAGTTTTGGCGACTGTTTTTGGTGACCAACTTTTGGAAATGACTGTCAACGAGACGAATCGCTATGCCCAGCAACGAATTATTGGCGGTATTGTCAATGAAAGTGTGCAGAATACAGCAGATTATGCCGGCCGTTGTGGCCGAGCGGTTCTAGGCGCTTCAGTCCGGAACCGGGCTGCTGCTACGGTCGCAGGTTCGAATCCTGCCTTGGGCATGGATGTGTGTGATGTTCTTAGGTTAGTTAGGTTTAAGTAGTTCTAACTTTAGGGGACTGATGACCTCAGATGTTAAGTTCCATAGTGCTTAGAGCCATTTGAACCATTTTGAACAGCAGATTACATTAGTGGGTAGACACAAATAACGTTGAAATCCTGCCCTTTTTGGATTTTGTGACTTGGTTTGGATCGAAAACCAACCCATATTTCCAGAAATGTTGGTCATAGAATATACTGTACAAAATTGAAGTAAGTAAAGCTTTACTCCTTAGAGGTTTGAGGCCCTTTTGAGTATGCTACATTTTTCGGATAGCTCTGGTACAAACAACGGCAAACTGTAGAAAATGTCAGTATTGGTCGATTTACTAAGCAATAAATTTGACAAAGTGTATTGTCTGATGATAAAGTGTTCATTGATGAAACTATGGTGCCGTTTAGAGGAAGGCTGGGGTTTGGCCATTATATTCCGGAGAAACGTCGTAAGTATTGTCTCAAGGTATTCAAACTGAGTGAAAGTGTATGACATGTCCTCTACTGTAGCGATGGAGTTGTTGGGTCCATCGATGAATGGACGCATCCTGTGCGTCGACAATTACAATACAAGCGTCGCCTTAGCCCGTAAGTTGAACGAATATTACACCTCGCTTATACATTGAGGAATAACAGAAAGTACAATCCAAGGACCATAGTGAAAGCAAATGGCAAGAAAGGTGAAATGTTGTGCATGCAGAGTAACACAAACGTTGTTATAGGAGTGAAGACGTTCCAGAAATGGTAGCAACTATCTCAAGAAAAGGAGCAGCCACGAACAAATTTTGGAATATAATTTCGCAAAGTTCTTCACAAACGTATCAGATCAAATAGAATCTTACGCCTCCACTTTACGAAGAGAAGTGAAGTGGTGCCGCAAAATTGCACTCGAGCTCCTCACAAATATGATAAATGTCAGTGCTTGTGCTATCTACAAGCAAGTAATTGACAAAAATGTGCACGTAACTGAATTTCGAGAGAAAGTTGCAGTTGCACTGATAAACATTGGAAAACCGAAAGATGCGCCAGGATCATCAGATTCCCGGAACCATATGTTACAAGAAACTGTCAAAAAAGAGAAACAGGCGCACATCATGTTGCCGACGATAGTGTCACTAATCTGGACACGCTGAAGCTATGAAGTCATTACAAACTGTAAAGGTTCCCCGAATGGAAAGTTCGTGTGCTTGGACTATTTTTTTCATTATTCACGCATGTAAAGTAAAGCATAAAACCTATCTTGCTGGAAACCCAAGGAAATTCTAGTCTTACTAAAATCGGTAAGCGGGTCGAAGGCTTCCATCCAGTCACTCACTGATCGGTCTGGCCTGGCAACGGAAGACAGTAAAACGAAAGCTGAAATTTTAAATTTAGCATTTGTGAAATCTTTCACGCAGGAGGATCGTACAAACATACCGCCGTATGAGTCTCGTACAGATTCCCGTATGGAGGACATAGTGATAGGCATCCCTGGGGTTGTGGAGCAGCTGAATGGGTTGAAAATGAATCGCCAGGTCCTGATGGGATTCCAATTCGGTTTTAAAGAGAGTACTCTATTGCATTGGCTCCTTACTTAGCTTGCATTTATCGCGAATCTCTTGCCCAACGTAAAGTCCCGAGCTACTGGAACAAAGCGCAGGTGACGCCTGTACATAAGAAGGGTAGAAGGACGGATCCTCAAAATTACAGACCAATATCCTTAACATCTGTTTGTTACAGGATTCTCGAACATATTCTCAGTTCGAATATAATGAATTTCCTTGAGACAGAGAAGTTGCTGTCCATGCATCAGCACGGCTTTAGAAAGCATCGCTCCTGCGAAACGCAACTCTCCCTTTCTTCACATGATATCATGCGAACCATGGATGAAGGGTATCAGACGGATGCCATATTCCTTGACTTCCGGAAAGCGTTTGACTCGGTGCCCCACTGCCAACTCCTAACTAAGGTACGAGCATATGGGATTGGTTCCCAAATATGTGAGTGGCTCGAAGATTTCTTAAGTAATAGAGCCCAGTACGTTGTCCTCGATGGTGAGTGTTCATCGGAGGTGAGGGTATCACCTGGAGTGACCCCAGGGAAGTGTCGTAAGTCCGCTGTTGTTTTCTATCTACATAAATGATCTTTTGGATATGGTGGATAGCAATGTGCGGCTGTTTGCTGATGATGCTATGGTGTACGGGAAGGTGTCGTCATTGAGTGACTGTAGAAGGATACAACATGACTTGGACAGGATTTGTGATTGGTGTAAAGAATGGCAGCAAACTGTAAATATAGATAAATGTAAATTAATGCAGATGAATAGGAAAAAGAATCCCGTAATGTTTGAATACTCCATTAGTAGTGTAGCGCTTGACACAGTCACGTCGATTAAATATTTGGGCGTAACATTGCAGAGCGATATGAAGTGGGACAAGCATGTAATGGCAGTCGTGGGGAAGGCGGATAGTCGTCTTCGGTTCATTGGTAGAATTTTGGGAAGATGTGGTTCATTTGTAAAGGAGATCGCTTATAAAACGCTAATACGACCTATTCTTGAGTACTGCTCGAGCGTTTGGGACCCCTATCAGGTCGGATTGAGGGAGGACATAGAAGCAATTCAGAGGCGGGCTGCTAGATTTGTTACTGGTAGGTTTGATCATCACGCAAGTGTAACGGAAATGCTTCATGAACTCGGGTGGGAGTCTCTGGAGGAAAGGAGGCGTTCTTTTCGTGAATCACTACTGAGGAAATTTAGAGAACCAGCATTTGAGGCTGACTGCAGTACAATTTTACTGCCGCCAACTTACATTTCGCGGAAAGACCACAAAGATAAGATAAGAGAGATTAGGGCTCATACAGAGTCATATAGACAGTCATTTTTCCCTCGTTCTGTTTGGGAATGGAACAGGGAGAGAAGATGCTACTTGTTGTACGAGGTACACTCCGCCACGCACCGTATGGTGGATTGCGGAGTATGTAGGCAGATGTAGATGTCGTTTAATTAAAACATGTAGTTACATCTGCTGCGAGTTCGTAAACCAACCTGTTGAGTTGTTTTGCTGTATTCTTGAAAGAAAAAAAAAAGTCATTCGTCTGAAATTCTGAAAAGAGTTTTGCTTTGTTACATGCACGTGAGCGAGATGTATGAGACAGGCGAAATACCCACAGACTTCAAGAAGAATATAATAATTCCAATCCCAAAGAAAGCAGGTGTTGACAGATGTGAAAATTACCGAACTATCAGTTTAATAAGTCACAGCTGCAAAATACTAACGCGAATTCTTTACAGACGAATGGAAAAACTGGTAGAAGCGGACCTCGGAGAAGATCAGTTCGGATTCCGTAGAAATGTTGGAACACGTGAGGCAATACTAACTTTACGACTTATCTTAGAAGAAAGATTAAGAAAAGGCAAACCTACGTTTCTAGCATTTGTAGACTTAGAGAAATCTTTTGACAACGTTAACTGGAATACTCTCTTTCAAATTCTGAAGGTGGCAGGGGTAAAATACAGGGAGCGAAAGGCTATTTACAATTTGTACAGAAACCAGATGGCAGTTATAAGAGTCGAGGGGCATGAAAGGGAAGCAGTGGTTGGGAAAGGAGTGAGACAGGGTTGTAGCCTCTCCCCGATGTTATTCAATCTGTGTATTGAGCAAGCAGTAAAGGAAACAAAAGAAAAATTCGGAGTAGGTATTAAAATCCATGGAGAAGAAATAAAAACTTTGAGGTTCGCCGATGACATTGTAATTCTGTCAGAGACAGCAAGGGACTTGGAAGAGCAGTTGAACGGAATGGACAGTGTCTTGAAAGGGGGATATAAGATGAACATGAACAAAAGCAAAACGAGGATAATGGAATGTAGTCAAATTAAATCGGGTCGTCGTCGTCGGCTGATACTCGTATCCGAGTTTTCATTTCTCTCCTGAGATTTCCTTTGTCACGGTTCAGGCGTGGAAGTGTCGTTGATGGCTTAGCAATCCAATCCTAGCGTGGAACAGGCGGCCACAGACATTACAGCTGATGGAAGGTGGAGGACGTGGCTGAGCCTGGAGGAGTTTACGTCTCTGGCGTTTGTCATTCTCCATTCTTCGACGTTCCAGCTCAAAGTTTTGAAGAGCATTTCAGGTAACTGAGCGCCAGCGACTTCGGTCTTCTGCTATTGTGGACCAGTTACTCGGATCGATGTTCAAGTTTTTCAGATTTTTCTTGTACTGATCCTTATAACGTTTGAGAGGGGCACCTCGTGGCCTTTTACCTGTGCTCACTTCGCTGTACAGCATTTGGCATGGAAGTCTGTCATTTTTCATCCGCTGGACATGTCCGACCCATCTGAGTTGATGCCCAATGATAAGAGCTTCCATGCTATGCATTTCTGCTTTCTCTAGAACAGCCGTGTTGGATATGAAGTCATCCCATTTCAGGTTCATGATATATCTTAGCTTCTGTTGGTTGAAGCGTTCTAGTTTCTTCAGATCGCAGGTTTCGCAACCATATAGGAGGGTGGAAATGACTACAGCTTTGTACACCATCAGTTTGGTGTACAGTGTTAGGTCTTTATTCAGGAAGACACGCTTTGTAAGACGACCAAATGCTACATGTGCAGCACGTAATCTATTCTCCACATCTTTTCCAGATGAGCAGTTGGATGACAGTATGCTTCCCAGGTAGAGGAAATGGTCCACTTGTTCCAAGAGTGTATCATAGATGGATATGCTGAAGTCAGGAACGGAGGAGCCAGGAGTTGGCTGCGCCATCACCTTTGTCTTTGGAATATTGATGGAGAGACCAAATCGTTCGTACGCCCTGCTGAAGGAATCAACTGACAGCTGCAACTCTGCAGGTGAATGAGCTGGAGAGGCATTGTCATCAGCATACTGCAGCTCTGTCACACGAGTGGTACTGGTGAACCTTTTTGAATGGAGTCTGGACTGGTTGAATAATCCTCCATCAAACCTGTACTTTAGTTCTATTCCTGCATTGTTTACGGTTGTCTCGTAAAGCATAGCTGCCAGATACAATGCAAATAATGCAGGTGCAAGAACGCATCCTTCTTTAAGCCCACTTGTTATTGGGAATTCACCAGTCATTTCATTCTGGCAGAGGACCTGTCCAGTCATATCAACGTGGAGAGCTTCAATCAGGTCAACAAAATGTTAAGGGCAGCCGAAGCGTTTTAAGACCATCCACATGGCTTCTCTGGGAACTGTATCAAAGGCCTTTTCTAGATCGTAGAAAACAAGTAGTAAAGGCTTTTGCTGTTCTCTGCACTTCTCCTGTAGTTGTCGTGCACAGAAGGTCATGTCAATTGTCCCTCTTGAAGGTCGAAACCCGTATTGAGACTCAGGTAGTATAGTCTCTGAAAGTGTCTGGAGGCGATTTAAAAGGATTCTTGCAAAAATTTTTCCAGTGACAGAGAGTAGAGATATTCCCCGGTAGTTACCACAGACGCTTCTGTCGCCCTTTTTGAAGATGGTGACAATTGTGGAGTTCTTCAAGTCAGCTGGCACCTTGCGGGTTTCCCACATTAATATAATAAGTGAGAAGAGTCTAGTTTTTAGAGGCAAGCCGCCACCGTCAAGAAGCTCCATCGGGATGCTGTCAGGTCCAGGAGCCTTCCCAGGTTTCACACTCTTGAGTGCCTTGCAAAATTCTTGAAAAGTTGGAGGATCAGCCAGCCAGGGTTTTGGAGGGTGCTGTGGGACATTTTTGAGAAAATCTCCAGGAAATGAGACACTTAAAGTAGTAAAGGAGTTTTGCTATTTAGGGAGTAAAATAACTGATGATGGTCGAAGTAGAGAGGATATAAAATGTAGACTGGCAATGGCAAGGAAATCGTTTCTGAAGAAGAGAAATTTGTTAACATCGAGTATAGATTTAAGTGTCAGGAAGTCGTTTCTGAAAGTATTTGTATGGAGTGTAGCCATGTATGGATGTGAAACATGGACGATAACGAGTTTGGACAGGAAGAGAATAGAAGCTTTCGAAATGTGGTGCTACAGAAGAATGCTGAAGATAAGGTGGGTAGATCACGTAACTAATGAGGAGGTATTGAATAGGATTGGGGAGAAGAGAAGTTTGTGGCACAACTTGACTAGAAGAAGGGATCGGTTGGTAGGACATGTTTTGAGGCATCAAGGGATCACAAATTTAGCATTGGAGGGCAGCGTGGAGGGTAAAAATCGTAGAGGGAGACCAAGAGATCAATACACTAAGCAGATTCAGAAGGATGTAGGTTGCAGTAGGTACTGGGAGATGAAGAAGCTTGCACAGGATAGAGTAGCATGGAGAGCTGCATCAAACCAGTCTCAGGACTGAAGACCACAACAACAACAACAACATGCACGTGGCTAGCAGATATGATATTGAAGAAATTAGCTTCACAGACCGTGTGTCTAACAATGATACCACCTGAAAAAGGCCCCGGCCTGTTACATAACCTTGGGTGATTCACGTCCGACAGCCAAAGTGTTAAACATGGGCTCAAAATTACATTCCTTAAGGCTGTGACCACCTTTTCGTCTTCGCTACTATAAAACACATCTCTTCTGTTGAGCATGTGCTCGTAGCTCTTAAAGAATGCACTTACTAGACAATTTTTTTCTCGCTTTGGTCCAAAATATGGAAACCAAAGGGCTTGCAGTACAAGAAATTTGTTTCACAGTATTGACCATGAAGTGCTGATAGGTTTCAAGGCATGCGTTTTACAGTCCATGTTTACTAGCCCTTTTGCTTTGCATGATCATTCCTGTGATGTTCCTGAACACTAACCATTCCTCCTGGGACACACTGTATATCTCCTGAATGACCGTAACTCGTGGCGCGCACATTAACCAGACTATATTCATCGATTACTTGAGAATGAGAGCGCTCAGCGACTTCCAACGAGCTTTACATATAATTTCAAACTTTTTCGAAACTTTTAACATATTAACTCATTTGTAATCAGAAGTTTGAAGCTGTATATACGTAGGAGTTTAGATACTTTAGAGAATCAGGGTTACTTAAAATAAACATGTTATGGACTATGCACCTAGGCGTTACCTTTCTGTTGTGCAAAGGGAAATCTATATCTGAACGCTGGAAGGAGCTAGCTCGACTTTCCGTGGTGTCGCGTTTTGGATGGGAGGGGGTTGGAGGGAAACCCAATCAGATGCGGATCCAAAGTATTTTTTTTAGCTTGAATGGCATCTTACATTTTTGGTTCAATAGTTCATGCATTTATACTTTTAAATTCTAAGGGTAGGAGGAGCAAATAACAGGGACCGATAGCTAATTTACAACGTGTACGGAAACCAGACTGAAGAAATAAGAATCTAACGACAAGAGAGGGAAGCAGTGATAGAAGAGATGGTTATTCAGTCTGTACATTCAGCAAGTAGTAAACTAACCAAGGAAAAAAATGAAAACTTTGCAATTGGCCGATGACATTGTAATTCTGACTGAGACAGCAAAAGATGTGCGAGAGCAATTGAATTGAGTCGATTGAAAAAAAAGCTATAAGACGAACATGAAAAAAAGTAAAACAAAGGTAATGGAATGTAGTCTAACTATATCAGGTAATGCTGACAGAATTAAATTAAGAACTTAGACACAAAGTAGAAGGGGCATTCGATAAATAATACAACAGATTTGGCGACCAGTTTCAGTTCAAAAAATGAGGAATTTGTTGTGGAATATTTCCGCTTCAGCCCCTGTAGTTTCACGAAATTCCGGTAGGCGGCTGCGCTATATGTAGCCTTCAAAATTGTGCCTGTAACGGAAGTGCGTTCCAGGGAGATGACTCTGAATGAGTTTCTTTTGGCAGAAACCAGTCAGTCGCAGATATTCATAGGCGCTTGCATAGGGTCTACGGAGACCAGGCAGTGAACAAAAGCACGTTGAGTCGTTGGGCTAGGCGTCCGTCTGTCATCATTGTAACAAGGTCGCGCAAACCTGTCCGATCTCCTGCGTAGCGCCCAGCCGCACACAGCTGTGCTACACTCAAAAAATTCAGAAAAATACGTCAGCTTGTTCGTCACCACCACAAAAACGCGAACGAACTTCTCCTCTTACAGCCCGGATCTCGCACCTTTCGATTTACATCTGTTTGGCACACCGAAGGATGATGCACTCCGCGGGAAGCAGCGCGTGGATGATGTGGAGGTTATTGACACAGCAAGATGTTGGCTCTGGCGTCGACTAGTAGAGTGGTACCATGCGGGCATAGACGTCCTCCCACTAAGGTGGCGTAAGGCCGTCGCGTACTGAACGGAGATTACGTTTAAAATAGTTTTGTAGCCAATAGCAGGTGTGGTATCCTGAATAAAACCAACCTGCTTTCAGAATAAAAATTTGTAGCGTTACCTACTGGATGCCCTCGTAGCTGTTATTTGTCATTTTGGGCAGAAAAATAACTGATGATGGCCCGAGTAAGCAGCATATAAAATACAGACTGACCACAGTAATGAAACCATTTCTCAAAAGAGGAATTTGTTAACATCTGAAATAAATTTAAATGTTAGGAACTATTTTCTGTAGGAACTTGTCTGGAATTGAGCGTTGAACGGAAATGAAACAGAGAATAAACATTTCAGACAAGACGAGAGTACAAGATTGAAATGTGGAGCTACAGAAAAGTGCTAACGCTTAGGTGGGAATATTGAGTAACTAATGAGGAGCTGCCGAATGGAACTGAGAAAAAACTAAATTTACAGGACAGCTGATTGAAAGAAAGGGTCGGTTGGTAGCTCACATCCTGAGGCATAAGTACTCGTCAATTTGGTAATGGATGTAAATGTGGGTGGTAAAACTTGTAAAGGGGAGGAATTAATACGATGAGCAAGTTATTCAGAGGTATAGCTGCTTGCACTGGATAGAACAGCGTGGTGAGTTGCGTCAAACAGCCTTCGGACTAAACAACATAACAATAGTTCGTATTCTATTTCGTGCACCATTTAGCTTATTCATGTCGCCCATCGCGTTGAGCAGACTATTTTTTTAAACAAGAATAATATCTAATACTCGCGATGATGACAACTGACAAGTATAGCAAAGAAGCACAACTATAGGGGAAGTTCCGACTAGTGATATTAACGATCGCCCTGAAACGGAGCTCAACAATGAACAAACGCTGCGCTAGCTACCGTGCTTCTGGTTTGCCTTCCATGTTTTCAAATCACATGCAGTTCGTTCTGTCTCTCTCTCTCTCTCTGTGTGTGTGTGTGTGTGTGTGTGTGTGTGTGTGTGTGTGTGTGTGTGTGTGTGTCCACTCGAAGCCTTTCGGCGTCTTAGGCTCAGGCCTACTGGTCCTTGCATAAATCTCTGGTCTCAATACATCACGTTTCACTCGCACGCTTATCCTGAAATTCATTTAAAACAGGATGAACGTCACATGTTAATGACTGACATTCAGATGAACTGGCAATGGGCAAGAGAAAAACTGGCGGGTATTGGATGTTGAGAACATAAGGAAACAGTTTCACTATGGAAGTAAGATGATGTGTTCGACGGGTTTCTGACTAATTACAACCATTATTCATAGTTTTTTAAAAAAATAATGAGACACACAGAAGACACCCAAAAAGAACAATTTAATTTGGTACTCTGCAGCATACCATAGTTTTAGGGGGGGAGGGGGAGTAGGCCTGCAGGTATGGAAATATCTTAAAATTCTGGAAGACGAATGGCGACTCTAGTTCCGACCCTGTTAAAAAGCTGCGTAGTACCAGCTTTTAAATCATTTTCTTGAAAGAAAATCACCTGACAACACTGTAATTTTTTCCTTTCACTGGGAGATAGAGGGGCGGGGAAGCGTCCACCCCTCCCCCTTGCCACCGGGTTTGGGCGTCCTTGTGCCGTAGAATGTGCAATAAAGATTACAGTCTAAAAACTGAGATTCTTCTGTTGATCGTACAGAACAAATCCTCACAGAACAGAGAAGCCTTGAGTAGTTGACACACACAGCACACTCTCGACTACTGACAAAGGGCGGTAGAGTTTCCGCGTATTGTCGTGACATTTCCCCGCAGGTGCCGGGATGGGCTGCCTGAAATAGGCCAGACGACGTGCTCTGTCCGCCGTCTGACCCCGACATTAACGTCGCCTCTTTCCAGGTATCGGTCCAAGTAGCGGCTAAGCAGTTCCACGGACTCCCTCGTTCGTGCTACCGACTTAATTCTATTTTCTGTCATACTTGTGCAATCACGAAGTCTTTCGCGACGGATTTGTTGTATTATATGTTCTCGGCAAACATCTTGCGATAATTCTCTAAGCGCATCCGAGCTATCGAAAATCTCAACCACTTTCTTGTCAAATTACACTGATGAAATGCTCCCGGGTTATCAGGAGAATTATAGAAGGAAGGAAGGAAAGAAGATTAGGGTCTAACCACTGCACCGTCTCGCTCGGTAGATGAGTCGTCGCGACGAGTTTGCTATACGTCATCTCCGAGCGAAGTGTCGGGTTCACGAAAGTAAGGAAAATTTCGTAGAACGTAAAAAAAAGAGCCATCCTGGTGGAAAATCCCTTAGGAACTACTTCATCAAATATTTCGTAGAAGGGTACGTAAAAAAAAGAGCCAGCCTGGTGGAAAATCCCTTAGGAACTGCTTCATCAATCCCAATTTCATAGTTAGTGGCGGAAGCAATGTTTTTCGTGGGTTGCATGCGAGCCATGCAAAATGATTTTAGTCCCAGTTGGAAGATGTCTCCGATTTAGCCGAACTTCTGCACGCTAATGCTTTTGCTTTCCACGGATACCCTGTTCACATTAAAAGCAGGGCATTTTTTATGTTCACATCTTGGTTTCCTAACGAAATTCTTCTAACTAAAAATAAAATAAACTCTATTGCATTATGAGAAAAGTGTGTGTGATAGAAAAATGATAAGAACAATTTTGAAATCAGCACAAAAAATTATTGAAGAACACAGATTTATTTTCAGTCATCTGATATCATGCAGGCTCAGTTTACACCGTTGTCTCCTGATCATTCCTACCCATAAAACAAAGTACAGGGTGTCTCTTGTAAGAGTCGTCAACCTCATTTTTCTGTGGTGTTTCGGCAGATATTTGCCGTTTCGTATTTTCAACGTGTAGCTGGAGTCAGGCCATACAAATCCTGTTCACCACGTCTTCCACGCGACGCCCGGCGTCGATGGACGGTGTCGGTTTGTTTAAAGTGGAATTCTACGTGACCATTTGACAGAGAAGTCCCAAATTGGGCTTGAGCGGTATTCGTTTTATCGATGTGTATTAACAGTAACAGTGAAACACGAAGGATAGTCAGTACTGCAACAGCGACAGCATCGCACTGGCTCGCGCTGACTGCTAACGCCATGCAGAAGCGCGCTGCTCAATCCCTGCTGGAGTACTGACTATCCTTCGTGTTTCACTGTTCCTGTTGATACACATAAATGGAAATAGTAGGAAACAAACCGACGCTTTCCGTCCACGCTGGGCGTCTTATGAAAGAAGTGACGAGCAGGATTTGTTTGAGCTCACTCCTGCTACAGGTTGCAAAAACAAAATTGAAAATATCTGCCAAAAACACTACAGAGAATGCGCCTGACGATCCATACGAGAAAAACCGACAGAAGAACGCACTCAGCTCTTAATTCACGTCGCTATGTTCACTGATTATCTACGAGGGCGTGCTGAAAAGTAATGCCTCAGAATTTTTTTATCTGAAAACTTTCAATACTTTTTTAATAAACGTTATTAACGTCTACATCTTCATCCTTCATGTCTACTTGTTAATTTCGCCACAAAGTCACCCTGGCGACGAACACATTTCTCCCAACGAAAGACCAGTTTGTTGGTGCAACCACAAACTCAACTCTGCTTGCACAAATTCAGTTCTATGAACGTGATGTCCTCGAAGGTATTCTTTAAGTTTTGGAAAGAGATGAAAATCGGATGGGGCCAAGTCGAGACTGTTCAAATGCTCTAAGCACTATGGGACTTAAAACCTGAGGTCATCAGCATCAATCCGTTCTCCAATTGTGTTTTATACACCATACAGTCGCACTTTTCTTAAAAATCTTTTGTACAGTACCACGTCAAACGCTATTTGAAAGACAAGAAATACATCATACAGGACTACCACTTAATGGCCTTCAGCCTTTGGTAATGGAAGATGTTCATAAGCAAAAGTAGTGAAGAGTTGCATAGATCGGTCGGGAACAAGAGGGTGTAATATTCCCTTGTGGCAGAAGTTGGTAGTTTTTGCTCTCTGAAAAATCAAGCTCTGTCTCGCCTGTTGGGAAAGTAGCGGTACTCACTGCGTTTTTTGAACACCATAGTACCACAGAATGACCATACACGGTGTGAGTATGCCAAATCTTTCTACTGATTCTTATGGAATGAACACTCGCCACTACAGATTAACTGGATATCTGTGGTAGTACAGGACATTGTCTTGTACTAAATAGTGGAATGATAGCTGTACGTGATGCTCGTTTTTGTTTTATACTCTGCCAAGTAGGATCAGTGCTTTGCAGATCCAACAAATTTCTGTGAAGATCGAAAAAATATCGCAGGTGTGTCGCATGCTTCACTACGGACACATGGATGTCGTTTCAAAAATGGTTCAAATGGCTGTGAGCACTATGGGACTTAACTTCTGAGGTCATCAGTCCCCTAGAACTTAGAACTACTTAAACCTAACTAACCTAAGGACATCACACACATCCATGCCCGAGGCAGGATTCGAACCTGCCACCGTAGCAGCAGAAGCGCCTAGAAGCGCTCGGCCACAGTCGAGACTGTATGGAGGATTGCTGCAGGTGCCGCAGCGCTCTTGTGTGGTCTCGCATTGTCATGTTGAAGACTGTGCTCCATGTGTGGACCGACATTTTGACTTCGAAACTCTACTACAGCACGCTGTTTCTCACTCGCCGACATACTTACTTTACACACCGCCATGTTCCACTTTACAATCTGGAGTTCTCTAGGACCTGTGGGATGCAAATATGTAGACATGAAGAAGAAAGATGTAGAATGAGTTGATGATGGCAGGTATGCTATCATGTTATATCCTGCAACATTTTCACTTTGTTTTATTATCTTCATTTAGATGGGCTTCTTGGACAGCTATGATATCGGTGTTATGATCAATGGGTAATTTGCTCAGATGCCCACATATGTCTTGATAGTCCTACATTTATCTGCAAAATATGGATACTTCGTATAAAATTCTTCGTCATCTTTGTTTGTCTGTGAGAAGAGCCTTTGTTGAAATTTGTTTTCTTTTGCTGTTCTCTTGAATATCCGTGAGAAATCTTTGATCTAATATGGCTGCCTGTGGTGTAGACTTCTCGCCGTCCTGCCTTAGTAGTCCGTTACCCGGGGTACACCATCTTGGAGGTTGTCTACACGTCAACATTTGCCATCAGTACATGGCTCTATCATATATGTGAAAAACAGCCTTCCTGATATTAAGGGAGTGAGTTTCCAAGATATCAGTGGCATCGAAGTAAGCACTGTGGAGCTGAGTGGCTTAACTGTTGTTTCAGTGTACAAGCCACCGAGCGTCCACTGGCGCAATCCGATCTTACCCTCTTTACTTCAGCCGTGTATATACCAGGTGATCAGAAAGTCAGTATAAATTTGAAAACTGAATAAATCACGGAATAATGTAGATACATAGGTACAAATTGACACACATGCTTGGAATGACATGGGGTTTTATTAGAACCAAACAAATACAAAAGTTCAAACAATGTCCGACAGATGGCGCTTCATCTGGTCAGAATAGCAATAATTAGCATAACAAAGTAAGACAAAGCAAAGATGATGTTCTTTACAGGAAATGCTCAATATGTCCACCATCATTCGTCAACAATAGCTGTAGTCGAGGAATAATGTTGTGAACAGCATTTTAAAGCATGTCCGGAGTTATGGTGAGGCATTGGCGTCGGATGTTGTCTTTCAGCATCCCTAGAAATGTCGGTCGATCACGATACACTTGCGACATCAGGTAACCCCAAAGCCAATAATCGCACGGACTGGGGTCTGGGGGCCTGGGAGGCCAAGCATGACGAAAGTGGCTGCTGAGCACACGATCATCACCAAACAACGCGCACAAGAGATCTATCACGCGTCTAGCAATATGGTTTTTTTTTGGTTATAATAAAACCCCATGCCATTACAAGCATGTGTGCCAATTTTTAGCTCTCTATCTACATTATTCAGTGGTTTATTAAGTTTTCAAATTTATACTGACTTTTTGATCACCCGGTACTTAGGTCGCTTCAACAGCCATCGCACAATTGGAGGTTATAAAAAGAGTTATGATAAAGCGGAGATCATAGTAGGATGGGCAGAAGGAGAAAAAGTCTGTCTTAGTTACGACGCCAAAGAAATGAAACCTTTCGCTCTGCTAGATGGCACAATGACACCAATCCTGACCTGCGTTTTCTCTCCACTGATGAAAACACGCTTCCTTTGAGTCATACTAGAAAAGTCCTAAGAAGCTTCTCAAGGAGCCAGCACCGTCCTACAATATTCAATACAGGGTTCGAGATACCGACATTAAATTCCATTAACAAGGCAAAATGGAATTTCAAGAAAGCTAACTGGGATCAGGATACACAGGCGGTCGACAGCGGATTACGGTGGATAGCACCAAAAGTAGAAAACTACAAGAGATTTACAGGAGTCATCATTGCTGCAGCCAAGTGCAATATACGACGAGGGTTCAGGAAACATTGCATCCGTTGCTGGGATGACGCAACAGGAAATATGTATGCAGAATACCAGCAGATTGAAAACCCTGATACTGCTAAAAGAATACTGGAACAGCTAAACGAAGCAAGAAAGCGGAAACACATGGACTAGACTTCCAGCTTCAATTTCACTCATTCAAGCACAAAGCCATGGACGTTATTAAGGGAACTTGGAACTACAACCGACGTTTGCATTCAGCAACCGAAAATAACGGCATCTCAACTAGCATTACACATCAAATCAAGAGCTGAGAAGATCCCTGTAGACTCAACCACCACAGAAAAGATAAAGGATGAACTGAATGAAGTCAACAGCTACCTTCATGATAACACCACCTTATCAGACCCCTTTAATGAAAGAGATATAAATGAGGCTATCAAAACATTGAAAATGAGGAAAGGAGCAGGTCTGGATGGTACATTCCCTGAATTTATAAAACATAATGGGGAACGTGGAAGAACTTGGCTAAATAGGTTTTACAACTATATACTCGAGACTGGAAAAGTACCTCAACAGTTCAACATTGCAGCCAGTTGATGACCCCTCACGTTACCGCCCAACTGCGCTGCTTGGCGTGTGCTTCAAACTACTGGAATGGATTATACTTAACACAATTCAAAGAATAATAAATAATATAGCTCCAACATATCAGGCTGGGTTCAGAAGCCAGCGCAGCTGCTGTGAACAGGTTCTAGCCTTGACATCCTACACTGATGCTGGATTCCAAAAGAAACTAAAGACATTGGTGGCCTTCGTTGATCTGTCAGCAGGACATGATACCGTGTGACTACATGAACAACTGCTGAAGCTGAAAAAGAATGTCCCAAGTAAGAAACTGACAACACGTTAACCAGGCATTACGTCGAGGTTAGCGTTGCACAGAGGCAGAGTAAGTCATTTACCATAAAAAATGGGCTTCCTCAAGGATATGTCTTAGCACCCTTGCTCTTCAACCTGTATACCAATGACTTGTCAAATACTACTGGCAAACAGTTTCACCTCGTCGATGACCTTGCCATAGCCATACAAACTAGCTCATTCGAGGAAGGAGAAAATGTATTGTCTACAGAGATAGAAGATATCAGTATTACAAAGCATGGAGACTCCAACAGAAGTCTGCGCATTGCACTTAACCCTTTCAGACCCAAATATTTTCTGGAGAAAGAAAAATTTTTATTTATGTGGTGATGCTCTTAAGTGATTTTCTACTGATTTCAGATCCAAGACTTACACAAAAATATTTACTCGTTACCATAACAGATTTTATATACTCGACTTCATTTTATAGACTAAAATAACTAAATACAAAATATTCTCTGTTGTAATAAATAGCAGGCAAAAAGGAATACAAACGCCTCAAAAATGAGATTGACAGGAAGTGCAAAATGTCTAAGCAGGGATGGCTAGAGTACAAATGTAAGGATGTAGAGGCTTGTCTCACTAGGGGTAAGATAGATACTGCCTACAGGAAAATTAAAGAGACCTTTGGAGAGAAGAGAACCACTTGTATGAATATCAAGAGCTCAGATGGCAACCCAGTTCTAAGCAAAGAAGGGAAGGCAGAAAGGTGGAAGCAGTATATAGAGGGTTTATACAAGGGCGATGTACTTGAGGACAATATTATGGAAATGGAAGAGGATGTAGATGAAGATGAAATGGGAGATAAGATACAGTTTGACAGAGCACTGAAAGACCTGAGTCGAAACAAGGCCCCGGGAGTAGACAACATTCCATTAGAACTACTGATGGCCTTGGGAGAGCCAGTCATGACAAAACTCTACCATCTGGTGAGCAAGATGTATGAGACAGGCGAAATACCCACAGACTTCAAGAAGAATATAATAATTCAAATTCCAAAGAAAGCAGGTGTTGACAGATGTGAAAATTACCGAACTATCAGTTTAATAAGTCACAGCTGCAAAATACTAACGCGAATTCTTTACAGACGAATGGAAAAACTGGTAGAAGCGGACCTCGGGGAGGATCAGTTTGGATTCCGTAGAAATGTTGGAACACGTGAGGCAATACTAACCTTACGACTTATCTTAGAAGAAAGATTAAGAAAAGGCAAACCTACGTTTCTAGCATTTGTAGACTTAGAGAAATCTTTTGACAACGTTAACTGGAATACTCTCTTTCAAATTCTGAAGGTGGCAGGGGTAAAATACAGGGAGCGAAAGGCTATTTACAATTTGTACAGAAACCAGATGGCAGTTACAAGAGTCGAGGGGCATGAAAGGGAAGCAGTGGTTGGGAAAGGAGTGAGACAGGGTTGTAGCCTCTCCCCGATGTTATTCAATCTGTATATTGAGCAAGCAGTAAAGGAAACAAAAGAAAAATTCGGAGTAGGTATTAAAATTCATGGAGAAGAAGTAAAAGCTTTGAGGTTTGCCGATGACATTGTAATTCTGTCAGAGACAGCAAAGGACTTGGAAGAGCAGTTGAACGGAATGGACAGTGTCTTGAAAGGAGGATATAAGATGAACATCAACAAAAGCAAAACGAGAATAATGGAATGTAGTCAAATTAAATCGGGTGATGCTGAGGGGATTAGATTAGGAAATGAGACCCTTAAAGTAGTAAAGGAGTTTTGTTATTTAGGGAGTAAAATAACTGATGATGGTCGAAGTAGAGAGGATATAAAATGTAGACTGGCAATGGCAAGGAAATCGTTTCTGAAGAAGAGAAAGATTTAAGTGTCAGGAAGTCGTTTCTGAAAGTATTTGTATGGAGTGTAGCCATGTATGGAAGTGAAACATGGACGATAACCAGTTTGGACAAGAAGAGAATACAAGCTTTCGAAATGTGGTGCTACAGAAGAATGCTGAAGATAAGGTGGGTAGATCACGTAACTAATGAGGAGGTATTGAATAGGATTGGGGAGAAGAGAAGTTTGTGGCACAACTTGACTAGAAGAAGGGATCGGTTGGTAGGACATGTTTTGAGGCATCAAGGGATCACAAATTTAGCATTGGAGGGCAGCGTGGAGGGTAAAAATCGTAGAGGGAGACCAAGAGATCAATACACTAAGCAGATTCAGAAGGATGTAGGTTGCAGTAGGTACTGGGAGATGAAGAAGCTTGCACAGGATAGAGTAGCATGGAGAGCTGCATCAAACCAGTCTCAGGACTGAAGACCACAACAACAATAAATAGTAAAAGGATTATTCGGTAATTACCATGCAAAATAACAATAGCCAGTTATACAGTGGAATATAGCGAACCAACCACATTTGTGTATTCTGGCAGTCACGAGATGCTGCACACTGCTACATTGACTTACTGATATTTTCATTGTGATACCCAACAGTTGGCAGCACTTGCGCATGATGAAAGTATTGAACATTCACAAAAGTATACTTCAGGTTTCCACTGGGGCAAAATACTTCTGTTGTGGCTAAGACACAGTAAAATTTAATGTACACATTGTAGCCAGAGGGTCTGAAAGTGTTAAACAACAGTGTCGTAAACCGACAACTCAATGTGAATTTCTGTATAAAGAGGATTAGACACAATATCCAGCCTAAATGCCTTGGTGTCACTCTCTATCGGCCTTTAACACAAAAAACGCCTGGAAAACACTAGCCAAAAGCTAAACATTCCAAATAACGTCATAAAGAAACTGAGTGGCACAACCTGCGGTGCCGAAGCTTCCATTCTACGGACTACAGGTCTGACACTAATATACCCAGTAGCTGAATACTGTGCCCCGGTATGGCAACACAGTGCTTATACAATGAAACCAGAACTTCCATCTGAATGAATCAATGAGAATTATTACGGGTACAATAAAATCCACACCGATCCCATGGCTGCACATCAATAACATTCCACCACCTGAACTGCGACGCCAAGAAGCCACCGATCGAAACTGCGTCATCGCGAATACATCCAAGATCTTCCAATTCGTATAGGCTTAAACGACTCTCCTCCGGACCGATTGATATCACGCGCTCCACTGTGGTATAATGGAAGAGAAAACAAGAAGTTTGACCTTAAAGAAGAGCGGTGCAAGAGATGGAATGGTGCAACAATAAAACATCAACGTGTTCAAGATCCATCTGACAGTCTACCAGGATTTAATCTGAAGAGAAGTGACTGGACACGATTGAACAGGTTAAGAACCGGTCACGCCAGGTGCAATGCTCTGATGCACAAGTGGAGAATCCCACACTGTCCAGCCAGTGATTGTGGAGACAAAGCACAAACCGTACGGCATATTGTCAGAGACTGCCCTCTGAGAAACTATCCAGGACCATTCAGTGACTTTATTAATGCTGCTCTCTCTGCTATCAACTGGCTTCATTCAACAGCTTTAAACTCTGATTAAATATGTCTGTTTTAATTAACAATCCTGATTTTATAGTTCAAGTGGCCTCCTTTTAGTATTACTGCATTATTAACTTTAAAACAATAAGAAAATATTAGCTCTGTGCCTAAATCCTTAAATGAATAACTGTAAACTGTATGTATACGATAAATAAATAAATAAATATGTAGAATGTTAATAACTTAGACTTTTTTAAAAAAGACTTTAAGAGCTTCCACATAAAAATTTGGAGGCATTACTTTCCAGCTCGCCTTGGCATGCTGATGTCGCAGGAGTCGCTTTTCTGACAGTTCTTGATCTTGATCGCTGGAAAACTGATGCTTAAGGAGCGTCGTATCTCCAGGTAACCTCTCTTACTTGATTACTATTCACAAACACAACATACATCAGACACTTTCATATATAACACGCGAATCCTGCTATAAAACTTTGTTTACCTGTAGCTAATTTCGATTATTTTACCATAATCTCGCGTTGCAAATTATTGTGGTAAGCCAAGCAACTTTTACTGAATGCTGCACAACTTTTCAGAGGGACTCAGGTACATGACACTATTTTTTAAAATAGTCATAAACTCTATATAAACAACGATCAGGACGTTCTACCCGTCGTTCAGTTCCTGGATTACAGAAATCCTCTCCTCGGTCATTCGAGAACCGCTGTGTGATCGTCCTCACGGTCGGAAATCCGCGACTGCTGCGGATCAGTTTGTCGATAGTTGGACTGTGGTCGATGTTGACGGCGTTCCTTCTCGATCACTATCACCACGTCTGTGCGGTCTCGATCTAATTGCTAGCACGATTTAACTGCGAATGGGCGCGTTATTGCGTTTCTTCCAAGCACCTCCAGAATTTTGCGGTGAACCTGTGTGCAATTTTGACGTTTATCCCAAAATATTCGTATTGTCCCATGCAATTCAACTTTGGATCACGTTTCCAGGTGCAGCGCCATTTCACTTCCACACTGTGAAGCACCTGTTAGCTGCACCGCAGCAGAACTACGTCAGCAGGAAGTCCAGAACAAGTTCTCTCTTCTGGCACTGCGCATTTGTTGCGCAAGGGTCGTCGCGTGGGCCACATGTGTAAGTTACTTTTTGAAGCCTCTCGTAGCCCATGTCCATCATTGAAAAATATGTAATTAATGCTGTTTATATTCAACAGCTCGCAAACCAACAAACAGATTAAAACTCTACATCTACGTAATTACTCTGCAATTCACAAGTAAGTACCTGACAGAAGGTTCATCGCAACACTTTCAAGCTATTTCCCTAGCGTTCCGCTCTCGAACAGTGCACGGGAAAAAGAAAACTCAGATCTTTCCATGGGAGCTCCGATTTCTCTTATTTTATTACGGTGATCATTTGTCCCTATATAGGTGGACGCCAACAAAATATGTCCGCACTCTCACCAGATAGCTGAAGAATCAAATTTCATGAGAAGATCCTGCTGCAAGGAGAAACACCTTTTTTCTAATGATTGCCACCTCAATTTCGCGATAATACAGAACGAGCTGCCCTTCTCTGAACTTTTTCAGTATCCTTCGTCAATACTATCTGAAGCGGATCTCATACAGCGCAGCAATATTCCAGAAGAGGACGGAGAAGCGTGGTGTAGGAAATCTCTTAGATCTGTTACATTTTCCTAGTGTCCTAGCAATAAATCATAGTTTTTTGTTCGCCTCTTTAGTAGACCTGTTGCTTTTTCAGGTGTTCTGCCAATAAATAAGTCTTTGATTCGCTTTCCCCACAACATTATCAATATGATCGTTGCAGTTAAGTTACCCGTAATCGTAATCCCTAAGTATTTAGTTGAATTTGTAGCCTTTAGCCGCGCAGGGTAGCCACACGATCTAGGGGGTCTTGTCACGGTCCCAGCTCCCCCCGTCGGAGGTTTGACTCCTCCCTCGGGCATGGGTGTGTGTGTGTGTGTGTGTGTGTGTGTGTGTGTGTGTGTGTGTGTGTCGTCCTTAGCGTAAGTTAGATTAAATAGTGTGTAAGCTTAGGGACCGATGACCTCAGCAATTTGGTCCCATAAGGTCTTACAAATGGTTCAAATGGCTCTGAGCACTATGCGACTTAACTTCTGAGGTCATCAGTCGCCTAGAACTTAGAACTACTTAAACCAGCTAACCTAAGGACATCACACACATCCATGCCCGAGGCAGGATTAGAACCTGCGACCGTAGCGGTCGCTCGGCTCCAGACTGTAGCACCTAGTATCGCACGGCCACTTCGACCGGCCATAAGATCTTACACAAATTTCCCATTTTTGTAGCCTTTAGATTTGTGATTTATGGTGTAACCGAAATCTAGCAGAGTCCTGTTAGTACTCGTGTGTGTGACCCCATCCTTCATTACTTAGGGTTAACTGTCACTTTTCGCATTTAAATCATTTTAATTTGCGCGAATGGTTTTCGATTGATGGGGATGGTGTGCCAGCTCTCCAGATCTAGATCCAGGAAACCAGACACCACCCCCAGCAATCGTGGAAGCCACCGAGTTTCAGTCCTAAGATGTGACTGCAGCTGAGATTTTCCCGAGGAATAGATACTGGAGACTAACCGATCGATTGTAAAATCAATTTTCCAAAGCTGTTTACTGCATGCTACCGTCGTTGACGGCGATAGCATGTCGTTGTCTCAGATCTGTAAGACGAAAACTGGATAAGGAAAATAGATCTTCATTGTATGATTTTTCTTCCTTTAATATGAGAAATCAGTTCTTAGCTGAGACACAAGTAGCCTATTCACTTATCCAGAATTACAATCATTTACTGCATACAAATACGGCCAGTAAACAAACGAATGAAAGTTCCTAACAAATGCTCAAGATTCGTAGGATAGCGCTACGATATAATTCAAAGTTGGCAGCGCGTTTTGTGACTGGAGCGCCGAGAGCCACTCTTCGCCTGCCTTACTAGCCGTCTGTTTCCAAGAGCTCCTACACTGTTCTCAGAAGACGTTGCCTCGCTCTCCTCTGCTAAACAGAAGTCTCTACAGCAGAGTCAAGACCACCATCACGCTGATACAAGGAATGCTGTGTCGTCGTGTCAGTTTATTGCACAATGGCGTCTTTGGAGTGCCAGCGACACGTCTACGTTGCCTAGCTGGAACGGAAGAGTAAGTGCTCCACACTGTCGGTAGCCAAACAAACGACAAACGAAAGATTGCTATGAGGGAGGCTCAATAAGTAATGTAACAAGAATCTCGCGGTTGTATAAGTGCAGATTAAAGACCACGTCTGGGTAGAAGAAACCATCAAAGCTTTGAAAAGCTACACTACTGGCCATTAAATCTGCTGCACCAGGAAGAAATGCAGACGATAAACGGGTATTCATTGGACAAATATATTATACTAGAACTGATATTTGATTACATTTTCACGCATTAGAGTGCATAGATCCTGAGAAATCAGTACCCAGAAGAACCACCTCTGCCCGTAATAACGGCCTTGCTGCACCTAGGCATTGGGTCAAACAGATCTTGGATGGCGTGTACAGGTACAGCTGCCCATGCAGCTTCAACACGATACCACAGTTCATCAAGAGTAGTGACTGGCATATTGTGACGAGCCAGTTGCTCGGCCACCACTGACCAGACGTTTTCAATTGGTGAGAGATCTGGAGAATGTGCTGGCCAGGGCAGCAGTCGAACATTTCCTGTATCCAGAAGGGCCCGTACAGGACCTGCAACATGCGGTCGTGCATTATCCTGCTGAAATGTAGGGTTTCGCAGGGATCGAATGAAGGGTAGAGCCACCACGGCTCGTAACACATCTGAAATGTAACATCCACTGTTCAAAGTGCCGTCAATGCGAACAAGAGGTGACCGAGACGTATAACCAGTGGCACCCCATACCATCACACCGGGTTATACGCCAGTATGGCGATGACGAATACACGCTTCCAATGTGCGTTCACCGCGATGTCACCAAACTCGGATGCGACCATCGTGATGCTGTAAACAGCACCTGGATTCATCCGAAAAAATGGCGTTTTGCTATTCGTGCACCTAGGTTCGTCGTTGAGTACACCATCGCAGGCGCTCCTGTCTGTGATGCAGCGTCAAGGGTAACCGGAGGCATGGTCTCCGAGCTGATAGTCCATGCTGCTGCAAACGTCGTCGAACTGTTCGTGCAGATGGTTGTTGTCTTGCAAACGTCCCCATCTGTTGACTAAGGGAACGAGACGTGGCTCCACGATCCGTTACAGCCATGCGGATAAGATGCCTGTCATCTCGACTGCTAGTGATACGAGGCCGTTGGGGTCCAGCACGGTGTTCCGTATTACCCTCCTGAACCCACCGATTCCATATTCTGCTAACAGTCATTGGATCTCGACCAACGCGAGCAGCAATGTCGCGATACGATAAACCGCAATCGCGATAGGCTATAATCCGACCTTTATCAAAGTCGGAAACGTGATGGTACGCATTTCTCCTCCTTGCACGAGGCACTACAACAACGTTTCACCAGGCAACGCCGGTCAACTGCTGTTTGTGTATGAGAAATTGGTTGGAAACTTTCCTCATGACAGCAACTTGTAGGAGTCGCCACCGTCGCCAACCTTGTGTGAATGCTCTGAAAAGCTAATCATTCGCATGTCACAGCATCTTCTTCCTGTCGGTTAAATTTCGCGTCTGTAGCACGTCATCTTCGTGGCGTAGCCAGTAGTGTATGACTGGTGGTGGTAAGTTCTATGGGACCAAACTGCCGAGGTCCTCGGTCCCTAGGCTTACACACTATTGTACTTAATCTAACCTAAACTAACTTACGCTAAGGACAACACACATACCCATGCCCGAGGAAGGACTCGAACTTCCGACGGCAGGAGCCGCGCGAACTGATTTTTGCGGTTATTTCGCGCAGTGTTGCTTGTCTGTTAGCATTGATAGCTCCACGCACACGCCGCTGCTCTCGGTCGTTGAGTGAAGGCCACTGCGTAGTTCGTGGTGAGAGGTAATGCCTGAAATTTGATCTTCTCGGCACACTCTTGACACTGTGGATGCGTATCATATACCCTAACGATTTCCGAAATGCAATGTCCCATGCGTCCTGCTCCAATTACGATTTCGTGTTCGAAGTCTATTGATTCCCGTCGTGCGGCCGTAATCACGTCGGAAAACTTTTCATATGAATCGTCTGAGTACAAATGACAGTTCTGCCAATGCACTGCTCTCTTATACCTTGTGTACACGATACTACTGCCAACAGTGTGCGTGGATATTGCTATCCCGTGACTTTTGTCACCTCAGTGTATACTCGCTGCCCATCTGCACCGTCAGAATCAAATGGAGAAGAAGCTACGGAGACGATTGGCAATAAAGAGTGTGCCCGGGAACATCGATCGAGTGCGATTACATGCCGTAGGTTTTCCTTCGCAACTTGTGCGAAATAGCAATGCCAGGGCTCTGCTGCTCTTTCCACGAACGCAGGGGAGCTGGTAATCCCGTTGCTTGCTGTGCACGCAAATAATTACGTTAGGCCCAACTAATGTATCTATTGTACAACAGTTGGAGTGAGAGTGTGTGTGTGTGCGTGTGTGTGTGTGTGTTGTGTTTGTTTCCCAGACAACCTACTGTAGTGTCTCCCAAACTTGGTACACATATGACCTATTACCAGAAGATAATTGCGGTGGGCGGTAAGACTCCCCTGTTTGTGGAGCTGGAGGTGGGGAAATGGTGACACGTATACATGGCTCTGGAGCGCATGGTGAAAGGTCGACAAAACGTGGTACATTATGAAGGACATCTTTTTAAGTTTTTCAAAAAACAATGTTGGAAAAACTGTGTTTGGTACAAATCAGTTGTGTCTCGAGATGTTCACTTTCGAAACGCATTAACTTTTGCATGCTTTCGAACCAGTTACGGAAACTTTTTTCCACTCTAGCATCTAAATTACTAACGGTTGACCCGGTTCTCGGGTTGTCTATCCAGTGGCTTCCAGGGGCAACAAAAATTTGACTTTCAGTATTTCGTATAATTTCGATCCCATTTAAAAATTAAATGCTGCCATAATCTACTCATTAAAGGCATAACATTATGTTAAAATTTTAAGAAAGTATATTATTTATTTATATTATAGTTTGAAAGGTGGCTACACTGAGTCACAGCGCAAGAGATTGCGCCAAAGAGTTTTATTCCGCCGCCTCCACTGGCAGTGCTTGTCGAGAAGTCGTGGTGGAGAGTGTTTATTGAGAAGTAGCTGTAGGCAGTGCTTGTTGAGATGTAGCAGTGGTGAGTCGTAGTTGAGAAGTTGCGGTAGTGAGTGCTCGTTCAGAACTTGTAGTATTGTTTTGATGGGCTAGACACCAGATGTTGTTGGATTGGGGATGCTGTAATGATCAGAGTGTGCTTTTCGTCAATATATATGAAGGTAAAAAATTCCTTTTTTTTTCATTATTTCAATGTCTTAAACAATAATGCCTCTTGATCACAGGTTCAGTCAACAAAGCATCTGGCTCGTGTTCTTGTATTAGACTGAATTTCTGGTTTCTATGTGCAATTATAGTATTTCTGTTTTTTTTTAATTACTTCAGTATAAATGTTATTTAAAATATCTTGTCGTATTGAGGAAGAACCGTGCCAGATGTGTACGTTGAATCACACTTCCACACACAGAACAGCGACACTTGTGCCTTGTTGTTTCGTAACCTTTCATTCTTTGTTGTTATGCTATGCAGTCAGATTGCGTACAAATACTAGTCAGGGCCAACCGTTTGCGAGACTTCGTAATCGGACAGACAGCTACTAAAATTAAAAAGTATTTGCATTCAATTATATAATTAAGCCCTCATGTACGTGGCGACCGCTGCTTCGGATCGTCCCTTGGAATTCTTCTGATTGTAAAAATAGTAGACAGTAGTATTGTTGTAGTAATTTGTAGTTTAGTAATTGTAGTCTATATTGCATGTGTAGATTTGGTAATTGTCATTCTTCTAATGATATTTTTTGCAGAATTTAATTTTTGTTGTCTTGTATACGGGTTTGACAATTTTGTGCAATTATGAAGATTTCAATTGTTCGTTAATCGTGTTTGAGGGAAGCATTTCGTGTGAATGATATTGTTGGTGATAAAGCGTCATATTGTGTTTATTTTTCGTATAGTGACGAGTTTTGTATGTTTTGTAAATGATTACGCGATCGATGAAAAAGGCAAAAATGGTGGATAGTGAGAATGACGAAATTGTTAACATGGCGAACTCGCCAACAGAGGAAAACAGTATGATGAATAATGAAGTAGAAAACAATTTAATAAGCAGGGAAAATAGTCCAGAACCAGTTCAAAACTTTTCACAATTAAAGAATTTTCAGAATACGAGATTAATGACAGAAGATTCCGGAATAGTATCGAACACAGATAGCTTTACAGCTATGACGAAGGAAGCTGGTTTTGCGGGAAATGTTAGGGGCGAAAAGAATTTCGAACCAGTTAATATGGAGCAGTTGATGGGTGCAATATTAAATTTGGGATCACAGTTAGGATCTGAATTAAAAACAGAGATGGGAACTTTGGCAACACGGTTAGACTCACAAATAGGAACAATTAAAACAGAGATAGGAACAATTAAAACTGATATGGGAACAATGGAAACACTGTTGGACTCACGAATAGGGACATGTTTCAAAAACATGAAAGATGAATTAAAGAAAGAAATTAGAGAAGAAGTACAACCGATTTTGAATGCTCACAATAATAGATTAATTTCAATAGAAATCAGGCAAAAGGAACAGGATAGAGAACAGGAAGAAAGAGATCGCGTGATAGCACAAAAGTTTTCAGAGTTAAATTTACAACGTGCACATGATAAGGAAGAAATACTTGAAAGAATCGAGGAATCCGTACCAAATGACAGAATAAATAACCTAACACAACAGTATGGACAGTTAACTACTAAATGTGTCAATACTGAAACCCGAGTCGCGACACTTACGGAAGACTTAATAAACAGAAAGAAAAAATAGGTGACTTATCGGAAAGAGTGGAGGAGATTTCAGATAAATTGACAAATCTTAGTTTAAATGGGGACAGAGATTCGGATGATACAGCTCCATTACCATTTGCAGAAATCGAAGAGTACCAGAACATAAATAAGCATGTTGAAAAACAGGGAAAATTTAATGAACAGAAAAGGGAATTTGAGGCATTACAACAGCAAGTCAAACAAATTGAAGGCGAAATCGTAGGAAAAGACAGCAGAAGAAATTTAGAATCACAGACAGCAGAGGGCTTTGAAGACAATAATTTATTTCATTTACGGGATGCAAAAAGAGAGCGCCAGGCGCGCGAACTTGACAATAATCGACATTCGGACTGGGACAGACGCGGTAGGTCTTTGTCGCCACGAGGAGAAAACTTTGACTATAAACACTTCTTAACTGTTCGGAAATTTAAGATCTTTCGCAATTCTAAGAACGACATACATCCATGTTCATGGTTAGATCAATTTATGTACGCACTTCCACCAAATTGGCCACTAAGTCACAAACTGGAATTTATGTGTGGATATTTAGAAAACGAACCGGTGACGCGCATGCGTGCACTTATTGGAGATTGTAATAATCTAAATGATTTTTATCATGCATTTCTATCGGCATATTGGTCCGAAAACACACAAGATAGAGTCAAACATAGTCTTATTATGCAGCGTAATTTTAAACAGTCTGAGTTCCGCACGCCAGCAGAATACTTTGAAGACATGATTCGAAAGAATCAGTTCCTTTCCAGCCCTTATAGCCCCACAGAATTAATTCGCATTTGTTTAACTAAGCTGCCACAATCGATAAGACAAATTGCTTTAGCCGGAAGATGTAAAGACGACATTGAGACTTTTAAGACTTTGCTACAAGAACTTGAGTATGACAACGACGACGGGACTTCTTGTAATTTTTTCAGTAACGGTAATCACAGTAGATTTTCAGAGAGAAGGCATAATGATCGGAACGGACGTTATATGGGTAAATTTGAGAATGACAGACGAAACAGACAGGACAATAGATACCAGCCTTATGACAATAACAGACGTTCTAACAGAAATTACACAGACAATTATAATAACGGAAATTCCTACCGGAATGATCAATCATACGGAAACAGTAATCGGTATCATCAAGACAGAAATTATTCATACAATAATAGAAATTCTTACTACAGAAATAACCAGGGTAGTAGATATAACAGTAATTTCAGAAGTGACAGTCGAAATTACACAAGAAGTAGTTATGCAGACAGACAGGAAAACAGAAATTTTAATAACAGACACAACCAAGAATTTGTATCCAACAGACAGGAAGGACCTAATTGGCATCCTCCACGTGACAGACCTTCAGAGAGACAAGTGCAAATAGTAGAAATTGATCCGCGAAATGACGCGAATAATCAAAGACGTGACGCAGGCAATCGACAATGACTTGTAGCTTCGGCTTCTGGCAGCAATATAGACGGTTCAGAAAGTAATGACACTACGACTTTACACTACGTACGCCTGGAAGACATGAGAGACATTTTGTTAGACGAAAAGGAAAATAATGTAGACGCATTTTTACATCCTGTTATTGAAGTATGTGTGGGTAAGAATAAGTTCAGTGCAGTTTTAGATTCTGGGAGCGCATTGAATGTTATTAGTGAATCAGTTTTTCGTATATGTGTAAGAACTATTGCTTCTCCTGTGTTACCTGTTTCTAAAACTACAATTCGAGGAGCTATTTCTGGAAAAAGTGTGGAAGTCAAACAACAGACCAACTTAAATTTCATTTGTCAAGGATACGAATTTTCTGCTAATTTTATTATTGTTCCATTACTTAGTATACAAATTATATTAGGTATGGAGTTTCTTAACACACATAATGCAATTTTGAACTTTAAAGAAGGAAGTGTGAATTTGACTGTTGCCGGAATGCCGAAATGTTTGAAATTTTTCGAGTGTTTAACAAGATCTGAATCAGATACAAAATGTTTAAGGTTTCTTACTTCCGATGTTTTCGCTGAGTATTATGATGACAATGTGTTCATTCATGACAACGACAATAGATACAGAGACGCGATGGATGATGTAATTAATAGCGAAGAATTAATTAATGAAAAGGTTAAGAAAGCTGAAGTGCCAGATGACGTTGCAAGAGAAGAACTGCACCAAATTTTGACTTCACATGCTACAGTATTTAGTCATCACACAGGAACTATACAAGGCTTACAATATTTATTTAAAGTAAAAGAACACACACCATTTCGAGGAAAAACGTACTCTATTCCTTTGGCTTACAGAGACAAGGTTAAGAGTGAACTTCAATACATGTTAGATCAAGGCATTATTGAGCCAGCAGCCAGTCCTTATACCAGCCCGTTACATGTCGTTCTTAAAAAGGATGGGTCAATTCGTTTGGTTCTGGATTCCAGACAGATAAATAATATCATCATTCCTGAAACTGACCGTCCACAAAATTTAGATGAACTTCTTCAACATTTCCATGGAATTAAAGTTTTATCCACGATTGATATGCGCGCAAGTTTTTGGCAAATAGAACTCCACCCTGATTGTAGAAAATACACTGCCTTTTTAGCCTTTGGTAACTGTTACCAATTTCGGAAATTACCGTTTGGACTTACTGTATCCTCAGCAGCATTCATTCGTAGTTTAAACGAAATTTTACCTGTTTATCTTCGTGACAATATTACTTCATATGTTGACGATATTCTTATTGCTAAACGTTCTTGGAGTGAGCAGAACAAAATTTTGGATTCATAATTTTGGATTCATTATTACGTATTTTTGCAAGAGTTGGCATTACAGTGAACTCGCAAAAATCTGAATTTGGTCGTTCTCAGGTGAAATTTCTTGGTCATATTATTTCCACAGAAGGTATTCTTCCTGATCCAGAGAAACTAGATGCTATTCGTAATTATGCTGTTCCTACTACAAAACGTGATGTACGTAGTTTCCTTGGTGTCTGTAATTTTCTTAGACGCTTTGTTAGATTGGACGATTTGGCCACACCTCGTTTATGTGAACTATCTGGAAAGAATTCTTTTCTTTTTTACCTTCATATATATATTGCCGAAAAGCACACTCTGATCATTACAGCATCCCCAATCCAACAACATCTGGTGTCTAGCCCATCAAAACAATACTACAAGTTCTGAACAAGCACTCACAACCGCAACTTCTCAACTACGACTCACCACTGCTACATCTCAACAAGCACTGCCTACAGCTACTTCTCAATAAACACTCTCCACCACGACTTCTCGACAAGCACTGCCAGTGGAGGCAGCGGAATAAAACTCTATGGCGCAATCTCTGGCGCTGTGGCTCAGTGTAGCCACCTTTCAAGTTACAGCCCGTGTTCGAGGTGTATGAGAAACGTAATGAGGCTGACAACAAACAACTGTGTGCGACCTGGCAACGCTGTGTTGTGCAGACCGCTGTGTTCACCCCTTGCAGATGCTCAGTCCGAGGTTTAGCTCTGTACAGCCATCACATGAGTTATGTTTTTGTTGTGTTTTACGAAAGTGGAACAGCAGAATTTAGGTCAGCGTTATGACATCAAGTTTTGTGTTAAACTTTGAGGAATCGGCGAGTGTGGCCTTTGAAAAGTTGAAACAAGTTGAAGATGAACCTCGCTAAGGGAGATCTTCAACTACAAAACCCGACGAAAACATTGAATGTGTTCATGCTCTTGTGAGATCAGGCAGACTTAACACTAAGGATGACGACGGGTAACTTGTTAAACTTAAACACTTTCACCGTACATCAAATTTTGACCCAAGATTTGCTCATGCGAAAGGTTTGTGCCAAACTGAATGTTGCATCGTGATAACGCACCGTACCACGGAATTTTTGACCCCAAAAGGCCTTTCCTATTTTTCCATAGCCTCCCTATTGACCCGATTTGAGGCCTTGTGACTTTTTTTTAATTTCTCCAAACTGGAAAATGTAAAAGGACGTCATTTTTAGACTCTGGAGAACGTTCAAAATAATGTTAGGGGCTTGTAGAAGGCCCTACCAGCTGAAGCCTTTCAGGGCTGCTACCAAGACTGGAAACAAAGATTCCGCCGGTGTATAGCTGCCTAAGGAAACTACTCTCAACGGAACAATATTGTTATTTAAAAAATTAAAAACTTTGGTAGATAAAAAAACAAGTCTGTTTTTCTTACGCACCTCGTATATGTCTTGTGGTATCGTAACTCACCGCTCGGAAATAGCCAGACAAAATTCTCTAGTATTTGAGAATGAGTGCACTTGGCGACTTTCAATAACTTGACAAATAATTTCAAACCTGTATGTAACTTTTTCTCGCTGACGTTGAAAGGTGGCTACACTGAGCCACTGCGCCAGAGATTGCGCCAAAGAGTATTATTAAGCCGCCTCCACAGTGCCTGATAAGAACTCGTGGCAGTCAGTGCTTGTCGAGAGCTCGTGGTAGTCAGTGCTTGGAGAGAGCTCGTAGAAGTCAGTGCTTGTCGAGGACTCGGGAGTAGTCTGTGCTGAGATGTTGTAGCAGAGAGTGTTGGTTGAGATGTGCTAGTAGGCAGTGCTTGCTGAGATGTGATATTGGAGAGTTCTGGTTGAGATGTGATAGTAGAGAGTCAGTGTGAGATATAATGTAAGGATTAGAGTGATTTTCATCAATATAAATGAGGTAATAAACTTCGCTTCTTTTTTTTTCATGATTTGAGTATCCTAAATAATGCGTCATTACAGGTTCAGTCAACAAAGCATCTGGCGTGTGTTCTTCTATTAGAGTGTAATTCTACTTTCCTTGAGCAATTATAGTATTTCTAATTTTCTTTTATCACGTCAGTATAATTGGTATTTAAAAATTCTTGTCTTGTTGGAGAAGAACCGTGCCAGATGTGTACGTTGAGTCACACTCCCACATACAGAACAATTACATTTGTGCTTTGATTTAGTAGGTTTTATAGTTGCTGGGGACTTAATTAATTAATTGTGTTAACGAAAATTTTCATTTCATTCTTTGTTGTTGTTCTTTGCAGTCAGATAGCGTAATAATACTAGTCAGGGCCAACCGTTTACGAATCAGCGTAATCGGACATAACAGCTACGAAAAACAAAAAGTATTTTCAATCATATTTAATTAAGCCCCCATGCACGTGGCGACCGCTGCTTCGGATCGTCCCTTGGAATTCTTCTGATTGTAAAAATAGTAGACAGTAGTATTGTTGTAGTAATCTGTAGTTTAGTAATTGTAGTCTATTTTGCATGTGTAGATTTGGTAATTGTCATTCTTCTAATGGTATTTTTTCTCAGAATTTGATTTGTTGTCTTGTATATGCGTTTGACAATTTAGTGCAATTATTTCAATTGTTCGATTGATCGTGTTTGAGGGAGACATTTCATGTAAATGGTATTGTTGGAGATAAAGAGCCATTGTGTATCATTTTCGTAAAGTGACGAGTTTTGTATATTTTGTAAATGATTACGCGATTGATGAAAAAGGCAAAAATGATGAATAGTGAGAATGACGAAATTGTTAACATGGCGAACTCGCCAACAGGGGAAAACAGTATGATGGATAATGAAGTGGAAAACAATTTAATAAGTCGGGAAAATAGTCCGGAACCATTTCAAAATTTTTCTCAATCAGAAAATTCTCAGAATACGAGATTAACGACAGAAGATCCTGTAATAGTATCGAAGACAAATGTCCTTACAGCTATGACGAAGGAGGCTGGTTTTGTGGGAAATGTTAGGGGCGAAAAGAATTTGGAACAAGTTCGTACGGAGCAGTTGATGAGTGCAATATTAAATTTGGGATCACAGTTACGATCTGAATTAAAAACACGGTTAGACTCAGTGGAATCACAGATAGGAACAATTAGAACTGGTATGGGAACAATGGAAACACGGTTAGACTCAGTGGGATCACAAATAGGAACAATTAAAACAGAGATGGGAACTTTACGATCTGAATTAAAAACTGATATGGGAACTTTGGAAACACGGCCAGATTCACGAATAGGGACATGTTTCAAAAATATGAAAGATAAGTTAAAGAAAGAAATCAGAGAAGAAGTACAACCGATTTTGAATTCTCACAATAATAGATTAATTGCAGTAGAGATTAGACAAAGGGAACAGGATAACGAACAAGAACAAAGAGATCGCGTGATAGTACAAAAATTTTCTGAGTTAAATTTACAACGTGCACATGATAAGGAAGAAATATTTGAGAGAATCGAGGAATCCGTACCAAATGACAGAATAAATAACCTAACACAACAATATGAACAGCTAGCTACCAAATGTGTCAATACTGAAACCCGAGTCGCGACACTTACGGAAGACGTAAATAAACAGAAAGAACAATTAGGTGACTTATCGGAAAGAGTTGAGGAAATTTCAGATAAATTGACAAATCTTAGTTTACATGGGGACAGAGATTCGGATGATACAGCACCATTGCCATTTGCAGAAACCGAAGAGTATCAGAACATAAATAAACATGTTGAAAATCAGGGAAAATTTAATGAACGTGTGAAAAGGGAATTTGAGGCTTTAAAAAAGCAAGTCAAACAGATTGAGGGCGAAATCGTAGGAAAAGACGGCAAAAGAAATTTAGAATCACAGATAGCAGAGGGGTTTGAAGAAAATAATTTGTTTCATTTACGGGATGCAACAAGAGAGCGCCAGGCGCGCAAACTTTACAATAATCGACATTGTGACTGGGACAGACGCGGTAGGTCTTTGTCGCCACAAGGCGAAAACTTTGACTATAAACACTTTTTGACTGTTCGGAAATTTAAGATGTTCCGCAATTCTAAGAATGACATACATCCATGTTCATGGTTAGATCAATTTACGTACGCACTTCCGCCAGATATGCCACTAAGTCACAAACTAGAAATTATGTGCGGCTATTAAAGTCCTCAGGGGATTCACTACTCTAAGTGAATATGTGCCGTAGCGAGCATAGGGCCCCGAGCTGTAGTGGTGCTATTTCTCTTTTAGTTTTCTGCACCGCTGCCTACTCTTTTACTATTCTTTGCATCTGTCAAACCAACTCTTCGACTATCAATCTATCTAGTGAGTAAGTAAACAATAACCGGATTTGACTAATTTACCCAAATGTGACTTCGGAAATTACCGTTTGGACTTACTGTATCTTCTGCAGCATTCATTCGTAGCTTAAACGAAATTTTACCTGTTTATCTTCGTGACAATATTACTTCATAGGTTGACGGCATTCTTATTGCGAAACGTTCTTGGAGGGAGCACAACAAAATTTTGGATTCATTATTACGCATTTTTGCAAGAGTTGGCATTACAGTGAACTTAGAAAAATCTGAATTTGGTCGTTCTCAGGAGAAATTTCTCGGTCACATTATTGCTACAGAAGGTATACTTCCTGATCCAGAGAAACTAGATGCTATTCAGTTCGCAATGACATTCCTTTTTAAACGAAAATCGGTCGACAACTCCGTTTGGTTAGTTTGTATTCCTGATGAGTGGGTTAATAAGCTGATTTGGTATACGCATTTCAGTTATGCACACTTTGGTCCCAGAAAATGCTTTCATAAATTACGAGAAAATTGTTACTTCAGTAATATGGAAAAACGTGTTCGATCTGTTCTGGCCAAATGCAAATTATGTCAAAAGGCTAAGCCGCCAACAGTTTCTCACAGAACACCGTTGTTTCCTATCATTCCAGTGAAATTAAAGGAGATGGCTGCAGTCGATTTGTTCGGTCCAGTGGTTCGTTCTACTAATGGTTTTGCGTACATTTTCGTAGCAGTGGAGTTGACGTCAAAATGTGTGTGTTTTACACCTTTACGCAAAGCAACAGCTCGTTCAGTATCTAACGCTTTTATCAAACATTTTCTTAAAGAAGTTGGTCATGTTGATAAGGTTATATCAGATAATGGATCACAGTTTCGTTCTAAAATTTGGCTTCGTACTCTACAGCGTCGTAAAATTAAATCAATCTTCATTTCACTTTTTCACCCTCAATCTAACGCTTCAGAGAGATGGATGAAGGAAATCAATAAATTGTGTCGTCTTTATTGTCATCAGGATCACAGAACGTGGGATCAGTATCTTCATATTTTTCAAAACATTCTGAATGAACTCCCTAATGATTCAACTTCTTTACCGCCTATATTGATATTAAAAAACAAAGCACCGACAAATCGCATTTCTGAAATAGTTCCTTTTCCGCCTTCACGGAAACTGCGGCATTCTGAAGTTGTCAACCTGGCTCTACGAAATATTGCATCTGCGGCTGCTAGAAGAGAGAGATCAGCTAAACGTCCTGGTCGTTTAAAAATCTTGTCAGTTGGTCAGAAGGTGTTAATTAAGTCCCACCGTTTGTCTCACAAAGGAAAAGGCTTGTGTCGCAAATTTTTTCTGCTTTATAACGGTCCATATAGAATTCGCAAAATTATTCATGATAACGCTGTCGAAGTAGAAACTCTTAAATCACGACGCTCTAAGGGAATACATCATATATCAAACGTTAAAATTTTTGTGGAATGACATACTTTTGAGAAACTCACAGCTACATGTAAACACGCGGAGAGTACAAGGATACCGCGCTGTGTTTTGGCGGCGGCACATACTCAAAGCAACAGTCAAGACTGCGCGCCGCACAAGGCAGTCGTTGACCGCGAACAATTGCTTCCTATGTCACGCGCCTACAGCTGATCGAGCGCTCAGTGCGAATGCACTGACAGCCGGAAACAAATACACAGTTTAATTTCTCCGATTAAATTCAGTATAAAGCTATAGTGACTTGATGAATTATGTTATTAACATTCGGTATTTTTCAGGATACGGTTCTATAAAATATTTAAGAACTTCAGGTAAATTCTGTGTGTCTCCGACGTTAAGAGGACTTGCTATCGAGAAATTTCCAGGAAGAATGTAATTTCGAAGAAGAAACTAATAAACTAAAAAAGGGTAACTATTAATTGAGTTCATTTTTCAGGTAACATATTTCCACTTAGGTACGTACTTTAGACGTAATTTGCTGCTCGCGATTACGTGATTCATACTTTGTGCTAATTTCATGTTCTATGAATTTACGTGTGAAGCGACGTGCTTGCGTACATTTTCTGATTTTTGTCAATGTTTTATTAATGAACAGGATTGTTAGTTGTATATATTATGCATCGCTTGGCTGCACCGCTTTTTTTTACTGATGTCATATTTTTTTTTAATTATGTGCCTGCTGTGCTTATTTATTTAAATTATAATTGTCACCTGATTTATTGTGCTGATGTGTTTAGGTATGTAGGTTATACTTTGTGATTTATCTGCTTGCGCTTTCATGTTTACTTATTAAGATGACATATGAATATTTATTTGCTTATGCTGATATGATGCTAATGACCTGTTTATTATGTTAGATAACATATGTTTACTGCTTTGCGTATGGATTGCATATTTATACATATTTGTTGTTGTCATAACTACTCTTTAATTTGGTGTATAGAAATGCTGATGTACAGTGTACGAATATAGAGTTTAGGTTACACTATGGTATATCTTACAGATTGTTCGCTTGGCAGAGCCTCGTTGTAAGGATTGTGCTGCATCCACTTTTTGACATTCTGTTCTCTACTGGTATATTTACTCGCTATTGCTTGTTTTGCTTACGCTAAGTGCCTTATATTTTTAAGATAAGAAAATGAACTGCTATAATTCGACGAATGACATTAGTACAAGAAACTTCATAGAAGTCACATGAGCTGGAGGTTTTATGGAAACTGTATAACTTTATGCTAATAGGAAGGAAGCTAACGACATGACATACCATTACTAGGTTTAGACCATTGACAGTCATTACACTGCATTTTTCGTGAGCAATTGAAATAGGAAGTGACACTTGACACAAGAAATACTCCACACGTTTGCTTCTGTTTGCCATAATTCTTGAAGTGGTGTGCACACTGTGAAATATTATGATTATTCACACTCCGTAGTCGTACTTAATTACTGAGAGTTATTCGAACTAAGTCTGTTAGAGGTCATGTATGCATTTCTTTGTTTATAATTCATAATGAGTAGAAGATCTGGCTCAGATGGATTACACAGAGGTTGTGTGTTGACAATGTGTCTTCGGATTGTATGGGATGATGAGGTTTGCATTAGGATTTTATCTGTACTTGTTCGAGGAGACTGACTAGAGGAAAGAGTTGTTATGGAAGTGAAATGATATTGGTAATAAGGTTTATATGTATCGACGTATTGAAGAGGTATTATTGAGATTGTGTGAAGTTGATGATTATTGGAGTTTTGGTGGATAAGAGGTAAAGTAAGTGAGGTGCATATTTTTTTTTGTTGGTCTTATGGAACAAGGAGGATGAAGATAGCAGACTAGAACACTAAAGTAGAAGGAAGATAGTCTATACACACTTTGTTAAATCACTAAGCAGTATATACTTTTTTTTGAAGAGAGGAAGTATTTGCATATCTTGGCTCACTGACAGTTGTTCAACAACAGTACATTTGATCTGGCTTGGCAAACATTGGTCTTGACATGATGACTATGACGTTGACTTAACTATTATTGACTGTTATACATTGCTGCCACTACTACTTGATACACATGATGAACATCAGATTTTGACAGAATTGCATTTACACAGTTAACACTATTCAGTTACACAGTAGTACTTAATGTGGATGAAAGATGAGTGAGTGTGTGCTGTGTGTTTTCCTTTCCTAATCCTACCCACCTATCTCCTAAATATTATTTTAATTGTTTGTTGTGGCTTGCACTGACACCCATAAATATTATAGGTTTACTGATATTTGAGTATTTGTAATAGTTAATATGAAAATTATCTGACATCATTTGTGTGTTTGTTATGATTTGTATGTTTAGTGTAAAAGCATTTGTATGTGCATTCAAACTATTGTTCATGCCTGAACTGTCTGATTAGTAATAGTGAATATTATGGACTGTTACTTGTACTTTTTCTACATGATTGGTGCCACTAGGACATGTTTAATTTCTGCTGATGAACTGTCTGATTAGTGATAGTGAATATTATGGACTGTTACTTGCACTTTTTCTACATGATTGGTGCCACTAGGACATGTTTAACTTCTGCTGATGAACTGTGTGATCAGTGATAGTGAATATTATGGACTGTTACTTGTACTTTTTCTACATGATTGGTGCCACTAGGACATGTTTAATTTGTGCTTATATACTCTGATGAACAGTGTGATTGGTGATAGTGAATATCATGGACTGCTCTCTGGACCTGCTTGTCATTGCTAGGTGTAACTGATGGACTGCTTGTATGGAAATGAAGTCACTTGTTGCTGTCTGCACCTGCTCAACATTACTGGGTGCAACTGATGGACTGCTTCTACTGAAATGATGTCACTTGTTGGTGTCTGCACCTGCTCAACATTACTGGGTGCCACAGATGGAACTGCTTCTACTGAAATAATGTCACTTGTTGCTGTCTGCACCTGCTCAACATTGCTGGGTGCGACTAATGGAACTGCTTCTACTGAAATGAAGTCACTTGTTGGTGTCTGCACCTGCTCAACATTACTGGGTGCACAGATGAAGCTACTTCTATGGAAATGATGTCACTTGCCGGTGTCTGCACCTACTCAACATTGCTGGGTGCCACTGATGGACTGCTTCTACTGAACTAATGTGACTTGTTGCTGTATGTACCTCTTCAACTTTACTGGGTGCCACAGATGGAACTGCTTCTACTGAAATTATGTCACTTGTTGGTGTCTGCACCTGCTCAAGATTGCTGGGTGCAACTGATGGACTGCTTCTACTGAAATGATGTCACTTGTTGGTGTCTGCACCTGCTCAACATTGCTGGGTGCAACTGATGAACTGCTTCTACTGAAATGATGTCACTTGTTGGTGTCTGCACCTGCTCAACATTGCTGGGTGCAACTGATGGACTGCTTCTACTGAAATGATGTCACTTGTTGGTGTCTGCACCTGCTCAACATTGCTGGGTGCAACTGATGGACTGTTTCTGCTGAAATGATGTCACTTGTTGGTGTTTGCACCTGTTGACCATTGGTGGGCTGGAATTATCAACTATTTGTTTTTTTTTTTGAATAATTAAAAGTATTTTAGGTGAACATTTGTATAAACTGATTTTTTATGTATTGTGTAAACCATTATGTAAAGCCACATGTATGAAAAAAATTTGTATTGCCTACTGTATTTTATATATTAGGTTATTGAAAGGTCAGTGCAAAGCCAAAATTTTAACTAATTATGTGATATTTAGGTATTAATATTATCTTTTATTTTTGTCTGTATTTTTCTGGACGAATTTGGTGGTATTTTCACCACCAATGCTGGCAAAAATACCATCAAATTCTGGCCTGTGGAGGAGGGGCATAAGAAAGGTGGCTACACTGAGCCGCTGCGCCAGAGATTGCGCCAAAGAGTATTATTAAGCCGCCTCCACAGTGCCTGTTAAGAACTCGTGGCAGTCAGTGCTTGTCGAGAGCTCGTGGTAGTCAGTGCTTGTCGAGGACTCGGAGTAGTCTGTGCTGAGATGTTGTAGCAGAGAGTGTTGGTTGAGATGTGCTAGTAGGCAGTGCTTGCTGAGATGTGATATTGGAGAGTTCTGGTTGAGATGTGATAGTAGAGAGTCAGTGTGAGATATAATGCAAGGATTAGAGTGATTTTCATCAATATAAATGAGGTAATAAACTCCGTTTCTTTTTTTTTCATGATTTGAGTATCCAAAATAATGCGTCATTACAGGTTCAGTCAACAAAGCATCTGGCGTGTGTTCTTCTATTAGAGTGTAATTCTACTTTCCTTGAGCAATTATAGTATTTCTAATTTTCTTTTATCACGTCAGTATAATTGGTATTTAAAAATTCTTGTCTTGTTGGAGAAGAACCGTGCCAGATGTGTACGTTGAGTCACACTCCCACATACAGAACAATTACATTTGTGCTTTGGTTTAGTAGGTTTTATAGTTGCTGGGGACTTAATTAATTAATTGTGTTAACGAAAATTTTCATTTCATTCTTTGTTGTTGTTCTTTGCAGTCAGATAGCGTAATAATACTAGTCAGGGCCAACCGTTTACGAAACAGCGTAATCGGACATAACAGCTACGAAAAACAAAAAGTATTTTCAATCATATTTAATTAAGCCCCCATGCAACGTTCTAACAAAATGAGAAAGAAAAATACATTATCGTACACTACATTTTCTTTTTTTGTTTTCCTTTATTGTTATTTCAACACCTGTACATCAGGTAGGCTGGCAGTAGCACCTTACGCTGCTCTTCAGCCTCAAAGTTAACAATGAGAAAACATATAGAAGACACATAAGAGATTGAACAATTTGGCGGGTAAAAAACAGTAGACACAGAACATAAACAACACGATGCCGTTAACACTCGACGAGAAACCACACTAAAAACCGTCGAACGATGCATAAACACTGATGATTTCGACGGCACATGTGAACGTTGGAGCGTGACGGCGAACACTAAACACAAACACGATGGCACACACACGAGAAACTGGTGGCGATGATCTCCGGCGCGTGAATGTCCACGTAGCGTGTGCGAGTCCTGGGACCTGCCAAGAGGGGAATAAGGGTGAGGGGGAGGGAGAGGGGTGAGCAAAGATGCCAATGGCAGAGGAGATGGTAGGAGGAGTGGAGGAATGGAGGTAGGGGGAGCCCGGGGGAGGAGTGGGGAGAAAACGAGGAGGGAGGAAGGGGGATAGAAGGGAGAGAGGGTGCCCATAGGAACAAACATGGGAAAAGGGAGGGAGGATCAAAGTTGGTAGGAGGGGTAGATGGAGGGGAGGAGGGCATCATCAGGGAGGGGGAGCTGGCGGAAGCCACCTTGGGAGAGGGTATGGAGAGTGGAGAGATGGAGAGCAGGTGGGACATGGAAGTACAGGCGCGGCAGCAGGTGGGGGCGGGAGAGGATGGGAGAGACCAGCGAGTGAGGAGGATCAAGTTTACGGGAGGTGTAGGGGATCCGTATTCGTTCGAAGAAAAGGAGGAGGTGGGGGGAAAGAAATGAGGTCGTACAGGATCCGCATGGAGGAGGGGAAACGGATGTGATAGGCGAGACGAAGACCATGGCGTTCTAGGATCTGAAGGTATTTGTAAAAGGTAGGAGGGGCGGTGATCCAGGCAGGGTGGGCGTAGCAAAGGATAGGGCGAATGAGGGATTTATAGGTATGGAGGATGGTGGAGGGGTCCAGACCCCAAGTACAGCCAGAAAGGAGCTTGAGGAGACAGAGTCGGGAGCGTGCCTTGGCTTGGATCATCTAGAGATGGGGGGTTCAGGAGAGGCGACGGTCGAGGGTGACACCAAAGTACTTTAGGGTGGGGGTGAGGGCGATAGGATGGCCATAGATGGTGATGTAGAAACCGAGGAGGCGGAAGGAAGGGGTGGTTTTGCCTACAATGATCGCCTGGGTTTTGGAAGGATTGACCTTAAGCAACCACTGGTTGCACCAAGCGGCGAACTGGTCAAGATGGGATTGGAGAAGGTGTCGGGAGCGCTGCAGGGTGGGGGCAAGGGCAAGGAAGGCGGTGACATCGCCGTACTGGAGAAGGTGGATGGGGGGTGAAGGCGACGGCATGTCCGCGTTATACAAGAGGTACAGAAGAGGGGAGAGGACGGAACCCTGGGGCACACCGGCGGAGGGCAAAAAGGTGTAGGAATCCGTGTTGTGGATGGTGGCGTAGGAAGGACGTTGGGAAAGAAAGGAGTCGATCAGACGGACGTAGTTAATAGGAAGGGCGAAGGTTTGGAGCTTGAAGAGGAGACCGGAATGCCACACGCGGTCATAGGCTCGTTCAAGGTCAAGGGAGAGGAAAATAGCGGAACGACGGGAATTAAGGTGTTCGGAGAGGAGATGAGTGAGGTGAAGGAGAAGGTCATCGGAAGAGAAGGATGGCCGAAAGCCACGCTGGGTAATGGGAAGGAGGCGATGCTGGCAGAGGTGCTGGCGGATGCGTCGGGTGAGGATGGATTCCAGCACTACATTTTCGCTGTGCATTCAGTAAAATTCCAAACTGGTGCATCTCGTTTTAATTTATTACTTACCTGCTATTAACTCTATTCATGAAACGTTTTACAAACAGTAGCCACACATTACGCAATGTACCTACAAAACTACAGGGTGGTCCATTGATAGTGACCGGGCCAAATATCTCACGAAATAAGCATAAAACGAAAAAACTACAAAGAACGAAACTCGTCTAGCTTGAAAGGTGCTATGGTTGGCGCGCTAGGTGGCGCTGCCATAGGTAAAACGGATATCAACTGCGTTTTTTTAAAAAATAGGAACCCCCAGTATTATTACATATTCGTGTAGTACGTAAAGAAATACGAATGTTTTAGTTGGACCACTTTTTTCGCTTTGTAATAGGTGGCGCTGTAATAGTCACAAACGTATAAGTACGTGGTATCACATAACATTCCGCCAGTGCGGACGGTATTTACTTCGTGTTACATTACCTGTGTTAAAATGGACCGTTTACCATTTGCGGAAAAGGTCGATATCGTGTTGATGTATGGCTATTGTGATCAAAATGACCAACGGGCACGTGCTATGTATGCTACTCGGTATCCTGGACTACATCAGCCAAGTGTCTGGACCGTTCGCCGGATAGTTGCGTTATTTAAGGAAACAGGAAGTGTTCAGCCACAAGTGAAACGTCAACCACGACCTGCAACGAATAATGATGCCCAAGTAGGTGTTTTAGCTGCTGTCGCGGCTAATCCACACATCAGTAGCAGACGAATTGCGCGAAAATCGGGAATGTCAAAAACGTCGATGTTGAGAATGCTACATCAACATGGATTGCACCATATTTCTATGCACAAGGAATTGCATGGCGACAACTTTGAACGTCATGTACAGTTCTGCCACTGGGCACAGGAGAAATTACGGGACGATGACAGATTTTTTGCACGCGTTCTATTTAGCGACGAAGCGTCATTCACAAACAGCGGTAACGTAAACTGGCATAACATGCACTATTGGGCAACGGAAAATCCACGATGGCTGCGACAAGTGGAACATCAGCAACCTTGGCGGGTTAATGTATGGTGCTGCATTATGGGAGGAAGGATAATTGGCCCCCATTTTATCGATGGCAATCTAAATGGCGCAGTGCATGCTGACTTCCTACGTAATGTTCTACCGATGTTACTACAAGATGTTTCACTGCATGACAGAATGGCAATGTACTTCCAACATGATGAATGTCCGGCACATAGCTCGTGTGCAGTTGAAGCGGTATTGAATAGCATATTTCATGACAGGTGGATTGGTTGTCGAAGCACCATACTATGGCCCGCACATTCACCGGATCTGACGTCCCCGGATTTCTTTCTGTTGGGAAAGTTGAAGGATATTTGCTATCGTGATCCACCGACAACGCCTGACAAATGCGTCAGCGCATTGTCAATGCAAGTGCGAACATTACGGAAGGCGAACTACTCGCTGTTGAGAGGAATGTCGTTACACGTATTGCCAAATGCAATGAGGTTGACGGACATGATTTTGAGCATTTATTGCATTAATGTGGTGTTTACAGGTAATCACGCTGTAACATCATGCGTTCTCAGAAATGATAAGTTGATAAAGGTATATGTATCACATTGGAACAACCGAAATAAAATGTTCAAACGTACCTACGTTCTGTATTTTAATTTAAAAACCCTACCAGTTACCAACAGTTCGTCTATAATTGTGAGCCATATGTCTGTGACTATTACAGCGCCATCTATCACAAAGCGAAAAAAGTGGTCCAACTAAAACATTCATATTTCTTTACGTACTACACGAATATGTAATAAGAAATGGGGGTTCCTATTTTAAAAAAAACGCAGTTGATATCTGCTTGACCGATGGCAGCACCATCTAGCGGGCCAATCATAGCGCCGTCTCGTTTCACCCTTCAAGCTAGACAAGTTTCGTTCTTTGTAGTTTTTTCGTTTGACACTTATTTCGTGAGATATTTGGCTCGGTCGCGATCAATGGACCATCACTGCAACACACAGTTAGAAAAAATGACGTCATAAACATGATAGTTTGATTCTTTATAGAATCAGGGGTGAGGGATTACTGGTTGATCACTAAACGTAAAAGGAAGCGATTGGAGGCGTTATTATCGAATTTGACTTTGACTAAAATCGTAAAAAAATCTTGCAACAATAATCTTCAGATGAAATTTCTCTTTTTTACAACACCTTCTTTAAAAACTCTATGTTCCGACGTTATTTTCACAGTAAAAAATGACAAATTCGTAATAACAATACTGTTAACATGTGAATAGCACCATATACTGGCAGTTTGTAGAAACGTACAGAGGCGGACAAATATACGGGAACTCCGTGTGAACATTAATGCTGATGTTGGTGAGGCCTACGTTTTGTGCTGTTGTCTTTGACCACTAACGGCACCTGTGCAATATTCTCAATACGATGCAAGTGCTTGTCATGGTCAAAACAATGTTTGGTGAGTGCATTGTGTCAGAGTTCAGAGCATCTCAAAGTGAGCAGATTGTTATTCCTCTTCCAGTACGTGCTTCTGTTAACGGAGGTAGCCGAAGTGTTCATTTTTTAAAAAACACCCTATCAAAGATTTATACAGCTTACAGGAAAAGGGTGAAAACATCATCCGCTAATTCACGTCGTAGACGAAGGTGTGTGTCTTGATGATTGTGACGCAAAATAAAAGGAAGACAATTGCAAAACTCACTGCGAAACTGAATTTCGCACTCGCGAACCCTATCAGCACTACAGCAATCCGAAGGGAGTTTCATAAGCGGTGAATTGCAGGGCGAGCTGGAGTTACAAAACCACTCATCAGTGATGTAAATGGCCTTAACAGAAAAATTGGTGCCGAAGCCATAAAACCTGGTCTATCGGCCAATGGAAGGAAGTCATTTGCTCGGATAAGTCTTGTTTCACACTGTTTCCAACTTCTGGTCGAGTTTGCGCCCCAAGATTGAAATTATTTGGGCAGTCATATCGCTGTATTCATGGGTACCATGGTCATTATGCAAGGCCGCATATATTGCCAAGGATTATATGACCATTTTGGCTGATTAGGTCCATCCCATGATACAATGTTTCTTCCTAAATGGTGAAGCTGTGTTCCCAGAAGAAAGAGCCCCTGTTCACACAACTCGCCTCGTCCAGGACTGGTTTTGCGGCCACAAGGATGAATTGTCTCATCTCCCCTGACCACCAAAGTCACCAGATCTCAATATTATCGAGCCTTTGTGCCCTACATTTGAGAGAAGTGTGCGTCATCGCTATTCGCATCCATGACCGTTGCCTGAACTTGTTGCTATTTTTCACGAAGAATGGTATAAGATTCCCTCGAAAACCATACAGGAGCAGTATTTATCCACTACGAGACGCCTGGAAGCTTTTTGAATGCCAACGGCTTTTCATCACCGTTTTAGGCCTAGTAATGTGTTTGTGTTTTTGACGTTTCCATATTTTTGTCCATCCCCTGTAAATGTCGAGCCTACATCTACCGGGTGATCAAAAAGTCAGTATAAATTTGAAAACTTAATAAACCACAGAATAATCTAGATAGAGAGGTAAAAATTGACACATGCTTGGAATGACATGGGGTTTTATTAGAACCAAAAAAAAAGTAAAAATTGACACACATGCTTGGAATGACATGGGGTTTTATTAGAACAAAAAAAAACAAAGTTCACAAAATGTCCGACAGATGGCGTCGTTTGGTGATGATCGTGTGCTCAGCCGCCACTTTCGTCATGCTTGGCCTCCCAGGTCCCCAGACCTCAGTCCGTGCGATTATTGGCTTTGGGGTTACCTGATGTCGCAAGTGTATCGTGATCGACCGACATTTCTAGGGATGCTGAAAGACAACATCCGACGCCAATGCCTCACCATAGCTCCGGACGTACTTTATAGTGCTGTTCACAACATTACTCCTCGACTACAGCTATTGTTGAGGAATGATGGTGGACATATTGAGCATTTCCTGTAAAGGACATCATCTTTGCTTTGTCTTACTTTGTTATGCTAATTATTGCTATTCTGATCAGATGAAGCGCCATCTGTCGAACATTGTTTGAACTTTTGTACTTTTTTGGTTCTAATAAAACCCCATGTCATTCCAAGCATGTGTGTCAATTTGTACCTCTCTATCTACATTATTCCGTGATTCATTCAGTTTTCAAATTTATACTGACTTTTTGATCACCCGGTACATGTGCATGTTCATCTTTTTCGTTACTCTCCAATTCTGGCTTAATTGTTGCGCAGAGGGTTCACAGAACTACTTTCAAACTATGTGTTGGCCGTTGTAGTCTCGAATAAGACGTGGGAAACTTACTATCTCGGAAGACAGCCCTTTTACACTTAAGGATCGCATGTCGACGCAAAGGGGATGACGTATAAAATGATCGAAAACTAATTGGTGACGAATTAATAGTTTTCAAGGTTGTTGGGCTGTTTTTTTTTATATGGTTCCGCCCGTGGGGTGGCGGTAGGTGGGTGTGGCATGGTTCAAATGGCCCTGAGCACTATGGGGCTTAACATCTGAGGTCATCAGTCCCCTAGACTTAGAACTACTTCAACCTAATTAAGCTAAGGACATTACAGACATCCATGCCCGAGGCAGGATTCGAACCTACGACCGTAGGAGCAGCGTGGTTCCGGACAGAAGCGACTAGCACCGCTCGGCCACAGCGGCCGGCGGTGTGGCATGCACACGCGAGATGCATCAGTATCTACCATAACTCGTGTACATGTGAGTTACATAAACGCCACCAACAGGCCATGGTGGGAGCATCGGCACCGACCGACCGTGTCATCCTCCGCCAATGGCGTCACTGGATGCGGCATGGAGGGGCGCGGGGTCACAGGTTTCGTGACAGAGCCGCTACTACTCGATCGAGTAGCTCCTCAGTTGGCATCAAGAGGCTGTCTACACCGCAGTCCTAGTCCTCTCAACAACGAAAAATCTCTGGTAGTACCAGAAATCGAACCAGGGTCATCTCAGTGGCTGTCAGCCACGCTGTCCACTCAGTAAGGAGGGGGACCTAAATATGGATTACTATCCAAAAACAAATATTGTGGGTGTAGGACACCACTAGCATTCCTAGTAATGGGGTTTGTGTTAGAAGGGGTAAGGAGGAAACAGGTACGTACTTCTAACTGGACGGTATGGAGATCTTTCAACCAAACTTAGCACACATTTGGCAATCATTTAGAAAAAATACTGCAGAGTAAGACACGCGTGGTGACACAATATGTGGGTGTAGAAGTGGACATGTAATCATAGCTTTGGAAAACCTGCAGCACTTCAACCATATTTGGTACGTATAGAACTTTCTGTCTGGATAAAACTTTTGTCTGGATAAGACACACTTAGGGACGAAGTGCAGGCGCAAAGTGTTGAAATGTTAAAATAATTCCTATTAATGGAAGACTGGGTTAAATAAGTAACAGGGCAACGCTGAGTAAACAGCTAGCTGTTATCAAAAATAAATAATGGCACAGGTAGCAAAGAAATAGGTGTTGCAGCTATTTTAGTGAAAATGTCGATAGTGAATAGCATCATATTGGGAGTATCAAGTATGTTCGATGAGTTTGTGTCTACCTCCTTTGCATTACCCATTTCGTCAGCAACGGAATCGACACCAGTACTCCCGCCCGGCTCTTTAGGATTCGCCTGTGTTGTTAAGAGTGCGCTCACGGTTATATCTTCGCCGCAGTGCTGCACGTCGCTACTGGCGCTATTTACAGTGTGTTTTTCTTTGCAGATTTGTACTTCATACGATTTTTCTAATTCTCGCTGTATTTTGGCAGCACAGAAGGTGACTTTCGAACAAAATCACAATTTTATATCTTCTTTTGCTTTAAACATAAACAATGCAACTTAGGATGAGTTTTAACACTCCTCTTCGAAACAACACTTGGTTTACTAGGATGCAATAATTTGTCTCTTAGATATGATTCCCTCTGTGAATACAATCTATTTCGTAAAGTCGAAGATTGCAGGTTCGTTTTGGCCGTGCTAAGTGTGCGATATTCGGAGACCAGGAAATTCGTAGCAGTATTGACACTAACTTTCATTCTTTCTTTTTCAAACGAGAAAAAGGTGCCCGCCTGCATCATGACTATTTTTACCAAAGTTAATTAAACTTGAAATTAGTTCGACAGAAACATTCGTTATCTACACCAAGCACAAATTTTAAATATGTTTGAACGTCAAAATTTTATATTTATTTAGAATGTGTCATGTGGATACTTACAGACTGAAAAGCAGCGTCTACAAGTTATCGGTTTACTGTGTCATGACTTGGCTAGGAAACCGTAAGAAGCAGGCAATGTTTCGTCAGGGCAATATTTGCTAACTGACTTCTCCTTTTTCTCGCAGGCAGAGACACTTCGTGCCACGTATAAGACAATGTAAAATCCAGTTTCATCTGAGGCGGTTGTTTGCCCTGTCCCGCTTGCACATCTCGTGTAATCACCCACACTCCCACCAATACCGCATTTACCACAGTGGTCTACGGTCTCACTTTTTTTTTTTTTTTTTTGGTATCAGAGATTCAACAGGGGAGGAGCAGCTTCCTAGAGACGCTCAAACATCGACTATGAGCCCTGCAGGTCTCTGGTCCTCGTCAAATATGAACAGCCTGACTAAAGGTGAAGCAGAGCCCGACCGAAGCGATAAGGCGGCTTCCTGCGACGTCGGCCAACTCTCCGAGCCACCCAGGTTTTCCATTCAAATTTTATTTTAGCGCGCGGTGCCAAGATTTTTTTCCTTGACAGCTTCAAATCGAAATATACTGACGAAAATGGAAAGTTATACGCCATAGACACCTTGACCGAATGCTACCAAACTGATACTCCATAATTTCCAATGCCTTTTGGTTATGTTTGTTATAATATCATCCTTACGGAGTTTATTTTCAATAGAGAAAAAATGTCATTCCTGCAGACGTACAGGTGAAGAATGATGTGATTACAAGAAGGGTTACTGGAACTTTTCAGCTGGACATGGCAATACAGCATGTCCAGAAGACGCACACAAGCACCTTATCGCCATCGTTCAGACTTAGAGAAAGATCGAATCATTGCCACAAGGGAGATGGGAGTATCATACTTACAGATCGCACAGACTGGTGTTACTGCAGTGGAATGTATGCAGAACGAGTGGTGTCGAAGTGCCCTCATGACAGCAATGAGGCAAATACAGTAGGCATGGGTCGTTTCAGTGGGACTACATCTTGAGAAGGTCATAGTGTCGTTCGACTGGCTCTAACGAATATAACGATGACAACAGTTGAAATCCTGACAGAAATTACAAGCGCAGTGTCATTATTAATCGTCGGGAAGAGTTTACTGAAAGCGAGATCTCAAGTTGTCATGTGTCGTTTATCCCAGACACCAAAGGCAGTAAAGAGCTGCATGGTGCACAGCCAGAATCAGCTAGGAGACTGAGTGGCATCTGTGGCGTTCAGTCAGCACCCCCTGTAGGGTGCTGGTTCAGTGCGGTCAGATCGACGCCAACATGTCCATAGACCTGGCTGAAAAGTCACAGGATGCAACAATCATGAGACCCAACTCCTGGACGCATTGTGTGTGGAGCTACTGGATATACGTTTACTGGGATGTATAAGCAACACCACAGCCCAGTGCATTTTCAGTAGCAAACATGAAACCCAATTAATAGCCAGCACGGGTATATAAAATTACTTTTGCCGACTGTGATAAGTTTTATATTGGTCAATCAGGCAGAAACATAACGCCTAGGCTGCCGAAAATGAACGCAGCTGAAGGTTGCAGAATTCTCACTCCACATTTTCTGCGTGAGGGCACAACTACCAGCCACAATCCCACACTTAGCGAACAAAGGTCACAAACTCAGTCTTCTGGAAGCCCTAGAGATCAACAAACATCTAGCCCTCAGTCCTGATCTAATCTTAAATGAGCAAACACAGCTTAACACTGTCCCTCTTCTAAACTTCATATAAGCCTCTCAATTTTCCACTCCCCCCCCCGTCTATTCCTACATATTCCTCCATTTTCCTTCCTTCCTTCCTTCATTTCTTTTTATCTTGTTGGGATTGTTGATGTTCGCCATACATTCTGTTTTTACAACTGTTAAGTCTTTCTTTCAATAGGTTTCTGTATCACTTTCCATGTTTAATACCTCCTGAAGTAGCCTTGTCAAATACTAATTATGTTTTACTGAGCTTCTTTACTAACGAAAACTGTTATGTAGACACGGTTTTCTAGTTTAGTGTTAATGTTTCTCCTGTTTCTCCCTTTATATCTATTTATAGTTCATCTTTCTAGCTTTTAAATTGCATTACAACTACACTGTTAAAGATGTCCTTTACTGTGTCTCTGGGCCTCAATCTACATGCGGAACATCTTTTCCAATGATGTCCACAAACGCTGTAACTTCTTTGGTGACAATATTCTGTGATGGTCTTGTAAACCGAAAACCGGTTAACGCAATAACTTAATACTGTAGAACATAGACAATACTGTGCTTTTCATTTATTTAGTATAATGAATTCTTATAATCCACCTTATACAGTGTAAAACAACAATTGACGAATGTAAAGCGAGTGATGTGGACCAAATGAATGACAAAAGGCATCAGAATAGATCTGAAATGAAAAGAACCACTGTTATCCAGAAGAATAAACGTCCTCGTAAATGTATATTGGCAGTCGGAAACTCGACGGACTTTATGAACGATTCGTTGAAGCAGCCGCCCTGTGTTCCACTTTTGGCAGCATCTGTCTGCCACAGATTGCCACATCAAAAGACTTTTTCAGTTGGAATCAAGAGTTTATGACTCCCATCAATGGGCATTTTACAGACCTTCCCAAATTTCATTTCAGGGACTGAAACTACTCTTTGGAAAAACACTGGAAGCAGTGCAGTGATCTTAGGCTCGGCTGCATAGGAAATCATATGTTTTCTGGCCTAAGAAAACGTTATTTTACTGTGATGATGATTATGATGATGATCTGCCCATCAGGAAAGCCCATCACTGCAAGTTCTGCTTTCTCCAGTGCCCTCCTTTCTTTTTGCCATTCTTTTCGTGGTTGCTTATGATGCATTTATCTCGACCTCGTCAATAAGCTGGTATCTTCTTCTTCCTCTGGTCCTCTTTCCAGTCACCATTCCTTCTAGTGCATCCTTTATCACGCATCTCATTCATTGTTCTAGACTCTTTCTTTTCCTCCTCTCAGTTGTTTCCAGTGTTTGTATTTTCTCATTCACCATGTATAACACAACCTCTTATTTATGTTAACAGAATCTTCCGTCGGTTCTTGGCAGAACAACATTATAATAAATGAAAAGCACCAGTTTGCTTTTGTTCTACAATATTGTAAAACAAAAGCAAACTGGTACCTCTTATTTATTTTATCTACAATGAGGTGACAAGTCATCGGATAGAGATACGCACATACGCAAACGGCGGTAGTATCGTCTACACAAGGTATAAAAGAGAAGTGCATTGGCGGAGCTGTCGTTTGTATTCAGATGATTCATGAGAAAAGGTTTCCGAAGTGATTGTGGTCGCACGACGGGAATTAACAGACTTTGAACGATGAATGGTAATTGGAGTCAGACGCATGGGACATTCCATTTCGGATACCGACATGGAAGTCAATTTTCTGATATCCATAGTGCAAAGAGTGTGACGAGAGTACCAAATTCCAAGCATTACGTCTCACCACGGACAATGCATGGGGCATTAGGCTAGGCGCAAATTGAGACGCGTATAGCGCGTGTGGCGCGACGCAGCGCAGCGCGCGTTTTTGTAACATCACAGGCTCAAATGGGACCCCGCAAATTGCGACGCGACGCGACGCGACGCGACTGGCACGCGACACGCGCTTGCGCCAGGTCGCGCGGCGTTGTGGTTGTGGCACAGTTTCTCGCGCCGCGCGTGCCTCGCTAGCACCGTGGGAAATTTGAGGCGGGGAGCGGAAAAGCAGCCAGTACTGCCCATACGATAAATTTTGCCTCACCGTGTACTAAATTTTATTGCCTTTGGGTAGTGTTTCGGTTTTCGCCATTTAAACGCTCCGGCTTTCTCCGTTAGTAAATTATACTTTTCTGTTATTTAAATCTGTATAGTTTTGCATTGTTTTTCTTCTGTCAAGAAAAATGCATACTTCAGTAACTGATGAGCCATTGGCCGCTGGAATTGTATCATATGCCTCCGCGATGTTTTCAGATCGCAAGAAGGGACAGAGGGTAGTGAATAAGGAAGCAAGCGATATTATAAAATCATACGATTAAGAATTAAGGCAGGAAAGTAAAACAGGGTTATCTTCTCGCTGCCTAATATGCTGGCCTATCTGTACGATCTGTTACAAAAATTTAACAATTGGCAAAACACTCTCCTCCTTGAGTGCTATCATTCGCCAAACTTACGTTTCGATGTCTCGAGCGGTTTAGCAGATATGAGAGATGTTGCGAGTATTTCATTCTCGAGGGCGAGCGCTACATGGGATCCATTTTCTCGAGATTGGAGGCAAATAGAGACCTCCTCCCAAGAAAAATTCAGCATGTTAGCTAAATTTCATACGCAGCAACATATGGTGTAATACGCACGAAGCGCAAAATCATAGCGACCCCTAATTTTGGTTGCAAACTTTTTGAGTTTTGCGTTGTGTCTTGCTAAAATGAGTACCGGGTGATCAAAAAGTCAGCATAAATTTGAAAACTTAATAAACAACGGAATAATATAGATAGAGAGGTAAAAATTGACACACATGCTTGGAATGACATGGGGTTTTATTAGAACAAAAAAAAACACCCCATATTTCTAGACGCGTGAAAGATCTCTTGCACGCGTCGTTTGGTGATGATCGTGTGCTCAGCCGCCACTTTCGTCATGCTTGGCCCCCCCAGGTCCCCAGACCTCAGTCTGTGCGATTATTGGCTTTGGGGTTACCTGAAGTCGCAAGTGTGTCGTGATCGACCGACGTCTCTAGGGATGCTGAAAGACAACATCCGACGCGAATGCCTCACCATAACTCCGGACATTCTTTACAGTGCTGTTCACAACATTATTCCTCAACTACAGCTATTGTTGAGGAATGATGGTGGACATATTGAGGATTTCCTGTAAAGAACATAATCTTTGCTTTGTTATGCTAATTATTGCTATTCTGATCAGATGAAGCGCCATCTATAGGACATTTTTTGAACGTTTGCATTTTTTGGGTTCTACTAAAACCCCAAGTCATTCCAAGCATGTGTGTCAATTTGTACCTCTCTATCTACATTATTCCGTGATTTATTGTTTTCAAATTTATACTGACTTTTTGATCACCCGGTATATCACAATAAGAATGGTCATTAGCGAGGTGATGGGCACTTCACCACGAAGCTGACATATAACGCTAGAAGTAAGGCAAAAATCATATATTTTCAGTGAATAGTTTCTGTAAAATCGTTTGAGAAAGATAAGAGGTTGCGCGCGCTTCGGTTCTGTCAGCGCAGAGCGTCGCCAGTCGGCGCGTGCGAAGTATTGTACAGGTCGCAAAATGCGCTGGACCCGCGCGACTCGTGCGGCACGTGCGTGTCGCGCTGTAGTGTCGTGTCACGTCACACGTGCTATACGCGTCTCAATTTGCGCCTAGCCTTACCCTCACCACGGACAACGCAGTCGCCGACAGCCTTCACTTATCAACCGAAAGCAGTCGCCTTTGCGTAGAGTTATCAGAGCTAACAGACAAGCAACATTGCGTGAAATACCCCTATACATCAATGTGGGACGTACGACGAACGTACGCGTTAGGACAGTGCGGTGAAAAATTTGGCGTTAACGGGCTATATATGGCAGCAGACGATCGACGAGAGTGCCTTTGCTAACATCACGACATCGTCTGCAGCGTCTCTTTTGTACTCGTGAGCCTGTTCTGACGAGTTCCGATTTCAGTTGCTAAGAGATGACGTTAGGGTTCGAATGTGGCGCAGAAACCACGAAGCTATGGACCAAAGTTGTCAAAGTACTGTGGAAGCTGGTGGTGGCTCCATAATGGTGTGGACTGTGTTTACATGGAATGGACTGGGTCCTCTGGTCCAACTGAACCAATCAATGACTGGAAATGGGTATGTTCGGCTACTTGGAGACTATGCGCAGCCATTCATCGACTTCATGCTCCCAAATAATGATGGATTTTTTATGGATGACCATGCGCCATGTCATCGGACTACAACTGTTGGCGACTGAATTGAAGAACATTCTGGACAAATCGAGCGAATGGTTTGACAACCCAGATCGCCCGACAAGAATCCCTTCGAACATTTATGGGACGTAATCTAGAGGTCAGCTCGTGCACCAAATCTTGTAGCTATAGAGGTACTATGACTTGTTATTTCTGCAGGGGATTACCAACAACTTGTTGAGACCATGTCACGTCGATTTACTGCACTAAGCTGGGCACAATATTAGTAGGTATTCCATGACTTTTGCCACATAAGTGTATCCGTTTTACATCTTCCATTCTACTCCATGTCCACATCTCAAAAGACTGAAAAGCATGCCGGCCGAAGTGGCCGTGCGGTTAAAGGCGCTGCAGTCTGGAACCGCAAGACCGCTACGGTCGCAGGTTCGAATCCTGCCTCGGGCATGGATGTTTGTGATGTCCCTAGGTTAGTTAGGTTTAACTAGTTCTAAGTTCTAGGGGACTAATGACCGCAGCAGTTGAGTCCCATAGGGCTCAGAGCCATTTGAACTGAAAAGCATACCTCTTCGTCGCATTGTCCATGTTGCAGCGCAATACAGGGCAACACCACACGCAAAACATTTTACTAATCTTTTTTCTAAATTTTTTTATTTCTGTTAAAGCATAGCTTACGTAATTATCCATATTTTCATTTCTTGATTACATTAATGTTGCTGGTTATCGTGTTTCTTAGGTTGTTGAAGTTATCAATTTATTAGTTTGATTCATTACAAATTTTTACATTTATCTCGTCTTTTTATAAGTCATTTCCTTAGTTTTCTTCACATTTACCTTCATTCCGTAAGTATTTACTTCGTACGCCTAGTGTTCGGTTCTTTTAACGCTGCTTCTTCATTTTCACTTTCTAATTCAACGTCATCGGCATATGTTATACCTTTAATTATCCTCCCTCCTACTGTGACATTTTATTTTGTGCTGCAAGCAGTATTTAACTAAATCATCTAAACAAATGTTAAACAGAGTAAGTAAAAAAGACTAATTTTCTACGGGTTCTTTTTCGGACGCTACCGACATGCTCTCGGATGCGCTATGGGTAACGTTTAGGCCCATTTATGTGAATTACGCGGATTTCAACAGCGCTACTTCTCCTTTGTGGAGAAAATGCCATGGAGAACCTCCGTTGTCATCGGAACGGAGCAATAGCGACAGATTAAGTAGATCACAGTTATGCAACAAAGAGTATAGTATCCGTTTCTCCGAGTACTGGAGACGGAAAAAAATCGTAGGTTAATAATATTTTTCGCCTTTATGCGTAAGTGTGCACCACAGGAATTTTCAGACACATAACAGAGTTGAAACCGTAAACATGTTCCTATGTGTACTGTAGATACATTGTCAAGAATTAATACGCAGCGGTCTTTTCCCCTTATCTTAAGCGATAGCAAAATGAGCACGTTATGCCGGAAGACCAAACCTTTGGGAAGTCTCGCAGTGTTATCGCTGACGTGAAGAAAGACAAAGGTGTTAAAAGTGGGAGCACGGCATGATACTACGTAAGTCCAATATTGATACAGTATCATAAATGCATCGCCTTAAGTTCAGGTCGAAAATAGGTTATCTCCATGTTTTTAAACATGTCACAGTTCTTCAAACGCTTTCCTTTCCCTGATAGCCTCCCACATTATTGTAAACTCTTCTTTAAAAATTCAGAGTTATATAACAGTTAGCCAAAACAATTCTCTCTCTTTTTTATTCATTTGCTATCTCCTTGCATCAAAGATACAAAGAGACAAAACTGTGCTAATCTAAAAAATGGCTCTGTATCTAAATCTATATTCCCGAAGCCACTGTGATGATCTCTATATGGTGGATTAGGGTGTTGGTGGTTTTCTCGCCTTTTCCCCTGTTTACATATTTGGGGAGTCCGATACAATTTCTAAAGCTGCACTCTACACGTGGTGTTAGTAAAGAATGGAAATGGACGTAAGTGTGTCCAGAATGCATCACTGACTCTGCAACGTGCTTTACACTATAAGAAAACTTTCTAACAGATTAATACCGAGAGAAAAAGAAGCTTCATTTAGGGAAACAACAAATGTTGTCAGAGAACCGATTAGGAGCCACAGATCGGTTTCTAGTCATTTTGGATGCTTGGCACTACGCAGCTTGTCTCTACTTGACAAACAACATTAAAAAACACAATTAAGCTGCTTACATATTATTTACTGTTGGACCGGAACTAATCCATAATGAGAAACCTTACTTTGGCTCTAATTACATCTAAGTTGGCATCAAGTACATAGCCTAGCAACGTTCACAGGCTTCTGGGAAATTATAATCAATAAATAAATAAACAGATGGTAGAAAAGGAATGCCGCGATCAAGCCCAGAGGACCGCGTGATATTGACCGGGAGCCGTGTCCTCCTCGGCCATATGGCGTCATTTGGAAGCAGTAGGGAGGGTGTGTGATCAGCACAACTACTGTCAGTTTTCCAGACCTTGGAACCGCTACTTATCATACAAATAGCTCCTCAAATGGCCTCCCGAGGCTGAGTGCTTCCAGTTCCAGGCCTCCCAGCAGGGAAAAATCCCTGCCAATATCGACAATTTAACTGCCGTTACAGCAGTTTTGCACTAAGCGAGAAAATAAATAATGTCCTGTGATCTCGACCTAGTGCAAGCTCTTCTATTTCATGCCACTTTGGGGTCCTGAGTGTCAAGGTTCCTGCTTACTATATTCAAGCAGTTTCTCGATTGGCCTCAAGAGGCTGACTGACTCTTCCAGGCCTTTCCATCGCAATAAATGGTTGTCCAGGGCCTCCACACCAGTACTGAATGGTGCCGGTCATAGGTACGCTCAGTAAGTAGTAATTCTGGTGTGCTAGATCGACGTAAGCAGTTCATGCAGAGTTTATCTAGCAATTTACAGATGTAATTGCCCACTACGGGTGTTCTTCGTAATTCAAGTGATCAATTCCAAATTCGGCCGATGAGTCATATCAGCGACATATTCGATCAGAACAAAAGAGGGTGTTCCGTTAGCGACAAACACCAATGTAGGCCGAATATGAAATGCGCTTCAGAATAGAGAATGCTGTTATTGCTGTCGTATTCAGTATGTAAACTGGTTTGACGCAGATCCCCACACTTGTGTATCCTGCGCATGTCTCCTCATCTCTGCATAATTGCTACAATCTTCTCAACAAACTACACTAAACTCCGTAATGGCGCCGAAACGGATGCGTGGCTCCGACCGGTCACCCTGTCATTTTCTGCATTCGGGAGGACGACGGTTCAATCCTGCGTCCGGCCATCCTGATTTAGGTTTTCCGTGATTTCCCTAAATCGCTTCAGGCGAATGATAAACCACGAGGTAGAACCAACAGCTCATGCTAGCTCCAGTAGAAGACCGACTGCACTGAGTCCTTGCGTTCTGCTGATCCTCGGCTAGGAGAGATGCGACTTAACTGAAGTCCAGCCTCGGCATCGCTTCACCACGCGGTGGGTTGGCTGCCAACCGACCGCGTGGTGAAGTGATGCCGGGACTGGACTTCAGTTAAGTAGTTTTAATTCTACATGATACCACAGTACTATAGGTTTTAATTTTTAATGTGCCTTACGCTGGCATGTTATTAGTAATTTTATGCTTCTGAAGAAGGCTAGATTATTCTAGCCGAAACCTGGGTAAAGACCAGAAAATTCTCGCAACTGAGGCGGATTTTCAATATATTAGTCTATCACAGTTGCTGACGGGGCTGCAATATGCTAAAAATTCTTATAGCATTCTTCCTGCCAAATAGTGGCAAGTTCAGGTGGATAGCTATCGTACACCTTTCTCCACAAACTATATCACAAAGGTACAATAATACTGAGATATGGAGACTGTGGCGGCTAGGAGAGACGCGACGATTCATCCTCGTGCTACTGGATGATGCGAGCTTTGTGAATAACGCCTCTGACGTTTTAGAGAAAAAAAAATCATCACTATTGGGCAACAAACATTGTACCTTTGGATGGATCTGATCAGCCTAAATGGTCATATGTTCCTTAGCAGTCATGCGACCTTGCATGAGAACCAAGATGCCCATGGAATACGACGATGTGGGTGCCCAATCATCACCGAACCCCAGCCATGTTTCACTCTTGGGGCGTAAACTCGGCCAGGTGTTGGAAACAATGTGTAACAAGAATCATCCAACCGAAAGACTTTGTTTCACTGCTCTACAGTCCATGTTTTATGACTTAGACACCCGTTCATTGTCACGAGCATTTGAATCAGTAGTGTGAGCTTCTGGAATTCCATCTCGCCTTGAAATTCCCAACTTTTGAACCTCCCTTTGTTTTGTTTTGGTGCTAACAGAGTTCTCGAGTGTGAGATTCAGTTCTGCTGAGACTTTAGCACCCCTTGTATTATTTTTTGTCACAATCCTTTTCAATGAATGTCTGTCACGATCATTCAACGCACAATTTCGTCCTCATTGTGATTTAGCGAATGATATTTTTCCGCTTTTCCTGTATGTCGTGTAAATCGTAGGTATGGTGCCTCTTGAAACACCTAAACCTTTCAGCTGCCTTGGTTACGGAAGCATCCGCCAAACGAGCACCAAAAATTTGCCTCGTTCGAATTCTGTTAGCTCCAACAAAATGCAATCTCGACTACACCACTCTTCTGACCACGAATGATACTTGCAACGTACTGAGGACATTGCACAACTGCCTTTCGTGGTCAGATACAACAGCGCATCTTGGATCTGCATTTATGTTCAAGCATACGTTTCTCGCAGTGTTTCCATCTTTTTGTCCAATCCCTACAGGTAACTATTTTGGCGAGATAATAATTACAACTTTACGACTGCGCCTCATATGTTAAATATGTCGATCCCACGCGTTACATCCTGCAACAATGATCGGAATACTGCCAGGCAGTATGACTAATTGGTACCATTATTGATAGTGCTAAAGTGGACATCCTAACTTACAAAACTATAATTACTGTACTACTCTACGATATCAATACAATTTGTTTCCATCCCACATGGCATTCTGCAGACTGCGTACTGCATCAGACGTTCCTCGAATAAGGCAGATTGTGCGATGAAATTACGTTTCAGTACAATAGCGTATCGCTCGGCGCACAAATCAAAACATTTTGTGCGTGTGTGTGTGTGTGTGTGTGTGTGTGTGTGTGTGTGTGTGTATGCGTGCGTGCGTGCACTGACTGGATGCGAAGATGAAAAGCGATTTCGACTTCGTACTGCTGTCTTATCTGTTCGTCATGTCACTACGGCAATGTTGATACTCTATAATTACGAGGAGTAATTAACTTAGTTGTCTCATTGCGTAACAAGAACAGAAGAAAGTACCACAACACAGGACAGATAACGCAGCCAGTATTAATTCTTCTCGACAACTCCGCAACATCGTACTGCAGTGCAGGGGTGAATGACCAGTTTCTCTGTAAATGCCTGTCACCGCACTTGAACTATGGCCTTCTTTATCCATTTACAGATTAAATCTGTCTCTGCACTGGCCATTATTCTTTCCGAGAGAGTTCTCTCGCCTACCGCTTTTCAGTTGACTGCGTGTAGCCGGACGGACAGCGAATTAACGGTTCCGACGACATCGATGTAATCTTGACAAGGCCAGAGGAAAGGACTAAATAAGATAGTGGATGTGGCTTTACAGCGGTGAAAGCGATACCAGAAAATACTAGAAGACATAGTCAAGATCAATGGAAGAATATTTGTGCGCGTAAATTCCGAACTTGAGTCAATCCGACCATGACTTTTAACCTCTTACATTGGCTTTGATATATCTGCGACAGCTCAGATGAAACTATCATGAGTAGGTGAAACTATTGTAAGAACAATTAATAAGAAATAATAGCCATATAACCTAGATTTACTGCATAAAACTATAGATAAATTCACCTAGTTATAGTAATATATTTTGCAGGTATTCAATATGTGTTATCTATGTGTTCTCACGAACCACATCAAGTCAAGGTTAAGCAGCAGCAGTGATACCGATCGGAAGATCCTGTCGATCTGAAAGTAATGGTGAAACGAAGACAGAGTCCTTCACTAAGCCTCACAAGAAGGGATTGTCAGGGAACCAAGGCGGCCACTGCATTACTGCATTTTCTGCTTTTCCCTTACAACTACACTGCCTGACAGAAAAAAGGGAACTTATGCAGTTTAGGGGGTACGAGCGCTGATCACGAGAACAGTACCTATTTTTGAAGGAAACGCGTATTTCTGAAGATATAAGCATATATATGCACGGAATGGCAAAAAAAATTTTATTTCAAAAATTGTGTGTTACTGTCATATCTGATGCGCTTATCACCAAAAAAGCACTTACTTTCATATGGATGCAAAAAAAAAAGATCAATTAACTGTCTACTTTCACCAACTTATTCATGTTGCTATGCCAATATGCTGCAGACACTTTAATATATTTCTTCACAGAGTTCTTTACCCATACGTAATGCTTACAGTTTCATACATTCTAACCATCAGTTGTTGGCTTTGCATATTGTTGCATATGATATATGTCCCTGTTGCTCACAGTTATGTATCTTGATCAGTGCGCCCAACAACCTATATTTTTCTAGTGAGGCTGTCTGTTTTGAAGTATCGTCTATTACTGTGTGTGCCAAAATTGCGAGAAATTTTCCAGATTTGAATGAGTTTGTAATGGAAGATTTATACCATGTTACGGAGAACGCCCAAAGCTCTATACAATGGGCTAGGCAACAAGGTCTTTTGAAGAACGATATGGTGTGTGAAAATGGGAATTGTGTTGGATACGACGAGATGAAGCTGGAGAAAACTACAGGGAAAGATGGCGAAATTTGGCGCTGCTCCGTTGGCAGGGACTGTAGAAATAAATGTTCAATCAGGAAAATGTCATTTTTTACTGGCAGTCATTTAGTCATTTCTAAAATTTTGCGTCTGTCTTACATGTGGGCTTTCGAACTCAATAAGCAAAAGTTTTTAATGAGGTTGGTTGGTTGGTTCTGAGCACTATGGGACTTAACATCTATGGTCATCAGTCCCCTAGAACTTAGAACTACTTAAACCTAACTAACCTAAGGACATCACACAACACTTTTAATGAGGGAGCTCAAAATTGGCAGTGAGCACACTGTGGTCGATTGGTGCCAATTTCGTAGGGATATCTGCCATGAATATTTCTTAATTGAGCCAATAGTTTTGGGCGGCCCTGGCCATTCTTTTGAAATAGACGAGAGCTGCTTCGTTAGGAGAAAGTACCATCGAGGTCATACGATGCGGGAGCAATGGGTCTTTGTTGGTTATGACGTTGAGACAAAGCAAAGCTTTATGGTTGCTGTGCCACGACATGATGCTACCCATTTGCTGCCAATTTTGCAACATTATGTTTTGCCTGGAACCACAGTAGTTTCTGATTTGTGGCAAGCTTACAATACCATAGGTAACTTTAGCTACAATCATCTGACTGTTAATCATTCGCTTTATTTTGTCGATCCCTTTACAAACGCAACCACAAATCACGTGGAGTCAGTCTGGCAAAAAGCTAAAGAAAAAAAAAGGCGTTTCGGAACTTACCGTGCTATGCTGAATAACTACCTGGCGGAATCTCTCTGGCGTCAACGTTTTGGGGAAAATCCATTTCACAATTTCATTGAGCATGTTCGAAAAATCTATCCTAATGCTGTAAATAAACTTGAGGTAGCTGTTTTTGTCTAATCTGTGATTCGAGCTTTAATGTATATCTGTGCAAAATAAACAAACATGATTTTTTGAGAAAATTTTGTTATTAATTCCATGTTTTTTGCAAAAATAAAAAATGTTTTCGAAATTCCGTGCATACATATGCAATACATCATTTTTGATAAAAAATTTTTTTGAGACAGTTAATTGATCTTTTTTTGCATCCATATGAATATAAGTGCTTTTTTGGTGATGAGTGCATCAGATATGACTGAAACACACAATTTTGAAATAAAATTTTTTTTTGTATTCCGTGCATATATATGCTTACATCTTCAGAAATACGCGTTTCCTTCAAAAATAGTACTTTTCTCGTGATCAGTGCATGTACCCCCTAAACTGCATAAGTGCCGAAAAAAGTGAATCACCCATAATACCTGGTCGGATGTCAACGTAACATCGTACACGTTCACACCATCGGCAGGTACGTAAATGATTAGGGTTACAGTTCTCTGTGACAAGTAGAACAGCCACCACAGTGCATTAGTGTTGTTCGTGTTTAGTATTGTTAGCAGACCTGTAAGGTTATAAAAAGGATGTGAACAGCCTCTGATGTTGAGTGATCACTGTGAAAGACACGGAGGTGCCACGAAATCGTGTGAGAGAGCGTTGTCAGTACCTGACAGTGAACGGTGCTCCATTACGAGTGTCTATCCGGCTGGCTGGTCGAATCGTGCTATGTCCAGAAGTGTGGGGCATTCAGATGTAACAGTGGCCCGATGCTGGATTCCATGGGAATGTAACGGCAGGCGACTGGTCGTCAAGTTTCTGGCAGAGCACGATTGATCACCAGAAACGAGGATCGTCGTATTCTGCAGCAAGCATATCGCAATCCCTTCACATCTGCGCCCGCTATTCGAGAACAAGTAATGGACTCCCTGCAACATTTTGTGTTATCGTGCACCACTGGTCGGAGACCAGCAGCAGCCGGATTACGGAATTAATGTCCCATTACTAGATTTCAGTTAACACAACTCAGTTGGGTGTACTCGGAGAGATGTCGGGACGGGACAGCATGGACTGTGAAAGATATGGAGGTGCCACGAAATCGTTTGAGAGAGCATTATCAGCACCTGACAGTGAACGGTGCTCCATTGCGAGTGCCTATTCGGTTGACCTAGTAGATAGTGTCGGAAGTTCCATGCGGTTTTTCGCGGATGACACTGTATTATACAGAGAAGTTGCAGCATTAGAAAATTGCAGCGAAATGCAGGAAGAGCTGCAGCGGATAGGCACTTGGTGCAGGGAGTGGCAACTGACATTTAACATAGACAAATGTAATATATTGCGAATACATAGAAAGAAGGATCCTTTATTGTATGGTTATATGATAGCGGAACAAACACTGGTAGCAGTTACTTCTGTAAAATATCTGGGAGTATGCGTACGGAACGATTTGAAGTGGAATGATCATATAAAATTAATTGTTAGTAAGGCGGGTGCCAGATTGACCTATACTTGAGTATTGCTCATCAGTGTGGGATCCATACCAGGTCGGGTTGACAGAGGAGATAGAGAAGATCCAAAGAAGAGCGGCGCGTTTCGTCACAGGGTTATTTCGTAAACGAGATAGCGTTACGGAGATGTTAAGCAAACTCAAGTGGCAGACTCTGCAAGAGAGGCCCTCTGCATCGCGGTGTAGCTTGCTGTCCAGGTTTCGAGAGGGTGCGTTTCTGGATGAGATATCGAATATATTGCTTACCCCTACTTATACCTCCCGAGGAGATCACAAATGTAGAATTAGAGAGATTCGAGCGCGCACAGAGGCTTTCCGGCAGTCGTTCTTCCCGCGAACCATACGCGACTGGAACAGGAAAGGGAGGTAATGCAGTGGCACCTAAAGTGCCCTCCGCCACACACCGTTGGGTGGCTTGCGGAGTATAAATGTAGATGTAGATGTAGACTGTTGATGAACAGCGTCCCATTGTATTGGCCGGTGAATCACTGTTCTGCTCTATCCCAGGTGGAGATCGTCGGCGAGTATGGCGGCGGCCTGGGAAGAGGTCCCAATCGTTCAATGTTTTGGAGGGGCACAGCGGTGTAGCACCTGGAGACATAGTGCGGAAAGCCTTTGTGTATGGCTTCAGGTCAAGGGTACTAGTGGCTGATGGAACACTGAAGGCACTACGGTATGTCACGAATGTCCTGGGCCCTTATCTCTTACTTCTCATGGGTGGACAATACTCGTCCACCCACGGCACATGTCTCAATGAACAGTCTACACGATGTCGAGATACTCTCGTGGTCAGGACCCACAGATCTGTCCTCAACAGAGTATGTGTAAGACCAGCTGTGATGTCTACCCCACTGCCAATATCCAAATTGCATTGCGGTATCTGGCGGTAAGCAATCTGTCGCGCAACTCTGGTAGCGTTACGCTTAGTGGGACGAAGCGCGGCTGTTGACGAAGCTTATCGGCGAGGACACGTGTCCTGGCAGGAAACGCGGCCCTAGGGACGCCTTATCGCCGGCGGACCTGTTCTGTGACGTGCAGTCGGGGGTAGTGAGCAGGCGCCTAGGGCTCGGAGGAGAGCATATATGAGGAGTGATCAAAAAGTAACGGGAATTAAAGAATCTGTTTATTCATTAACACCAACTTTATCCCTTTCAAAGTAATCTCAATCGGATACAACACACATATGCCGGCACTTTTTCCAATCTTGGAAGCACTTCTGGAACTCACTTTTCGTTATGTTGTTCAGCTCCTAAAGCGATTCAGTTTTTATCTCAACAATGGTGGCAAAACGACGTTTTTTCATGGTTCTCTTCAGCTTCGGAAACAAAAAGAAATCGCAGGTGGCCAATTCCTGTGAATACGTTGGCTGAGGCAATATAACCGTTTCGTTTTTTGCCAAAAAATCACGAACAAGCAGTGAGATGTGAGCGGGGGCACTATCGTGAAGGAATTTCCACGACTGGTTTTGGCGCAGTCTTGGTCGTCTTCTTCGGATTGCTTCACGCAAACGGTGCATTACTTCCAGGTATTATCCCTTATTGACAGTAAAACCGTAAGGCAGGAACTCACAATGCAATACCTCCTTGTAATGAAAGAGGACAGTGAGAAGAAGGCCTTGGTTTCGATGTCATACCCATGTTTCGTCACCTGCTGTAATCTGCTTTGGAAGTTCTGGATCGTTGTCCACTTCATTCAGCCATTCCATAGCGATGTCTAAGCGACGTCCTTTTTGGTCGAAATTCGATAATTTCAGAACAAACTTCGCTGCTACACGTTTCATACCGAAAAATTGCTTAGCATGAGCCAAAGGATATGTTGACACTATTGGTAATCACTCTGATGATGATTTGGCGATTTTACTTCTTCCAAATGGTTCAAATGGCTCTGAGCACTATGGGACTTAACTTCTGAGGTCACAGTCCCCTAGAACTTAGAACTACTTAAACCTAACTAACCTAAGGACATCACACACATCCATGCCCGAGGTTGGATTCGAACCTGCGACCGTAACGATCGGGCGGTTGCAAACTGTAGCGCCTAGAACCGCTCGGCCACTCCGACTGGCTTATTTCTTCTACATTGTCGCCTTAATTGATGTGCTAGGGCGTTCAGGGCGGTCGACGTCTTCAACATCTTCTCGACCCTCTTTGAAATATTTATACCGTTAGTAAACTCTTGTCATAGCAGATTCGACAAAAGCTACACTCAAAATTTCTAAAGCGGTGCTGCACATTATTCCATGTTTCAAGCAAAATTTAATTCAAATTCTTTGATCCATCTTTTTCGAATGCAGAAATCCGCCGAGCACTCGAAAACACGCGTAACCTTTTCGACTGTCAACAATAAACTAAATATTCAAACAGCTGAAAATTTGTTACTTTTTGATCACACTGTGTATGCTCTGTGGGTAGCAATGACGTTACGGTTCCTGTGCTGAGGCGATACGAGAATGTATCAGTTAATAGAGGTATGAGATAACGATTCAGCTTACTGCCCACACTTTTTAATGTCTATACTGACGACACTCTTACACAATGGGAAACCTAGGTGAACTTTTGCAGTACAATACGGTCACATAACCGCATAAATGCCACGATGTTCGCTGGCGACCAAGTAACTTTACAAGAAAGCGAGGACGATTTGCATTGGGCACTGCATTACCTATACCAGATATGCAAGTACAACAGTTTTAATAGTTTTCACGGAAAGAGTAAGATTATGGCTTGTAAAGGAAAAGACCCAGTACGTTCTAGAATAGAGCTAAATGGTTATGTTTTCGAAAAATATTCCGATTTTAACTTTTTAGGTTTTGATTGGAAATGACAAATGACCTAGTGGGTAATGCCAGAAATCCCATGAGGCTTCTTGCGGATGGTGCTGTCGTATATAGAGAAGTCAAACCGTTAAGAAACTGTAGCAAAATACAAGAAGGCTGCAGAGCATTATCGATGCTTTGAGGCACGGATTGGCAGTTGACTCTCAGCACCGACTGAATGAAACAGTTTTCGTTCAGTTGCTGTCAGAGAGTCCATAACGTAAAAAATTTATCAATATACAGTAATATTATACGCAACTGAGGAAGACAGGACAAAAAAGTTGCGTACTGCGGCATTAAGCAGAAAGACCCACTGTTGTATGCTAGCACGATTGCAGATCACTGGAAGCACTCACATCTGTTAAATATCGGGAAGTATATGTACGGAGCGATTCAAGGTGGAATGACCACATAAAACTAACGGCAGGTAAGGCAGATGCCACACAGAGCCACCGGGGATATGAGCAGAAAGTGTAGTTCATCCCCAAAGGAGACGACTTGCAAAACTCTCGATCGCACAATAATTCAATACTGCTCGTCAGTCTATGAGCAGGAAGTGTAATTCATCCCCAAAGGAGACGACTTGCAAAACCCTCGATCGCACAATAATTCAATACTGCTCGTCAGTCTGACAGCCGTGTTAGACACGACTGTTACAGGATACACAGAAAATCCAAAGAAGAGCAACGCGTTTCGTGACACTTTCATTCAATAAGAACGAGAGCGTCACAGATATGGCCAGCCAACTCCAGCGACAGGCGCTGCGCGAATGCGTTCTGCATCACGATGTGGTTTACCGTTAACATTCCGAGAGCGTACGTTACTACAAAAGGCAACCAACCAGTTGCTTCCTCCTCTCTATATGCCGAGAAAAGATTATGAATATAAAATTAGAGAGACTGTGAATCACAGAGAAGCTTAACAATCGTTCTTCGCGGTACACCGGTACAGGTGTCCGCTAGTGGGGAAAAAGGGAGTGTGGTGAGGAGCGGGGGAGGGTGGTCAATAGAAGAGTCTCCCCTCACCCCCCCCCCCCACCCCTCTCGTATCCCGAGTACACAATTTCCATTTATTGTAGATTCCTCATAAACTTATAGAAGAGAGTAGAGAACCATCATTTCTTTGTGATAGAGTGTTTGCACCACCTGTAAAGTTTAGTTCTTTGAAACTGACCAACTTATTTATGTTAAAAAATGGCAATTTTAGAGTGCTGCTACCCCCTCCCCTGCCCCACCCCCCCACCGGATAAATTTCTGCGGTAGCTCATGCTTCAAGGGGACCTGATGTTAGGAAGAACTCCGCTCACAGCTGGTAAAACTACTGTTTATTAAAACACGACCGGTTTCTCGGCTTTAAGTCGCACCAACAGTTGAACAATGTTAAAAGATCATAGACATACCCATCGCACCTAATCAGATGTATCTGAATAGTATACACTCCTGGAAATTGAAATAAGAACACCGTGAATTCATTGTCCCAGGAAGGGGAAACTTAATTGACACATTCCTGGGGTCAGATACATCACATGATCACACTGACAGAACCACAGGCACATAGACACAGGCAACAGAGCATGCACAATGTCGGCACTAGTACAGTGTATATCCACCTTTCGCAGCAATGCAGGCTGCTATTCTCCCATGGAGACGATCGTAGAGATGCTGGATGTAGTCCTGTGGAACGGCTTGCCATGCCATTTCCACCTGGCGCCTCAGTTGGACCAGCGTTCGTGCTGGACGTGCAGACCGCGTGAGACGATGCTTCATCCAGTCCCAAACATGCTCAATGGGGGACAGATCCGGAGATCTTGCTGGCCAGGGTAGTTGACTTACACCTTCTAGAGCACGTTGGGTGGCACGGGATACATGCGGACGTGCATTGTCCTGTTGGAACAGCAAGTTCCCTTGCCGGTCTAGGAATGGTAGAACGATGGGTTCGATGACGGTTTGGATGTACCGTGCACTATTCAGTGTCCCCTCGACGATCACCAGTGGTGTACAGCCAGTGTAGGAGATCGCTCCCCACACCATGATGCCGGGTGTTGGCCCTGTGTGCCTCGATCGTATGCAGTCCTGATTGTGGCGCTCACCTGCACGGCGCCAAACACGCATACGACCATCATTGGCACCAAGGCAGAAGCGACTCTCATCGCTGAAGACGACACGTCTCCATTCGTCCCTCCACGCCTGTCGCCACACCACTGGAGGCGGGCTGCACGATGTTTGGGCGTGAGCGGAAGACGGCCTAACGGTGTGCGGGACCGTAGCCCAGCTTCATGGAGACGGTTGCGAATGGTCCTCGCCGATACCCCAGGAGCAACAGTGTCCCTAATTTGCTGGGAAGTGGCGGTGTGGTCCCCTACGGCACTGCGTAGGATCCTACGGTCTTGGCGTGCATCCGTGCGTCGCTGCGGTCCGGTCCCAGGTCGACGGGCACGTGCACCTTCCGCCGACCACTGGCGACAACATCGATGTACTGTGGAGACCTCACGCCCCACGTGTTGAGCAATTCGGCGGTACGTCCACCCGGCCTCCCGCATGCCCACTATACGCCCTCGCTCAAAGTCCGTCAACTGCACATACGGTTCACGTCCGCGCTGTCGCGGCATGCTACCAGTGTTAAAGACTGCGATGGAGCTCCGTATGCCACGGCAAACTGGCTGACACTGACGGCGGCGGTGCACAAATGCTGCGCAGCTAGCGCCATTCGACGGCCAACACCGCGGTTCCTGGTGTGTCCGCTGTGCCGTGCGTGTGATCATTGCTTGTACAGCCCTCTCTCAGTGTCCGGAGCAAGTATGGTGGGTCTGACACACCGGTGTCAATGTGTTCTTTTTTCCATTTCCACGAGTGTATTTTGACTAGGAGCGATGTGTATGCCTATGACCTTTTAACATTGTTCACCTGATGGCGCGGCTAAAGGCCGCGCAAAACCGGTCGTTTTTTAATAAACAATAATTGTTCCAGCAGTGAGCGTAGTTCTTCCTAACATCATGCCTTTCAATAGTTGCAATTGCCCAGAATATAAAATAGTTCTAGGAGATCGTTCGCCGCTGGAACAGGAAAGGGGGAAGTAACTGTGGTCTACTAAGTACCCTCCGCTACACACCGTAAGGCGGCTTGCGGAGTATAAATGTGGACGTAGATGATGTGTGATACAATGCACACAACACTAGACAACAGTGTACCTGTCAGTTCACATTCCAAGGTTTGTTTTTACGATAACACAAGGAAAGGCAATTCTGTTAAATATGTAGTGGAATTGTTTTTAGTTTATTAAGTGAGTACTTATATGCAGTGAGCTTTTATGTAAAATACGTTCGTATAAACAATGGCTGAGAAGTGCTTAATTAGTAAGTATGATGTCAGTGACCTATGTAGTGATGGTGGGAAAGGGATTAGACTGGTAAATGTGGTATCTCGCTGCTGTCTGTCGTTGACATCATGTTGTAAAACCGTGTAAGTATGTTATAGTCACTTGGAGGCAGATGGACTAATGGTCAGAAAGTTAGTGCACTTTAATTAATAACCTGTAATTGTGTTACTGGTGGACTGCGTAAACATTCCATTTAGGAACAGCTGACACTTTTAGAAGTTACAGAGGGTGCCCGTTTAAGCCTCTGGACCTCTACAGATGTTGGAAGAGCTGAGGCTGGGGTAACACATTTGATACTCTCAATCTGCGGAAAGTATTCCAGCTACTGATAGTGGAGAAAATGAAATCGACATTGTCAAGTAAGTACTGACACTATGTGACACTTGCCGCAAGCTCTTCAGTGTGGTAAACAGTTCACAACTCTAGCTGATGAACTGCTTTTAGTGACAGCTTATTTAACAAGTGCAAATAAACATTCACTCAATAAACTGTAGTACAGTATAACTAAGAATCAGTTTCCTTCTAGCATTATGGAACAGTGTGCAGAGTTCTACATAGATTCTATACCTATGCGTTTCTCGCGTTAGTATTATTAGTAATTCGTAACTGTATTCCACGTAGTGGTAATGCACTTTGTGGAAAATTAACACCCCCGTGCATGTCTGGGCACTGCATCACTAGTAATTCACATGAAAAATTGGTATGACTTTTGAAATATTCTGTAGCTGCTTCTTGTGAAATAGTGCGGTAGAGAGAATGGGCAACTGTCTACTCGCTCTGTATTTAGCAAACCTATGAAGGTGAGTAGTACACGACCACTATTCGGCGGCCTATCTTCCCTTACGCTCCTAACCTCCACTCCTGACTTTCCACCCTGATACACTCAAAATCACAATTTATCCCTTAATACGGCTATACTGCACTTCGATACGGTACAAACATTATTTGTAGCACCATTTTAAATATTTTGATTTTTATGTTTATTATATTTTATATATTTTTATTGGTTTAATATATTTTACTATCATGAACTAGGACTTCAGTCGGGTTCTGTGGTCTTGCTGTGGATGGAACCAGGTAGTTGAGTTTCTTTAGCTTTAAGTAATTTTAATTGTATCTTACTTCTCGTAAGTGTAATGGATAATATTCTCTGTCTCTTGTATTGGGTAGTTATTTAACACTGATATTGTGTTACTGCGATTCCAAAGGACCAGTATGCGTGTCCTTTTAATTTGGTTTCTACCGCTAGATGCCGCGATCTCGAACTCACGACTGGGTGGCGCCTGATTGGCTCCACAGTATTCAATGTGTGGCTAGCGCTGTAACGTGTAGTTCTATCTTACGCATGCTAGTATATGTATTTTATTTAGTATGTTGACGACCCCCACGGATTACGTGTACTTTAATTCTGTGTTTTACTTTACATTACGTTCATTCTGCAATGTTTTGTGCTCATAGTTTTTATCCTATCATGCGTGGATTGTCTAGCGCTCTCCGGGCTCGTCTTCTGACTGTATTTTGGAGATGCATTAGTGATCATGCATGGTTCGGATTGGGTGCTCGTTCGCCGTTTCATCCAATGTTTTACCTAGGAGTGACATGGTTTTACGCGCACTTGTACCTTGGAACCCGTGGCACATGAAGCATTAGTTTTGTGGGTACATAGCTTTACAGTCTCCTTTTTTACGGCAGTGTATGTTGACTACTAGTGCTTTTGCTTATGTACTTTTATTCTATATGCAGGTATGACCTGAAGATATACCTCCAGGGTATGAAACCCGGAACCATACAGTGAAAACACAATATACAGCTACGGCAGACTTGGACGTTCACTCAGTTTTCATATAGACTATTTTACTATCTCCGATTTTAAGCTTTTTTATTGTCCTTCACATTACGTGTAAGTTTTTTAGCTGTGGTTGCCCGATCTATATCGTTATCTGTACAAACACATATTTGTTCTTAACCCACATTATACAGGATGACACAAAAAGAAAGAAGAGATTTCAATTCAACACACACACACACACACACACACACACACACACACACACACACACACACACACACACACACACACACATCCGCGCGGAGTGACCGAGCGGTTCTAGGCGCTACAGTCTGCAACCGCGCGACCGCTACAGTCGCAGGTTCGAATCCTGCCTCGGGCATGGATGTGTGTGATGTCCTTAGGTTAGTTCGGTTTAAGTAGTTCTAAGTTCTAGGGGACTTATGACCACAGATGTTGCGTCCCATAGTGCTCAGAGCCATTTAATTGTTGATTCATATGTGGAGTGAAGTGGACTACCGTTTGAATGCTTCTCGAACAACGCATGGTGCTAATGTTGAGTGTATGGTATTATGTCTGTGCGTACATATAACTTTGAATCTTCCTCTCTCCAGTGACATGCGCAATGTGTTTATCTTTCACACTTTGTTTGTAATAAACAACTAAAATCTATTCTTTTTTCTGAATCACCCTGTACATTAATTTACAGAGCAGTATTGTTTATGCCAGCCGATGTGGCCGAGCGGTTCTAGGCGCTACAGACAGGAACCGCGGGACCGCTACGGTCGCAGGTTCGAATCCTGCCTCGGGAATGGATGTGTGTGATGTCCTTAGGTTAGTTAGGTTTAAGTAGTTCTAAGTTCTAGGGGACTAATGACCTCAGATGTTAAGTCCCATAGTGCTCAGAGCCATTTGAACCAGTACTGTTTACACTTGTTATTAGTATGTTTGCTTCTAAAAGTCCTGTGTTGTATATTGGAATTCATGATACGTTCTACGCATGAGACGTGGCCATTATTTAAGGAATGACAGATGTGGTGATGGGGCTTAAACTGTTTTAATCCTAATCCATACAGATGGTCTGTGACTGAAACCGTTCGATATTTGTGTTTAAAATAAAAGCAGCTGACGGTCAAACATACATGTTATACATGATTTTTAGAAGTTTCGAAGGAATGTTGTTTGTCCCTCCTGCCTTCTTTGCATATCTTCCAAAGCTCTGTCGACATCAGACTAACAATGCATCCCCTATGTCCTCCAAATCGTCACCCATCGAATGAGAATTTGCAAACAATCGTGAAGAGAGTACCACCAATCAGTAAAAACTGATGTACTGTCCGTAAAAACAAGTAATAATATATTTAACATCCACTGTTACATCGAATGCAACAAGTGACATCAGATTTTAACAACAGAGAAATATTCCAAAAACCTTTTTTGGAATATGCTGTGTAGGCTAATGTGGAAATAATATCGATGTTTAGAAGAAAGCCTAACGGGAAAGTTTCAGAAGATGCAGAAGCCATTCTCCACCATACAGTACAGCTGTCAGTTAACCCACACGAGTACTGCAAATATCTTGTTATTCCAAAGTTTTTATACGTAGTAAGAATACATCATCACAAGTGCTTGATCTGCAGCAACGCCCTTCTCGCCGCTGTGGAGGCGAATGTTCGTGTGTGGCCTGTTCAAGTTGGAGGTCTTCTGGGTCATCTTCAAAGGTTTACGGTGGTAACTGTTCATCAACTCCTTATCACTGACGCACCCGCGTCCAGAAGGACTCCGGAACTTCCAACTATATCAACAGGATACCACGACCTAGTCAACAAGGGTCGTAGGGGGGAATCATGTTTCTGTTTATTATGCAATCTCAGAAAAGCAACCAGTACGTCCTGTTTGTGAGAGAAACATTCTTTACTTTACATTCAAATACGAAAATACAGTACCTACAAAATTCTAGAGAGATGTATGAATTATTCTATAGAGAGATGCATGAATTTCGTCATCACACTGTTAGGCGTAGTCTTTATACAGTGTGTTCGGAAATTCCCTTTAGAACCTTCTAGGAGTTTTAGAGGGGAGTGCGTACATAACATTTTGAATAGGAATCCATGTCCGGAAGCTACAGCCGCTTGAAAACGTTGTTTGGTAGGTAGGTATGCAACAGGATAGTCATTTTGGGGTGTGGTTATGTCGGATCGGCTGATGTCATTTGACGTCTATCCTACCTCTCTGACCTGGTCCGAGACTCATTCACGTGTCTATGAGTATTAGAGCGACGCGATTGAGTACTAATTTTGTAGAATACAACGAAATGATCCTTCTGAATGGTGAAGCTCGTCGCCTTTATCAAGATCGTTCTTCACAATTTCTGATTCCATCGCATACTCTTTTCGCCACAATTACGCAACGGCTTCGAGATAGTTTACCTTCACCTCCAGCAGGCGACACTGTGGTGCTCCAAGGAGATGCTGCACACCCGTATTGGAAGAGGCCCTACTGCATCACGTTGAAGAGAAATCGTCAAGGTGGACACGAGCAATTGCTTTTGCCATTTATGGCTGGAACTGTAAAACAAGTGATGTACTGGGTCACGCCTAATCAGTTATTTGTATAAGTGGTCGCGTTACCAACATGTTTTCAAATGGTTGTAGCACAGAAATGGTACGTTTCCGGACATGGGTTCCAATTCAAAATATTATCTACTATCTCCCCTCTACAAGTTCTAGAAGTTTGTAATTGTAATTTCAAAAAACCCCTTCATATCTAAATTGAAACATCAATTAGTACAATCACGTTGCATCGTGAATCCAAACGGAAGCCGAAATATTCGATTGTTCCCCAGATCGGAAGTCCCATAACATAAATATATGTTATTTTGAGTAGTCTCAAAATTCTTCTTTCTACGAATTGTGCGCTGCAAAAAATTTGGAGTGCGTACTTAAACCGAGTCATAGGATATCATGGCTAGTTTTCAGTTCACGGTTATAAAAGGTGACACCAAAGTGGAGACAGGAATGTGTTTGTCAAAGCTTCGCTAAACATAAATAAGGCCCGAGAGGAAGGTTACTGCCATGTACACTAAGGTCATTTCACAATGGTAAACAATATTTCAAAGACTGATAATCTCTTGGAGCAACGTGTATCAAAACAAAACGTGATGGGAAGTACCCGAAGAACTCAGGTTAACAGATGATCATGTCTAGTTAACAGGACTCGACGATCATTAGAAACACGTATTAGACATGTCAGGTACTTTTTAAAAGAAGCTCTACTTTCTCAGATCGACTCCTTATTCGTAACGAATCAAGATTGGAATGCGTGCGGTGCAGCTTCTAAAGCAATTAAACAGCAATGTAGCAACTTACTGGCTTTGATGAGAATAATGCAGGACTGCTTACTGAAAAAATCGCAACCAAAGTCACGACCAAGTGTTCTTAGGCACTGAACTACTTTCTTTGCCTGCAGAGTTTCACTGACAGGACAAATAAATGGAGTCTTAGTTGATGATGATGATGATGATATTCGGACAAGGGCTTGCAAAGCAGTTTTGTATACATTCGGGCCTCACTTGTTCTTCCGATTTAAACATTGTCTGATAACACATAGCGGTACTTACGCAAGAAATTATCTACAAGGCCAATCGAGAGGAATGCTCCGTCATGAGCGCGTAGCATCTTTGTTATATTAGTTCCTACCAAAAAGATTCCTTGCCAAAATTCATAAGAGGATTACAACAAAAGTAATAAGAAAAGCTTACGAAATGAATCACTAACTGCACAGAATTAAATATATGATATATGTAACCCTCCCTCCCCCAGCGATGAAGTAATTCACGAAGATTAGATATCGACTCAAAGGAGCCACACGTAAGATTACCAGGAAGGAAGACGTGGAACGACGTTGACAACTAATTCAGAAATGCCAAACAAACCGTAGAAGTCCATCTGAATTGGGACAAACCAAATATTTTAACAGGCTAGAGGGGTAACACCAACGAAGAGACCCTTACCTGAAATCGCTTCAAGTCCAGAGCCAAGTATGGCGGATAGTCAAAGTTTTGATTATCAGCACAAAAAATTAAAGTTACTTAAATATTTTTTTGTTTCCAGGTACATGTTTGGAGTCCTAGCACAAATGAAATCCCCGCGTCACACTACGGCAGCACTCCGGTAGAGCACCGCAATGCAAAATGGCGCAGTCCATTAATAACTTACGTTAGACCACAGACGATATGCCTGCACATGACGTCATTGTATTGAATGCAACAGCTCGATCAGCTGACTATATAGCAGCAATAACCATTTTTAGGTGACTTCTGGAATACTATTCACTCTCTCCTTACCTTAGTTTTAATATTTTCAGGAAAGATTTCTTTATTAGAATGGTGAAATCTTGGGCAGCGTTTGGTTGCACCGAAATATATGTGAAAGGAAGTAATATTTCGTTCCACAGGTGAAGTTGTTTAAAAAATTAGCCGACACAGATTTCGAGAGTAAGTCTGTGAATATACAGACTGAAGCTAAGAAGTAATTTCGTTAGCAGGCAAACGCGAATGGGATTCTGTTTAAGAGGACTGATTTATATCTAAATATTACGAATTAAATGATAAGGATAATTTTATATATATTTAGTGAAAATAAGTGCGGAAGACCAAGAGATGAATACAATAAGCAGATTATTCAGAGATGAAGATCCTTGCACGGGATAAAGTAGCATGGAGAGCTGCATCAAACCAGTCTTCGGACTGAAGACCACAGCAGCAGCAACAACAACAACAACTCCAAGGTCATTTTTCCTTTATTTCTGTTTTCTGTTCAGTTTCATAACTTGTTTATATGCAGTCTCAAAACAGGTTCGTTTTGTCAGAGATGAAGTAAGCAGGACTGTCTGGACCCTTGCTATGAAAAAGGAGAATTTTAAGCAAAACGACTGCAAAAAGCTATGCAGTAAACATATTAGTTACATGTTCCATAGATCATTTGAACGAATCTTTTATTGAAATGACGTGGTACGAGTCAGTTTACAGGATATGTATACATGAGTGGTATTAACATTAATGAACACATTACTATTTTTAGTCCTACTGATGCAACAACACTTATAATTTTTTAAATTCTTATTGTTTTTATTGGCTTCCAGTTTTTAAGTAGAAATTCGTCAACGGAATAGAAGGAGTTGTCCGGGAGAAACGATTTTTAAATTAGACTTAATACTTGCTTCGCTACTATTCAGACATTTTATGTTGTTAGGCGAATGATCAAAATTTTTTTTGCTGCACACTGAAATCCTTTCTGAAGCACTTTTCACTTTAACTATGGGTAATAAAGGTCATTTTTACCACTAGTTTTGTTGGTATGGACGTAATTGTTCTTCTCAAATTATGATGGATTATTTATGACAAATTTCATTGGCGAATATATATATTGTGACGGCGCAGGTAAAATGTCTAGCTCCTTGAACAGGTATCTGCTTGACGTCCGTAAATGAGAACCACATATTATTCTTACTGCTCGCTTTTTTACAATCTGTGATTTCTTTCATGGTTCAAAATCCTGCAGAGGTATTTCCACGAGTTTAAGGGGTTGGGATTTACGACGATCCACAGATCTAAAACCCTGTGCATGACGAAGATTCTGAAACGACATAATTTTGATATCAAATTCCCTACAAGAGCTTTCTCTGTAGCCAAAGTTACATAATATATGCTTCTTATCTTGATATTATTACGGTATCTGTAGTGGATTACCGCAAAAACATAAAACGCTTATTTTATGTGAAAACCGGATGTAATGGATATAACTGGATGTCATTTCTCATACAAACGTAGTAAAACATTTCACACACATTGTTCAGTATTCGTCATAAAATTAAATGCTTCCTGCCAGATTGATATTTCGTCTTCTTCTGCAGAAGCGGTGAACTAAAAACGGCTCACACTGCAAGAAAAACAGGACTTCTCTGAAGAACTGTAGTTCCGTCATTCGTCAAAAGAAAGAAATGTCAGCACAGGATTTGAAACGTTTGCTACCGTTTCACCTGGCCAAATGTAGAAACGGTCACCATCGAATTAATACTGGGAATTTGGTAGAAATTAGGGTAATACCGGAACTACCACAACATGCCGTTCAATTGTTAATATCAGTGCTTGATTTAAGCTATAAATGAGAAAAGCTAACTGTCGGTCCCTCTTAGCATAGCGCGTAATGACGAAATCGGCTTCTTTTCTTTCTCTATGCGCATTTGGTCATCGTCATATAGCCATCTATCTTGTCTTTTTGCTTAACGTCACGTGACCAATGCTGTTTCAATCTGTGATATGGCAGAGATATGTGAGTGTGCGGTGTACAGGGTACTTTCGCTAAATGGGGACAAAGTGCAGGAAACCATCTCAGAGGACAAGGCTGGAAGTCCACTGGCACCGTATTCAACCGACGACCGACTAATCCCAAGAAATGTAGGGGCAGTGGCCCGGTCCGGTGCATACTGCCGTACGCGGTCGGCTAACGCACGGATCCCAGTGAACTGGTGTGTTGGAGGAGCTCCCGAGAGTCGAGTACCTGTGATACCTGTACCAGAGGTAGCTCAAGTACTATCCTCTCCTCTCCTCTGGATCCTGTCTCCTCTGCAGAAAGTACACGATCTGTCATTGCCCGTCCACTTGACAGCGAGTAGCGTGTCAATGGTATATCTAGATGTCCTGTACAGCGTGGACTGGGACTAGGGAGGACTCAGGGAGTCCTACCGATCGCCCTAACCAACAAGGTTGAGGTGCTGTCTTTCACTGAAACAGAGCCAGTGGGACTCACTTCATCCGTTTTGGGGAAACTCGTTTTGTACGGTATCAAGAGGAGGCAAACGCAAAAGGGTGGGGGGGGGGGGGGGAGGTGGGGCGGTGTCTGTTAATCGTCGGCAGTCCAGACATACAGCGAATAGTGGTATCCCTTAGGGAAACGACAGCAAGGGACAGGAAAGGACACCAGATGCACTAAGTGTGTATCTAGGGGCCCTCATTCAATATGTTGAAAAAGCTTCCGGCAACCATTGGGGAAACAGGCTGCAATCAGCAGCAGACTGAGGCGCATGTTGGAACAAATTATGCCTGTCGTCTGGGCTCCGAAGTCCTTCTTGGGTCATTCCAGTGACTGACAGAGAAGGCTGAGAAGACCAGTCTAGCGCGTGGAGTTTCAACGAAGCTCGGGATTTGGAGGATTGTCCTCAGAACTGATCGTGGCCCTTTGTTTCTGAGTCGAGTGGAAGGAATAAACCAGAGGCTTCGAAAGTTCTGTGAAAAGCTAGGCTGCGGCTTCCTCAACTTGCGTCATAGAGTTGAGAACTGTACGCGCCCCCTAAATAGGTCAGGTGAGGACTACACAACAGAGGCTGCTACTCAGGTAGCTGGCTGCTTGTGGGTTCCACACAAGGTTTTTTTTAGATTAGGCGACTCTGCATCCAGTCCAAATAACGATGGCTGCAGGAAACCCAGAACTATCAACGTAAGGTCGAAAGAAATGCCTCCCACAGATGAGATACTAAAATCCTAATGGTAAACTACCGAAGCATTCGCCACAAAGTGCCAGAGTTTGAAGCGCTCATGAAATGCAGTGAAGCTCACTAGGTACAGAAAGCTGGCTGAAACATCCGAAATTGAGAGCAGCGAGATTTTTGGGGAAAATGTAAATGTATATCAAAAGGATAGGCAAATGGGAAATGAAGGTGGTGTATTTGTCGAAGTAGACACAAAAGTCAAATCCATGGAGATAGAAACTGAAGCTGCATGTGAGATTGTTTGCGCAGGACTCAGTATCAGGGGTGGGCATAAAATGGTAACTGGATCCTTCTACCGCTCACCAGTCTCACGTCGTGAAGTAACTGAAAACGTAAGATAAAACCTCAGTTCACTTGTACGTCAGTTCCCCTATCATACTGTAATCATCGGTGGACACTTTAATCATCCAACAGTTAATTGGGAAAATTACAGTTTTGTTAGTGGTGGGCGTGATACGACATCCTGTGAAATATTACTAAGTGCCTTCTCTGAAAACTACCTAAGACAAATAGTTAAAAACTCCACTCATGATGGAAATATATTGCGTCTAATAGCAAGAAACAGACCTGACCTCTTTGAGGATATCCACAATTAAACTTGTATCAGTGACCATGACGGGGTTATGGCGACAATGATTACCAAAGTAAAAAAACAATTAAAACAAACAGTAAGACATCTGTGTTCAATAAACTAGATAAAAAATCATTAATGTCATATCTCAATGAGGAACTTGAAACTTTCAGCACGTAGCAGGGGAAGGTAGAGGAACACTAGCTCAAGCTTAAAAGAATAGTTGATTATGCACTGGTTAGGTATGTGCCTAGTAGAACAATTCATAACGGGAGGGAACCTACATGGTATACAATCACTGTAAAGAAACTTCTAAAGAAACAGAGATTACTACATAATAGGTTAAAGACAAAGCGTAAGGCTACAGAGAGAAAGATGCTGAATGAAACGCCTTTGGCTGTCAAGAGAGCAATCCGTGATGCCTTGAACGACTACCGCAGCAGAATATTGTCCAGTGAACTTTCACAGAACCCGCAGAAATTCTGGTCGTATGTAAAAGCTGTTAGTGGCACCAAAGTTAGTTTCCAGTCCTTAACAAACGAGGCAGAAACTGAAACTGAGGGTAGCAAAGCAGAAGTTGAAATGCTGAACTCCATTTTCAAAGGTTCCTTTACAAAGGAAAAATTAGGAGAATGGTCCAAATTTAATCCTCGTACCATTGGAAAGATGAATGAAATAAGCATTAGTGGCAGTGGTGTTGAGAAATAGCTTAAAATTGAACAAAACTGCAGGCCACGATGTAATCCCTGTCAGACTCTATACTCAATTTACGTCTGAATTAATCCCTCTTCCAACTATAATCTATTGTAGATCTCTCGAACAAAAGATCGTGCCCAGTTCTTGGAAAAAGGCACATGTCACAGCCGTCTAAAAGAAGGATAGTAGAAATGATCCACAAAACTACCGTCCAATACCCTTGGCATCGATTTGTTGTAGAATCTTAGGACATATTCTTTTGAGCTGAAATATAATGAGGTATCTTGAATATAATGACCTCCTCAATGCCAGTCAGCATGGATTTCGGAAACATGGATCATGCGAAACCCATCTCGCACTTTTCTCACGTGACATATTGAAATCCTTGAATAAGGCAACCAGGTAGATGCTGTATTTCCTGATTTCCGAAAAGTATTTGACCCGGCACCTACTCTTATTGTCAAAAGTAAGGTCATATGGGATATCAAGTGAAATTTGTGACTGGACTGAGGACTTTTTGGTGGGGAGGAAACAGCATATTATCTTGGATGGAGAGTCATCGTCAGATATATACGTTAACTTCGGGTGTGCTCCAGGGAAGTGTGTTGGGTTCCTTGCTGTCCAACTTGTATGTTGACGAACATGCAGACAATATTAATAGTAAAATCAAGCTTTTTGCAGATAATGCAGTTATGTATAATGAAGTACTATCTGAAAGAAGCTGCATAAATATTCGGTAAGATCCTGATAAAATTTCATCTTGGTACACAGAAACTTACTCTAAATGTGGGGAAATTCAAAATTTACACTTCATAAAACGAAAAAACGTAGTATCCTAGGACTATAGTTTCAATGATTCACTGTTGGAATAGGCCAACTCATACAAATATCTGAGTGTAACACTTTGTAGGGATATCAAATGGAATGATCACATAGGTTCAATCGTGTGTAAATCAAGTGGTAGACTTCGGTTTAATCGTAAAGTACTGGGGGAATGCAGTCAATCTACAAATCACTCGTGCGGCCGGTACTAGAATATTGCTCAAGTGTGTGGGATCTGTACCAGATGGGACTAACAGAGGATATTGAACGTATACAGAGAAGGGCAGTACGAATGGTTTGTTTAATCCATGGGAGAGTGTCACAGAGATACTGAAGGAAGTGAACTGGAAGACCCTTGAAGATAGACGTAAACTATCCCGAGTAAGTCTATTAATAAAGCTTTAGGTGATTATTTGAGTAACATACTACAACCCTCTACGTATCGCTCGCATAGGGATCGTGAGCATAAAATTAGAATAATTACTGCACACACGAGGCATTCAAACAATCATTCTTCCCGTGCTCCATACGTGAATGGAACAGAATGAAACCCTAATAACTGGTGCAAGGTGATGTACTCTCTGCCATGCACCTCACGGCGGTTTGCAGAGTATAGTCGCAGAAGCAGAAATGGGACCGGTCGGGCGTAGTCGGTGCAAGCGACCGCCTGTTCTTGCTAGTGTGTCGGCGTTTTTTTTTTAATTACCAACTACAGGTTTTTAGAACCTGATACGTCTTGTGAATGAGAACAGGCCAGTGTGAAATACTCATGACACGAGGTTTCACAATCGCTGTTTACCGAGGGAACTATAGTTAAAGGAGTTTAGCAAAAGACATAATATTGTGTAATCATATTTACTAAATACGTGGCACATTTTTACTAGAAAGCAGTACAGACATACGTGACATTGTGCGTCATTCAATAAAACTGTTTAAAACAAAAACAGTTAAAAGCATTATTGGGAAGAAGACCTTCAGACACATGTTTACCCTATACAACTAGTATTCTGTAAAATAGTCAAACCGATTTCATTTGTGCACTCCCAGTGCGCAAAACAAGGTCATAATTTCGTCTCGGATGGAATACGCTGCTCTGACTTCGCACTGAGAGAAGAGTATCTTTTTGTCGACTGTATCAGCTAGCATGTGAACGCAGCTGCTGTTCCTCCCCCTCGATGCTGATAAGGGGCTCTCTATCAAAGACCTTTTATCTTCACCTCAGAGTGGGTGCACCTCCCTTGGAACGCATTTTCGGCCATGTGTCCATATGACCTAGTTTGGTCCTTATCCTCCCAGGGATTATACGCTGTAGTTTATCCTGTTTTAGCAAAAGCACCTTGTGATCTACAGTCTAAGTTTAAAGAAGTGCTGATAAAGCACACTATTTTGTTTTGGCTTCTTTATGATCCATTGGGAAAAATAGGGGAAAAATCGTGTAGTCGTAAGGGTTTGCACAATGGTAGCAAGGAGTGTCCTGAACAACATACTAAAAATCCTGACTTGTGAGGTGTAAGCGGTGGGTTGAGGGGCTTAAATGTCATTTTTTTATGTTTTTCTCGAGTAACTCGAAACTACTAACGAAAATATTCCCCAGTACAAAATTACAAAGCATTAAATTTCCTGCAGAAAAGGTCCTATTCATTTTTTTTCTAATCTACATTCCTGGTAGTGTTAAACGCATTTCGTGGAGAAAAGTGCGAGGTCATCCACATGGGTACTAAAAGAAATCCGATAAAATTTGGGTATACGATAAATCGCACAAATCTAAGGGCTGTCAATTCGACTAAATACCTAGGAATTACAATTACGAGCAACTTAAATTGGAAAGACCATATAGATAATATTGTGGGGAAGGCTAAACAAAGACTGCGCTTTGTTGGCAGAACAATCAGAAGATGCGACAAGCCCAGTAAAGAGACAGCCTACATTACACTTGTCCGTTCTCTTCTGGAATATTGCTGCGCGGTGTGAGATCCTTACCGGGTGGGATTGACGGAGGACATCGAAAAAGTACAAGGAAGGGCGGCTTCTTTCGTGTTATCGTGCAACAGGGGTGAGAGTGTCACTGATATGACACGCGAGTTGGGGTGGCAGTCATTGAAACAAAGGAGGTTTTCTTTGCGGCGGGATCTATTTACGAAATTTTAATCACCAACTTTCTCTTCCGGATGCGGAAATATTTTTTTGACACCCACCTACGCAGGGAGAAATGATTATCATAATAAAATAAGAGAACTCAGAGCTCGAACGGGAAGATTTAGGTTTTCCTTTTTCCACGCGCCTTTCGAGAGTGGAACGGTAGAGAAGTAGTATGGAAATGGTTCGATGAACCCTCTGCCGGCCGAGCGGTTCTAGGTGCTACAGTCTGGAACCGCGCGACCGCTACGTCGCAGGTTCGAATCCTGCCTCGGGTATGGATGTGTGTGATGTCCTTGGGTTAGTTAGGTTTAAGGAGTTCTAAGTTCTAGGGGACTGATGACCTCAGTAGTTAAGTCCCATAGTGCTCAGAGCCATTTGAACCATTTTATTTGAACCCTCTGCCAGGCACTTAAGTGTGAATTGCAGAGTAACCATGTAGATGTATATGTAGTGGGAGATAAACACCCTCCGGACATACCTTCGCTCTGCGTCCCCAGTACTTCATACAGCACGCTATGAAAGGTCTGTAGAACTTCGTTAAACACCCTTATTAGTTGCTACTTGTGACATAGAGGGGTGGATTTGAAGACCTACGAAGGAGGAAAGTGCATGAACACATCCCAGCGATCTACCTTCCCTTGCGCCGCTACACACATTTAATATTTGTTTTTTACCCACTTAAGGTAAAAATGAACATTAATTATATGCCGTTAAAACAATATTTGTAATAATCTGCAATATTCCAACCCCTGCTAAATAGCACCTTTTTGTAATTAATTTAATCTAATTTTGTATTGGGAAGTATTTTCGCCAGAAACCGCGGTTTTCGAGTTATTCGAGAAAAGTGTAAAAAAAGTAACATTTAGACGTCCACCCACTCCATCCCAACGCTAACCCTCCACCCGTCAGGATTTTTAGTACGTTGTTCAGGACACTCTCACCTAGTACTGTGCAAATATTTGTGACTAATCGACCTCTTTTGGCCTTCACAGAGTGATAACTGAACCTTTATGAGTACCATTTGTACACACTAGTACTTAACAAAGGAAGGCTGGAGCCCAGCGATAAGACTAACGCTCTAACATAGATCCAGAAACAAGTGATTCAAGCATTCCTTATCACCATGCACAAAAGGAATATATTGAATGTCCTATGTTGTGACAGTACTTAGTAATACTTTCGAGCCACGCTGGATTAGCCGAGCGGTCTAGGGCGCTGCAGTCATGGACTGTGCGGCTGGTCCCGGCGGAGGTTCGAGTCCCCCCTCGGGCATGGATGTGTGTGTTTGTCCTTAGGATAATTTAGGTTAAGTAGTGTGTAAGCTTAGGGATTGATGACCTTAGCAGTTAAGTCCCATAAGATTTCTTGAACATTTGAACAACGCTTTCGAGATATACTTCAAAACCCGGAGTAACATCGGTAACCTGTTTAGCTGGTACGGCATGAGGAACTGTGACGCAGTCACGCCCACGAGCTGTGACGGTAGACATTTGATATGCAGCGCCGGCGGTGTGTCGGCCTTGCCATTTGCAGCGCGAACTTCGCCACCCAGCTGTACGGGCGAGCCACTAACGAGCTCATACTACGTCGTACTCTCGATGCCGTTTCAGCCTAGCTATTGTATGCCTCTCCTACCTCCTCCTGTCACAACCGGTGGAAATGAATTGGAAACTAGATTGACTTCAGAAGAACCCCTAAGACGACAGCAGACTGTAAGTACCATATCGTTCTGTGGTCGTAGCAATGGCAATTTTTGACCAAACGCTGTTCTGCCTAAAGAAGAAAGTGACTGACGTATTAAACACTTCTTTTATTCATTGTAGGTGCAAACACAGAACATGATTGTAATCATTACCGACTGCGACCACACCTGATCTTCAGAATCTCCAGGGCTTCCCAGAAATGCTGCGACAAACTTCGAGGGGTTGTCGCCTTGGAGAACAAAGCGAGGATAGGAACTCGTGTCCGGAAACGTCATCCGACAACGCTACAGAGCATCGAAGTTATAGGCATCGACACTAGCCTTTAGGGCACATCTTCGGCACCAAACGTGACTTCGTACGTTGATGGACTGTAGACAGAACGTCTCGCAATGTTGTTTGTTATTCAGTGATGGTGACTGACTGCCACGATCGCCATTGAGGAAGACGGAGCTAGCTGGTGCGAAGAAAGGCTTTGTCTGCTGTGAATGTGATACTTGCCTTGGTGGACGAGGGTTTCGGACATGCGTTCCCACCTGCCAACGCAACAGAGGATCGAATTCATAGGAAGCAAGGCCTTTCTACACAACAGCTAACTCTATCTTCTTCCGCCTACAGCCCGTCAGCATACAAAGGCAAGTTTACTGCCTATTGGTAGGCATGGGCACCTGTAACTTCGACGCTCTGTAGCGTAGCTGGATGACGTTTCCGCACACAGGTTCCTTTTCTTGGTTTCTTTATCAATACACCCTCTATTACCTCTCGAAGTTTGTCGTAACATGTCTGGGAGACACTGGATATGCCAAAGGAGACATACGGCGAACAATGACAACCGGTAATGCAAAAAGTGCATAATTTTCGACTAGGCTGAATACGTGGAGAAGGGGCGCTAGTGTTTGAGTGGAGTCCCAAATCTTAGAGTTGGAGATACATTCTGCACAAAGTGAACCGAAGAGGCCTACAAAAACAGCAAAAGTGGACGACATTGACATGCGCGCATCTCACGATCGAATTGGCGATTCCTTAGCTAGTCAGGTAAACGACTGTACACGTGGCAACCTGTACTATTCCAACGATTGGTAACTTGTTTTAAATGCTCAGAAATCTAAAATTTTACGCTTCCCACAGTTTAGAAACGTAGTATCGTATCAATGAATAGCTCATGCAAATGCAGCCAATTCATACAATCACCTGGGTGTAAAAGTTTCAAAAATGGTTCAAATGGCTCTGAGTACTATTGGACTTAACTTCTAAGGTCATCAGTCCCCTAGAACTTAGAACTACTTAAACCTAACTAACCTAAGGACATCACACACATCCATGCCCGAGGCAGGATTCGAACCTGCGACCGCAGCGGTCGCGCGGCTCCAGACTGTAGCGCGTAGTACCGCTCGGCCACCCCGTGTAAAAGTTTATACGGATATGAAATGGGCGGATCACATAAGCTCAAGCGTTTTTAAAAGAGATGGGCGGATACTGTTTCATTGATAGCATAGTGTGAAAAATCAATCAGTCTCCGAAAGAGATTACTTACAAATCACTTGTGCGATACAGGGTAGAATATTGTCCAATTATGGGTGAATCGTACTAAAATCGAAAAACGTGGGGTATTCTAGGTATACAAAGAAAGGCACTATGAATGTTCTCATGTTTGTTTAATTACGCGAGGACGTCAAGAGATTCTAAAAACCATGACAGCTGGGGGTTTCAGCATCTCCGTAACGTTCTTCTGTGACACAAACAAATCGACATGCTTGAAGGTAGACGCCAACTATTCCTGGAGACCTACTTACAAAGTATCACGACCCAGCATTAAACGAGGAATGCAAGAACATACTATACCCCGACGTATCGTTTTTATAGTGACTGCAAAGACAAGATTACACCATCTACCGCGACCATGAAGCCATCTAATCATTTTTCCCGCTCTTCACACGTGACTGGAACGGGAAGAAACCCTAAAACGTAGAACAGTGGTAAGTCCCATCTACCATGCACAGTTCATCTACACTCATGTTCATAAATTAAGGATTATGCTGATACATGGTGAAACAACGCTCTGTTGAGCGGTTTGCGGGTTTAAATCACCTCGGGGCATTTGACCTGCGGTCGTTGCACGGTGGCGCTGGTAGCAGTCCACATACGCAGAGGTGTGTTGGTGCTTGTCAGAGTACGGTGCAGCGAATAAGTGTGCAGACGTTTTCAGACGTGCTAATGGTGACTGTGTGTTGAAAATGGCTCAAAGAACACATATCGATGACGTTATGAGGGGTAGAGTACTAGGGCGACTGGAGGCTGGTCAAACACAGCAGGTCGTAGCACGGGCCCTCCGTGTGCCACAAAGTGTGATCTCAAGATTATGGCAACGATTCCAGCAGACAGGAAACGTGTCCAGGCCCTACAGTACGGGACGTCCACAGTGTACAACACCAGAAGAAGACCGATATCTGACCATCAGTGCCCGCAGATGGCCACGGAGTACTGCAGGTAGTCTTGCTCGGGACCTTACCGCAGCCACCGAAGCAGTTGTCTCCAGACACACAGCCTACAGGCGACTGAACAGACATAGTTTATTCGCCCGGAGACCTGCAAGGTGCATTCCACTGACCCCTGGTCACAGGAGAGCCCGTAAAGCCTGGTGTCAAGAACACAGTACATAGTCATTGGAACAGTGGTCCCAGGTTATGTTCACGGACGAGTCCAGGTATAGTCTGAACAGTGATTATCGCCGCGTTTTCATCTGGCGTGAACCAGAAACCAGATACCAACCCCTTAATGTCCTTGAAAGGGACCTGTATGGAGGTCGTGGTTTGATGGTGTGGGTTGGGATTATGATTGGTGCACGTACACCCCTGCATGTATTTGACAGAGGAACTGTAACAGGTCAGGTGTATCGGGACGTCACTTTGCACCTGTATGTCCACCATTTCAGGAGTGCAGTGGGTCCTACCTTCCTCCTGATGGATGATAACGCACGGCCCCACCGAGCTGCCATCGTGGAGGAGTACTTTGAAACAGAAGATATCAGGCGAATGGAGTGGCCTGCCTGTTCTACAGACCTAAACCCCATCGAGCACGTCTGGGATGCTCTCGGTCGACGTATCGCTGCACGTCTTCAAACCCCTACAACACTTCAGGAGCTCCGACAGGCACTGGTGCAAGAATGGGAGGCTATACCCTGGCAGCTGCTCGACCACCTGATCCAGAGTATGCCAACGCGTTGTGCGGCCTGCATACGTGTGCATGGTGATCATATCCCATATTGACGCCGGGGTACAAGCGCAGGAAACAGTGGTGTTTTGTAGCACATGTGTTTCGGGACGGTTTTCTGGACTTATTACCAATACCGTGGACTTACAGTTCTGTGTCGTGTGTGTTCCCTACGTGCCTATGCTATTAGCGCCAGTTCTGTGTAGTGCCACGTTGTGTGGCACCACATCCGCAATTATCCTTAATTTGTGAGCATGGGTGTATTTCAAAGAAATGCACACAACACGACTGTCCTGACAAGAAGCACACCATCCAGTCACATTAATGTGACCACCTGTCAGATGCCTGAATAACCGCCTTTTACAGCGCTGACCACTGTGAGACGAGCAGGAAGAGTGTCATTTGGTTTCTGGAAGGTATCATGCCGGCTCCAGTACCGTGGCCAGCTGCGCCATGTTTCTCGGTTGAGAATCTATGGCGCGAACAGCTCGACCGTGGTCGTCCCACCATTTCTCGACTGGGTTTAAATCCTGGGAGTTTGACGACCACGGGAGTACGGTAAACGCAACCTGGTGCTCTGCGAGATGTGTGACATGTTGCACAGTTTGCTGGTGGAAGTCATCGTGCCAACGATAACCAAAATGCATGTAGGGCTTTAATGATAGGTACATGTAGGTCCTCAGTGACAGATGCATACTTGTGTTGTCCATTGTACCTTCCAGAATGACAAGATCATCCAGGGAACGCCACGAAAACATCCCCAGACCACAATGCTCCCTCCTCCTTTCGATGATTGTTGCATGATCTTTGCCTGAGTTCAGATGGAGCATGAAATGTGATTCCTCTGAAAAGGCCACATGTCGCCACTCAGTGTTTGTGGTAATGGCGTGCAAATTCCAGACTTCGTCGCCATTGAACAGCAGTCGGTATGGGTGTATAAACCAGGCGCCTGCTGCGGGCAACAACGTTCACTGCCCGGTCGTTGAGGAGACACTCTTGGTAGCCCCTTGATTCAGCTGGGCGGTCAGTAGCTCAAGAGTTGCACGTCTATTCGGTCGTACGCATCTCCGCAGCGGCCGGCCGAAGTGGCCGTGCGGTTAAAGGCGCTGCCGTCTGGAACCGCAAGACCGCTACGGTCGCAGGTTCGAATCCTGCCTCGGGCATGGATGTTTGTGATGTCCTTAGGTTAGTTAGGTTTAATTAGTTCTAAGTTCTAGGGGACTAATGACCTCAGCAGTTGAGTCCCATAGTGCTCAGAGTCAGTCATCTCCGCAGCCGTCGTTCAGCCCTGCCATATACGAGGGGCGTTTGAAAAGTCCGTGCAAATTCCGAGAGATGGCACCACCAGCGCGTATCGAGGTCATGTTTAGTTAGTAGCATCTTTGGAAATAACGCACACCAAGTTTCAGTCATATTGGCCTATTTCTTTGTGTTTGGCATTCGTGTGAATCAAGGAAGTCGAGTGATTGTCAAAAAATGAACGAAAAAGAATTTCGTGTGGTGATTAAACATTATTTTATGAAAGTCAAAACGCCTCAGGAGACTAAAGAGAAGCTTGATAAACATTACGACGACTCTGCACCTTCGATTAGATCATTTTATAAGTGGTTTCAAAATTTTCGGAGTGGCCATATGAGCACAAGTGATGCTGAAAGTTCTGGACGCCCTGTGGAGGTTACGACTCCAGAAATCATTGATAAAATCCGTGATATGGTGATGGATGACAGAAGAGTTAAGGTGCGAGAGATTGCTAGTGCTATGGCCATCTCGAATGAACGGGTACATAAATTTTGCATAAACATTTGAACATGAGAAAGCTATCCGCAAGATGTGTTTCGCGATTGCTCACGCTTGAACAAAAACGGAATCGTGTGAAGTGTTGCAAGGATGGTTTGCAGCTGTTCAGGAGGAATCCGCAGGACTTTAAGCGTCGTTTCGTCACTGTGGATGAAACATTGATACATTACTATACTCCTGAGACTAAAGAAAAATATAAACAATGGTTTACCAAGGGAGAATCTGCACCAAAAAAAGGCGAATACCATTCCTTCGGCCGGAAAGGTTATGACGACTGTCTTTTGGGATTCGCAAGGGATAATGCTCATCGACTATCTGGAAAAAGGTAAAATTATTACAGGTGCACATTATTCATCGTTACTGGACCGTTTGAAAACCGAGTTGCAAGAAAAACACCGGCGATTGGTCCGCAAAAAAGTCCTTTTCCATCACGACAATGCACCAGCACACACCTCAGCAGTTGTGGTCACAAAATTAATGGAAACAGGATTCCAACTCGTTCCACATCCCCCTATTCTCCAGACTTGGCTCCCTCGGACTGCTATTTGTTCCCCAATTTGAAGAAATGGCAGGCGGGACAAAGATTTTATTCAAACGAGGAGGTGATTGCAGCAACTAATAGCTATTTTGCAGTCTTTGACAATTCCTACTATTCAGAAGGGATCAAGAAATTAGAACAGCGTTGGACTACGGGTATAAGTTGCAAAGGAGACTATGTCGAAAAATAAAAGAGGTTTACCCCGAACACGTAAGTAGTTTTTATTTTTTGACTTTTCAAACGCCCCTCGTATACACCACAGTTGCCTCGGTGCTGGTTTTGGATAGCTCCAATTTTCCATGCACGGTATACTTCAGCCACGGCTTCACGACAACAGTTTACAAACTTACACGTTTCGGAAATGCTTCTATCCTTTCCCCGAAAGCCAATGATCATGCCCTCTTGAATGTCAGATACGTCGCTCCGTTCCCGCATTACGATAACGACTAACGACTGCACTGGTACACCCGCCGTCGACACGGTTTGTATACCCACCACTGCTACAGCTGCCGCCTGCCATCTGTGAGTGGTTATTGCACATTGACGTCGAACATAGGCGGTAGTCACGTTAATGTGACTGGACGTTATTTTCAAGGCTGAATCGTCATGTACCAGCATAGCACTTCGTCGTTGCCACAGTCTCGGTATCCTGCAACGTGGTTCTGGTATTCATACGACATTGCGAGCCTTGATTTATCATCGTATCGAACTACACTCGCTGGTGTAGCTATGTGAGCTGGTAGGATCGATACGTTACGCACTCCACAGGTGACAGATGGTCTTGTCAGTGGACCGGGAGTGGGAGAGAGCGATGAGAATAGACTGAGCTGTCCTTGTGCGATGACAGATAGCACGGATTCTCGTATCAGATTTGGCGCCATGACGCATAACTTTTCTGATAAGTGCATATAATAGTAATATATATTGTTTAAATGACTAAGAAGCCAGTCTGGCAATGCAGTAGATTTTACTCGTACTGATATCTATATAATTACAATTTCAGTTATTAAAATTGATCTGCAAATACTAAGAAATAATTTTATGTTAAGAATGATTGGTGGACATAGCCAACCAATCACGGAAGTGCGCCCTGTATGGCCAGACGGGAAGTAGTAAGCCATTGTCTAAAGGAATCTTAGATTATCCTTCAAACAGGCAACATGGGTGCACTACGTGCGTATTTCCTTTAACTAAATGTGAGTTAAAACCTAACTTTGCCTCGAGAAACGTTTGTACCTCGTCTAATAATACCGAAAAGATTGGGAATACGCATAGATCGGAAGTGCTACACTTAACATAAGAAAATACCTTTACGTTTTATTCTGAATAATGCGGTGGTTTGAACTGAAGAACACGAAAACAAATAGCAGTGCATCGTTTTGTGAATATTATGGTGCTCGAAGGATTGTTATCAGAGTCCACGATCATCATGAGATTAATAAATTCAGACTGGCTGTCGTATAGGGTTGACTGTGAAGACACATTTTCCTCATTTTGGTTTGGATCAATAAATGAGCTGGCATCCCAAATATCAAGGCTACATTGTACGAGGCGTGGTTTTTAAGTAAGTACCGTTTTGAAATTTAAAAAGACGTGCTAAGATATCTCAATAATTTTATTTTTACATGAAAGCCTGTACCTTAATCCACTCACTGACGCCATTACAGTCTGATTCTTCCTTGTTTACGTTGTGTACTGAGTGTTTAAGATGCCTCCGATAATCGTGAGTCCCGCCGACTGTGAAGTGCAGGTTGTTATAAGATTTCTTAGTCTAAAGGCCTAAAAGCGATAGATATTCATCGTGAGATCTGTGCAGTTTACGGAGAAAACATTATAAGTGATGGAATGGTAAGAAAGTGGGTGAAAGCATTTACAGATGGCCACACAAATGTGCATGATGAACAACGGAGTGGGAGTCCTTCGTTCGTTAATGAAAGTTTGGTGCAGAGAGTGGACAATAAGGTGAGAGAAAACAGACGCTTTACGATTTCCTCCTTGCGGGATGACTTTCGTAATGTTTCTCATAGTGTTTTGTATGGCATTGTGACCGAAAATTGTGCGCATGTTGGGTACCGAAATTGTTGACGGATGTGCAAAAAACCAAACGTTTAGACAGTGCACCGACTTTCCTTGAGCGCTACCACAACGACGGTGATGATTTCTTAAGCCAAATTGTTACGGGCGATGAACCATGGGTGTCCTACGTCCTACCAGAATCAAAGCAACACTCCATGGAAGTTGAGTCAGGGCATCGTTTTGCTGCAAGACAATGCCCATTCGCATGTGGCATATCAGACCAAAGATCTCATCACATCTTTTCGATGGGAAACTCTAGATCATCCTCCGTGCAGCCCCGATCTTGCGCCCAGTGACTACCATCTGTTCCTGCACTTGAAGAAACACCTGGGCGGTCAGCGTCTTCAAGACGATGAGGAAGTCAAAATAATGGTGATGCAGTGGTTAACAAGTGAGGCGGCAGACTTCTAGGAGGAGGGTATTCAAAAACTGGTACAACTTTATGACAAGTGGCTCAATATCGACGGAAATTATGTAGAAAAGTAGATTAAGGTACAGGCTTTCATGTAAAAATAACATTGTTGAGATGCCTTAGCACGTCTTTTTTAAATTTCAAAACGATACTTACTTAAAAAAACACGCCTCGTAGCACAGAATAGTATCCCTGAATACCACTCCAAAATTCACTGTCTTTAAATCGTGTGTTAGGAGCCGCTGTCTATTGAGAAGGAATTCAATAGGAGCATCGAGACAGCTTTGGAAGAGATGTGGTAAGCAAGCCACCACCTGATTATCTACCTTTGCGGTTCAAACGGTGTAATTCTCCATCTGTAAATTTCCACAAACCGCAACTTGTGCAGTTACTATGCCGACTTGGTAGTGGGTCATACCCGGAACGCCTTCTCATTTTAAGAAGGAAAACGCTACAATATCATTGTAATTAATTCAGAGTCTGAATGGCAGCCAATTTTAATGATCAGCAAAATAAACAAAACCCCGCACACTGGAGGGTGTGATTTGCATTATTGTAGAAATGTAACACATATCATATTTTCTGATGGTACTACTGGCTAGAACCGACTACAGAAGTCTACTGAAACATCAGAGTGTTCCACATCTACCCATGTACTATTGCCTACCCTCAGTTTGTCATATGGCTACCGTACCAGCAATACAGGCATGTCCAATTTGCAGAAACTCCGGCCTTTCAGAAAACAACACAAATATTCCGACCGACATCAACACCGGTCTGTTTTCGTGTTTAAATCCAGCGGACGCTCCAAAGACGAGCGGCACCCAATTCGCCTACAGGTGCGCCCGTATCGCCAATAGCGACGCGGCGAACACGGCTCTATTTGCTTCTGCCATGTCACGTGCCAGTAACTAGGCGAACCGAATCCATCCTTCGACACGATGTTTAAGCAGCCGTCCAGCCACAGAGTCAACAGTTCCGCCTGTGCAGCCGTTGGTTGCTAGCTGCTACTAGAGGCTGAGCAGTCGAACTCCCAGGTGAAGCGAGCTCGCGCTGTAAATTGTCGTGTTGTTGTTCTGAAAGCAAAAGCAAAGTAGTTGTGTAGCGTGTGCGCGGCGCCATGGGCAAGAAATCGAACAAGATTACGACGACAGGAACGATCAGATGCCCGTTGAACGAAGGGACCATTGCGGAAGAACACTTGGCGGACGACGAAGAAGAGACAGCTCGCGAAGAAGAGCCCTCCGTCCCCGACACCACGCTGCAGTCTTCGCCGGAATGACTGGTGGGACATCCACGGCAAAACTGAAGAGCATCGCAATCAGCCCGCTGAACGTGAAGTGTCTGAATAATGACACTCTACTGGACGTGCTGCCGAGCTGCATGTACACTACTGGCCGTTAAAATTGCTACACCACGAAGACAACAGCTACAGACGCGAAACTTAACCGACATGGAGAAGATGCTGTGATATGCAAATGATTAGCTTTTCAGAGCGTTCACACAAGGTTGGCGCCGGTGGCGACACCTACAACGTGCTGACATAAGGAAAGTTTCCAACCAATTTCTCATACACAAACAGCAGTTGACCGGTGTTGCCTGGCGAAACGTTGTTGTAGTGCCTCGTGCAAGGAGGAGAAATGCGTACCATCACGTTTCCGACTTTGATAAAGGTCGGATTATAGCCTATCGCGATTGCGGTTTATCGTATCGCGACATTGCTGCTCGCGTTGGTCGAGATCCAATGACTGTTAGCAGAATATGGAAACGGTGGATTCAGGAGGGTAATACGGAACGCCGTGCTGGACCCCAACGGCCTCGTATCACTAGCAGTCGAGATGACAGAAATCTTATCCGCATGGCTGTAACGGATCGTGGAGCCACGTCTCGTTCCCTGAGTCAACAGATGGGGACGTTTGCAAGACAACAACCATCTGCACGAACAGTTCGACGACGTTTGCAGCAGCATGGACTATCAGCTCGGAGACCATGGCTGCGGTTACCCTTGACGCTGCATCACAGACAGGAGCGCCTGCGATGGTGTACTCAACGACGAACCTGGGTGCACGAATGGCAAAACTTCATTTTTTCGGATGAATCCAGGTTCTGTTTACAGCATCGTGTGGTCGCATCCGTGTTTGGCGACATCACGGTGAACGCACATTGGAATCATGTATTCGTCATCGCCGTACTGGCATATCACCCGGCGTGATGGTATGGAGTGCCATTTGTTACGCGTCTCGGTCACCTCTTGTTCGCATTGTCGGCACTTTGAACAGTGGACGTTACATTTCAGAAGTGTTACGACCCGTGGCTCTAGCCTTTATTCGATCCGTGCGAAACCCTACATTTCAGCAGGATAATGCACGACCGCATGTTGCAGGTCCTGTACAGGCCTTTCTGTATACAGAAAATGTTCGGCTGCTGCCCTGGCCAGCAAATTCTCCAGATCTCTCACCAACTGAAAAGGTCTGGTCAATGGTTCGTTACAAAACGCCAGTCACTACTGATGAACTGTGGTAACGTGTTGAAGCTGCATTGGCAGCTGTACCTGTACACGCCATCCAAGCTCTGTTTGACTCAATGCCCAGGCGTATCAAGGCCGTTATTACGGCCAGAGGTGGTTGTTCTGGGTACTGATTTCTCAGGATCTATGCACCAAATTGCGTGAAAATATAATCACATGTCAGTTCTAATATAATATATTTGTCCCATGAATACCCGTTTATCATCTGCATTTCTTCTTGGTGTAGCAATTTTGATGGCCAGTAGTGTATGACTTCAAGGCTTTCACGCCAATCTTGGAGCCGTACAAAGCACTGGCACCAGAGAAGACTCAGTCGAAAGAGAAGAAAGCAACAGTCAATGCTCTCCTTAGAGAGCCCTCTTGGTTGTGACCGAGGAAAGAACACTACGAGACGATGGGTTTGGTGATGCAGCGGTAAAACTACACTACCGAACTAACAAGAGGAGGCCGCGACACGACGTCCGGGTTGGCAGAGCAGTTCTAGGCGCTACAGTCTGGAACCGAGCGACCGGTACGGTCACAGGTTCGAATTCTGCCTCAGGCATGGATATGTGTGATGTCCTTAGGTTAGTTAGGTTTAAGTAGTTCTAAGTTCTGGGAGACTGATGACCTGAGAAGTTAAGTCCCATAGTGCTCAGAGCCATTTGAACCATTTTTGAGGTCGCCACTATTCGTCTTGGCTGTGAACATACCAGCGATGATGGAGACGTCCGCAGCGGACCAAGTCTTCGGGATCGGCAGCCTCCTGGGCTTCCACGTGACGCTGGAGCCATTGCCGGCGGGACTAGACACCAAGCCTCATTGCTTTAAGTGTCAGCAAGTGGGGCATGTGGCACAATACTGTCGAACGACTTGCGTAAAGGGCGCTGGCAATCATGACAGCCACACATGCAAAATGTCGCTTGAAGATACGCCGACGTGCTTCCGCTGCGGCGGACCACACCTGATTAGCTGGCATGGCTGCAAGGCCTTCACGAGCTGCGGCAACACCAACGACAAGGCGCAGAGCTCTGCACCTGCAGAAAATGCCTAGAAGAAGTAACGAAGAAGAAGTCGCAGGAAAGCCGCGCCTTCGCCTCCAGAGGAGAAGGGCGAGACGGCATCAAGCCGCCCACTCGAGCGGCCGCCCAATCCCATCACCAGCGAGAGTGGAAGAGGGGAGAACCGGCAGCGCTCAACCGGGCAGCGGCAGTCAGCGCCAGGCCGCCGAGGCGACACGCTCGCCGCATTGCCAGAAAACGGCGCATCACGAGACTGCAGAGAAGACGACCCGCATGCGACCATTGAAGCGCACAGAAAGAAGCCGAGACGCGCTTCAAGATTGCGCTCCATGCGGAGATGGAGGCTGCCTGCCTCATCCTGAGAGAGGCAAACCACCGCAGGCCACTGATAGAAGAGATGACGGTGCAAACGGGAGCACAACCGAGCATTACGGCAGCGTCCCAAACAGACGACCGTATGGCAAAAGACCAAGCCACGCTGACGATTGGTTGGTTGGTTGGTTTAAAAGACGGAGGGAGGGACGAAACTGCTAGGTCATCGATCCCTCGTTTCGATTAACATAATTCCACAAGGGTGGGAGTAAAATAATCGAGACAAACAAAACACAGCTGGAAGAAAGGAGAAAACCACAAGAATGACAGAAGGGCAACAAACACTAAAATGGACAAAATTGGTCGCTAAAACCACAGAGAGACGCAAGAAACATGCAGAAGAGCTCAAAACAAGAGAGCAGATTACCATGGCTGGGTGACCATGAGAATATAAAGGAGAAGCCAGCCACTCTGCAACACATTAAAACCTCCACCCTAAAAGCACTAGGGTGAAGGACACAGAGGGACAAAGGACATGCGCTAAAACTTATACCAAATGATAAAACCCACCCTCACGAATACAACGTAAAACTAAAGCTGCTGTTGAGGCACTGTCGCCCAACACCGAAGGTAGGGTGCCGGAAAAGTTAAAAGTTCGCTGCAGAGAGGCTAAAAGTGGGCAGTCCAACAAGATGTGGACGACCATCATTTGTGAGCCACAGTGACACCGAGGTGGGTCCTCGCGGCGGAGGAAGTAACCATGCGTTAGCCAAATATGGCCAATGCGGAGCCCGCAGAAGACAACTGATTCCATGCGAGAGGACCGCATGGAAGACTTCCACACATTCGTAGTCTCGTTGATGACACACAGTTTGTTGTGCGTACTGTTACCCCGTTACGTCTCCCAAAGCCACAAAACGCTGCGGCGTAAGACAGAACGTAGGTCAGTTTCAGAGATGCCCATCTCCAGAAGCGGTTTCCGCTAGCCTGTTTGGCCAGCCTATCGGCAAGTTCGTTTCCTGGCATGCCAACGTGTCCTGGGGTCCACACAAATATCACTGAACGACGGGACTGTTCCAGGGCATAGATGGACTCCTGAATGGACACTACCAAAGTATGGCGAGGGTAGCACTGGTCGATAGCTTGTCAGCTGCTCAAGGAGTCAGTACACAGGAGAAATGACTCGCCAGGGTATGATCGGATGTGCTAAAGAGCACGAGATATACCCACCAGCTCCGCAATGAAAACACTGCAGCCATCTAGTAAGAAATGCTGTTCAATATGGCCTCCATAAACATACGCAATGCCTACATGACCATCACCCATCGAGCCTTCAGTGTAAACCACTTCATGGCCCGGTGCATGTCGAGAATCGAGAGGAAGTGATAGCAGAGAGCCGCAAGGTTAACGGAGTCCTTAGGGCCATGAGAAAGGTCCAGAAGAATCTGCGACCTATGTGTACACCAGGGAGCTGTACATGAATGGACCTCGAGGAGAGGTGGTAACTGGAAGGATTCCAGTTCAGTCAGAAGGGATCGGATGCGAACCGCAATCGTAAGCCCTGACATGGGCCGCTGATGGGGCAGATGAACTGCCTTGGTTGGGAAAAGGAGACAGTAATTCGGATGCACAGGAGAACTACGAACATGTGCAGCGTAACTGGCGAGCAGTTGCGCATGCCTAATCTTCAATGGAGGGACTCCGGCCTCCACCAGGACACTGGTCACTGGACTCGCCACAGTGGTGCACTGGGTAGAGTAAACGCAACGCTGAGGGCGCCGCCGAACTGTAAATCAGACTCCCATAGTCAAGGCGGGATTGAACAAGGGCTCCGTAGAGCTGCAGCAGCGTAGAGCGATCTGCACCCCAGTTGGTGTTGCTCAGGCAGGGAGGGCATTGAGGTGCTGCCAACACTTCCGCTTAAGCTGACGAAGGTGAGGTAGCCAAGTCAATTGGGTGTTGAAAACCAGTCCTAAGAATCGATATATCTCCACTACAGTGAGCGGATGGTCATTATGGTAAAGTTCTGGTTCTGGATGAACGGTGCGACGCCGACAGAGATGCATGACACACGACTTCGCGGCTGAAAACTGGAAGCCGTGGGCTAGAGCCAATGGCAGCCTTGTGAATGGCTCCTGTAGGCGCCGATCAGCAACATCAGTGCTGGAGGAGCTGTACAAAATGCAGACGTCATCTTCATACAGAGAAGGTGAGACTGAAGGCCCTACAGCTGCTGCTAGACCATTAATAGTCACTCAAAATAGAGAGACACTCAATACAGAGCCCTGCGGAACGCCAGTCTCCTGAATATGGGGGGAGCTGTGGGAGGCACTGACATGGAATGTACGGAGCGACAGGCAGTTTTGGATAAAAATCTGGAGTGGGCCCCGGAGACCCCATCATACTAAGTGGCAAAGATATGATGTCGCCAGATCGTGTCGTATACTTTACATAAGTCAAAAAAGACGGCAACCAGATGTTGGCGTCTGGAAAAGGCTGCTTGGATAGCAGACTCGAGGTACACAAGATTATCAGTGGTAGAGCGACCCTGACGCAAGCCGCCCTGACATGGAGCCAGCAGGCCACGTGACTCCAGGACCCAACACAACTCCTGACACACCATACATTCCAGCAGCTTACATAGAAAGTTGGCGAGGCTGATGAGCTGGTAGCTATCCACATGAAGCGGGTTTTGACCGGACGCCATAGCAACAGATCTGGTTGAAGATAACGAGAATATGTCACTTGTAGTCAGACGAGACATGTTTAATCATCTGACTGTGGACCCGATCCGGTCCAGCAGCTGTGTCGGGGCAATGTGCAGGGGCGCTGAGAAGATCCCACTATGCAAATGGGGCGTTTTGGGTTCACTGTGGTGTGTAGTGAAGGAGAGGACTTTCTTTTCCATACGCTGTTTGAGGGTGCGAAACACTGGGAGGGGGGGTGGGTAGTGGGGGGGGGGGGGTAGTTCTCTGATGTAGAGGCTCGAGCATAGTGCTCAGCAAAGTGCTCGGCAATCGCGTTTGCATCGGTAGGTAAAACGCCATTGATGTTAATGCCAGGGACACCTGTCAGGGACTGGTACCAAAAAAGACATCTAATTTTCGTCCAGACTTTGGGAAGGTGACGTATGGCACCTAATGGTCGACACGTACCTCTCCCAACACACCTGTTTCTTTCGTTTTATAAGTTGCTGAACGCGGGCATGGAGCTGCTTAAAGGCTATTAGGTGCTATAGGGAAAGGTACCGCTTATATCGCTGTAGAGCACGCCGACGCTCTTTAATTCCCTCAGCAACTTCCGGCGACTACCAAGGGACTGTCTCTCGCCGGGGGCACCCTGAAAACGAGGGATCGCGTTTTCCGCCGCAAAAACGATCGTTGTAGTGACCTCAATGACAACATCGATGGCACCATGTGGGGGAGATTCAGTGGTGACCGCAGAGGTGAAGGCTTTCCAGTCTGCCTTGTTTAAAAGCCATCTGGGTAGGCATCCGTGGGCATGACGCCAGGGCAGTGACAGGAAGATGGGGAAGTGGTCACTACCACACAGGTCGTCATGTGGTCATGTGCTCTCCAGTGGATAGATGAGAGAAGGCCAGGACTGCAAACCAAGAGATCAATGGCCGAATATGTGCCATGTGCCACACTGACATGTGTGGGGGCACCTGTATTTAAGACAGAGGCAGAGTTGTGACTGTAAATTTTCGACCTCCCTGCCTCAGCCAGTAAACATGGCACCACCCCACAAGGGGTTATGCGCGTTAAAATCTCCCAAAAGTAGGAAAAGTTTAGGGAGTTTATCAATCAGTGCAGCCAATCCGTTCAGGGGTACTGCACCATTTGGAGGAAGATATACATTGCAGACAATTATTTCCTGCGCCATCCTTATTCTGACAGCCACAGCTTCAAGAGGGGTTTGAAGCGGCACAGGTTCACTACATGCTGAGTTCAGGACATAGACGCAAACTCCACCTGACACTCTATTATAATCGCTACGGTTGCTGTAATATCCCTTATAGGTGCAGAGTTCAGGGGTCTGCACTGACGGGAACGAGGTTTCCTGGAGGGCAAACTAGAAAGCAGGTGTAAAGCTTTATAGCTGCCATAGCTCAGCCAGGTGGTGGAAAACACGGCCGCAATTCCACTGGAGGATTACGTGATCGTGAGACTGGGAAGGCATGAGACACTGAATGAGGCAGTCTACGCCTCAGGGTCACCTGCTGCCACCAGATGAGTACCTGTGCGATCGACAGCCATTGTGTCTGAGGCCCCAGTGATATCTAGGTCCTCAGCGGACGCCAGAATCTCCACCTCATCCTCAGACATGGAGCTTGTAGGTAGGTAGTGGTGGTGTGGGTGCCACCGCAGTGTTTTGGTTCTTGGGGGTCTTTTTCTTTTTAGTTTCTCTCGCTGCTCCTTAGGTTTGTCTGGCTGGGAGGGATTCACTGATTCAGTCTCAGGGACTTAGGAGGACTGTGAAGCCCCACGACCAGCAACCTGTGGTTGCTTCAGCCACTGGTGGATGGCAGATTTTCCACTGGTAGGAACCTGGGAAGAGAGTGACGCAAGGGATCCCTTTCTGGTGAGAGGAGCTGAAGAAGACTCACACTTCTCTGGCTGAGAAGTGTGGACTGACGTCCATGATGGTTGGGGGGGGGGGTAGGGAGGGGGAGGGTGTTGCTTCTGAAGTAGGTTGTGCAGAAGCAACAGGGAAGGAAGTACCCCCCTCCCCCACTATCAAGGGGGCAGGTGGAGTCTGACAGCTCTGAGAGCCAACTGTATGTGGCGGAACAGAAAATGGTAGAACCGTTGTTGTAGTGGCGGCATAGGTTGATGTCATATGGCTGGTTAAAATGGCTCTGAGCACTATGGGACTCAACTGCTGAGGTCATTAGTCCCCTAGAACTTAGAACTAGTTAAACCTAACTAACCTAAGGACATCACAAACATCCATGCCCGAGGCAGGATTCGAACCTGCGACCGTAGCGGTCTTGCGGTTCCAGGCTGCAGCGCCTTTAACCGCACGGCCACTTCGGCCGGCTGATGTCATATGCACAGGATGTAGCCTCTCATACTTTCTCTCAGCCTCAGTGTAGGTCAGTCGGTCCAGGGTCTTGTATTCCATTATTTTCCTTTCCTTCTGGAGAACCCTGCAGTCTGGCGAGCAAGGCGAATGGTGCTCTCCGCAGTTGACACAGATGTCAGGCGGGGCACATGAAGTATTGGGATGTGAAGGGCGTCCATAATCCCGACAGGTGACACTGGAAGTACAGTGGCAAGACATATGGCCTAACTTGCACTTGAAGCGCTGCATTGGGGGAGGGATATATGGATTTACATCACAGCGGTAGACTCACCTTGACCTTCTCGGGTAATGTGTCACCCTCGGAGGCCAAGGTGGCAACCAGATTATCCCTCGGAACTTGGTGGACGCGCCAGACGACATGGACACCTTGCCGCTCTAAATTTTCATGCAGCTCATCGTCAGACTGCAAAAGAAGGTCCATGTGAAATATTATACCCTGGACCATATTTAAGCTCTTATGGGGCATGATGGAAACAGAAACATCCCCAGCTTGTTACAGGCGAGTAGCGCCCGTGCCACGCACCGTCAAGTGGCTTGCTTGCAGAGTATGGATGTAGATGTTCAAGTGACTGGGCAGAGGATGCTGTTTTGATCAAGACCGACCCTGGCCGCATTTTGGACAAGCCCTCCACCTCCCCAAACTTGTCCTCCAAATACTCCACATAAAATAGAGCTTTCAATGACAAGAAAGTTCCCCCATCAACTCTCGTACATACGAGGTAACGGAGTGAATAACCATCGCTGCCATCTATAGCCTGGCATTCCTTCCATGGTGTGGCCGCGGGGGGGGGGGGGGGGGGGGGGGGAAGGAGGGGGGAGATTTGGTGACGTATTTCTTAGCACTGAATCTTAGCACTGAAGTTAGACCTTGACTGTTTAGAGACTGCCGGTGTTTCACCACCAGCAAGAGATGATGTACTACGCCTCATGGCGTGTCATCGCCCTGATGCCGCCCACTCCGACCAGGGGCCCTCCCCACAGGCGCCACCCAGCCACAGCAAAGGCCACGTGGCAGGGTGGCCATTGCCGGGAGTCCCGATGCCCTAGGGGGATGGTCATCTACCCCTTGGCATACATGGGGTGTTAAGGGGGCAGGCATCAGCAGAGTGATCCCTGTGTGGTCAGGGGGCTGCAACCAATAGGGTACATAGTGACCCCATCACAACGGACTGGCTACCGTGCTGGATCTCAGGTGCAACCAAGCAAACAAGTCCATTATCATCGTCAGCGTAGAAAACGATACTGCACTCGCTCTTCGGGAAAATTTTGAAAACTGGAAGTCAAACCCTACACGGGACCATCATATAAAGGCCGAAACGTGTGAGACTCCTTTTAGTCGCCTCTTGCGACAGGCAGGAATACCTCGAGCCTATTCTAATCCTGGGACCTACAGGGGGGCACGCAGACGAGTACAATGAAGAAGATGCTGACAAACTGCGCCTCGCAGACGACATATGTTGGTAGAGAAGAAACGACTCCACTGGCCAGCAAGGAACTGGAGACGAAAGAGTTCGTCACAGATGCTGGGCAACTGTGGCGACACCAGCAGTTCCAGCCAAGGTTTTGGAGGTTTCCCTCAGTCGTAAGGTGAATGCTGGGATTGTCCCCAACATCCTCCTCTACTCCCAATTGAGAAAACCGATGATCCTCCCCTTCCCCCCCCCCCCCCCCCCCCCCCCCCCCAATAAGGCCAACAAGCCAAAAATACGGAACACAAGCCGCAACCCCAGAACTGCAAGAAATATGACTTCAAATAAAGAAAGATAGGGAATCCCAACCTCGCACGCCTGAATAGGGCATTGCATGCCTTCGTGTAGCCCGCTCACCTCCTTAAGAGGTGGGAATGAAACGACGAAAAGAAAAGTTCAAGAGTTCCAGCCGCCACGCCAAGGTGCAAGTTACGCCTCTACAGCCACTAAGTGCAGTCAGCTGCCGTATCTGAGACTCCGCTTTGTATTAAAATGGGCCTCTGCGGACTGGCCATTAGGACTTGGTATCCACCGGTCGTTACTGGCTTTTGTGATTTGTATTCAAGGATTCGTCCAAAACTGGGTCAACGTGGACAGACTTTTATTATTGAACACCCTGAAGCGGACACATTTACTTCAAATGTTAGTGTAACTGACACAAACTGTAGGAGACGGTTATGATTATTAATAACCAATCAGGAAGATCATTGATTTGTGTTCGGCCAACCTTGCGAACTGCTGCTTTTGCGGACTTTAGTTGTGAATTATTCATTTAATTTTATCGAGAAAGTGGTCACCGTTTTATCTCCACCCGCGAATTTTCTCTGGTGTCATGAACCTCCCTAAGCGTGAGAATGCTTCTACAAAATTTTTAATACCCATCTAAACTCGCTCAAGTAAATTCAGCGAGAATCACAGTGCAAAAATTAAATTCGAAGTAGAATGATTTAAGAAAGAAACGCTGTAGTGAGAGTCACAAACACAAGCAAGTGGTACGAGGATAATAAGAAACGTTATGGGCCCGTTAGAGAAAAGCTGTTTTTAGGCCACAATTGTTCTCATATTCTTTTGGTCAGTGCACTCTGTCCAGTAGCTTCCTGTAAGACATTCCACCCCTGAACTGTGACTCTTAAAGGTTTGTAATATACTTGGCCCTATCCATCCCTCGTCTTGCACACAGTGCCGAACACCTACACAGCAACCGTCTCCACAGCAACCGTGTCCAATGCAACACCGCATGACGCTCTGATCTATTCCTCGGACAGGGTGGCGGGTGGCACCTACATTTTAACGGAGACAAAATTAGACGAGTTCCAAGACCGAGAAAATCGTTGTGCCGTTTAGCACCTGATACGTGTTCCACTGGCATCTGCTCACCCAGCTGCGCACGAACTCAAAACCATACAAAGTACCGAGAGTACATAGCTGAGCGATTCAGGTATTATTGCTCGCAGTCACTACTCCAACTGGCTGTTGCAGTCTTTGCATGATGGACAAATGGCTCAAATGGCTCTGAGCACTATGGGACTTAACTTCTGAGGTCATCAGTCCCCTAGAACTTAGAACTACTTAAACCTAACTAACCTGAGGACATCACACACATCCATGTCCGCGGCAGAATTCGAACCTGCGACCGTAGCGGTCACGCGGTTCCAGACTTTAGCGCCTAGAACCGCTAGGCCATACCGACCGGCCATGATGGACAGAATCATACTTAAACTCTTTTTCTTCCTGATGAAGGATAGTTGTATTTAATGGAGTTCTTGTCCTCGCAAAATAATCAACACTGGAGCTCTGATTATACTGTCAATTACTTCAAGACCGTGGTGAAAACAGGAGAGTGATGTGTAGTTAGTGCAAAATGAATTATTAGACCGATCTTTTCCAACCAAACCATAACATATAATATGTATGTGAACAATACACTGTAACATTTTATCAGACAACATGCAGCAGCAGCTAGCGAAAAGACGTGGGATTAATTCATGCAGTAAAATACAAGAGCAAATACGTGGCGGTATTACGAGTTGTTTTTTGATGACAGGAATTTCAGGCGTCAGTGGTTGACTTATAAGTGAAACGCCCTGTACTGCTATCATAACCTCTTCACAGAATTCAAAAGGTGTTCCGTCCTTAAATATCTTTGGGAATGTGAGTAGAATGGTTGAACTGGTAGAAGAAGACCTCGGGAAAGATCGGTTTGGATTCCGGAGAAACGTAGGAACACGCGAGGCAATACTGACCCGGTAGGCTGAGGAAAGGCAAACCTACGTTTATAGCGTTTGTAGACGTAGATAAAGTTTTTGACACTGCTCACTGGAACTCTCCCTCTGAAATTCTGAAGGTAGCAGTGCAAAATACAGAGAGCAAAGGCTACTTACAGCTTGTACAGACACCAGACGGCAGTTATGAGTCGAGGGACATGAAAGGGAAGTAGTGGTTGAGAAGGGAGTGAGACAGAGTTGCAGCCCGTGTCCAATGTTATTCAATCTGTGCACTGAGCAAGCAGTAAAGAAAGCAAAAGAAAAATTTATAGTAGGAATTAAAGTTCAAGGAGAAGAAATAAAAACTTTGAAGTTTGTAGATGACATTGTAATTCTATCAGAGACAGCAAAGAACTTTGAAGAGCAGTTGAGCGCAATGGACAGTGTCCTGAAAGAAGGATACAAGTTGAACATCAACAAAACCAAAACAAGGATAATAGAATGTAGTCGAATTGGCTCTGAGCACTATGGGACTTAACATCTGAGGTCATCAGTCCCCTAGAACTTAGAACTACTTAAACCTAACTAACCTAAGGACATCACACACATCCATGCCCGAGGCAGGATTCGAACCTGCGACCGTAGCAGTCACGCGGCTCCGGACTGAAGCGCCTAGAACCGATCGGCTACCGCGGCCGGCGTAGTCGAATTAAATCAGATTATGCTGAGGGAATTAGATTAGGAAACGAGATACTTAAAGTAGTAGATGAGTTTTGCTATTTGGGTAGCAAAATATCTGATGATGAGCGAAGGAAATGGGTGTAAACTGTAGACTAGCAATCACAAGAAAAGGGTTTCTGAAGAAGCGAAATTTGTTAACACTGAATATAGAATTACGTGTTAGGAAGTCTTTTTCTGAAAGTACTTTTACGTTGTGTACCCATATATGGAAATGAAACATGGGCGATAAACAGTTTAGACAAGAAGAGAATAGAAGCTTCTGAAATGTTGGGCTGAGAAGAATGCTGAAAATGAGATAGGTACGATTCGTAATTGATGAGGAGATACTGAATAGAACTGGCGAGAATAGAAATCTGTAGCACAAAATGACTAGAAGAAGGGATAGGTTGACAGGAAACATTCTGAATCATCAAGGGATCACGAACTTTCAATGTCTGATTGGGGAGGGGAGGGGGGGGGGGGGGAGAGGCTAAAAAACCGTAGAGGGAAACCAGTAGATGAATACAGTAATAAAATTCAGAAGGATGTACGTTTCAGCAGTTATTCGGAGATGAAGAGGCTTGCACGCGATAGAGTAGCATGGACAGCTGTATCAAGCAGTCTTCGGACTGTAGACCACGACATCAAGAACATATGAATAAATATAAATTGGAAGGTGCCAAATCTGATATAAAAGGTGAGTGTCAAACAGTACAGTTTTTCCTGATGACAGATGAATGTTGTTGTTTTTTTTTTTTCGGCGGTTACTGATTTACCCTTTTCGAGATAATCAATGCGCAGAATCCTTTTCGTATGCCAGAAAACAATGGTGATAGCCATTTTGGGAGGCTGAATCAATACCGCTTGTTTTAATGCGGGCCAACGGCTGCCAGTCACTGATAGGATTGCTGTGTCGTGCCTGGCGCGAAGTGGTGCGCCCGCGGCTCATCGACAGTAACAGCATCAGTTTAATACTTCTGAAACTTGGTAGGGTTCTGCATTTGCTTTTGGTCAGCAGCCAACAAATGCAGTATTCATCGTGCGTAAGGGTTTCTCATTATTAACTATTCTTGTGAAATGTGGGATATTATTCTTTCTGAAGTAGCTATAGGTTTCGTCATTTCATACATTTTTAATCGGCTCTTCAAGAACTTCGTACACTTCTAATCTCCTCTTCATGATTCACTTGTGTTAGTGTTGTTGGCCTTTCACTTTGATCACCTTGGCGGAATTTCGGCGATATTTCTCAAGTTTTATGAATACTCCTTACAAAACACAAGTTTTGAATGAATGGCCGTAGGCGCAAATCTTTTCCACCCGGATGATGTTAGGACGGAACTGTATTGCGGTTTATCCATTTGAAAAAGAACGCTTACAATAAGGCTATTTTGGAAATCGGTATAAATAAAATAATTCATCACATCTTATAAACTCTCAGCAACTGTGATTTCTCGGTAGCAAAAACCTGTTCAAAAGAAAGAACTTTATGGCTACCCTGTATTCCTGTTTACCCATTCGAACAAACGTACAAAAATGGACTACTTCAAAAAGCCTTGTAAATAAAACTTTTCTTGGGATCAAAAGGTTCTTAACTATATTACGCAACTTGCCTCAACATAACAACAATGAAACATTTATACCAACACCTTGTCTGTGCCACACCGATAAATTTTGCCCTTCCCTGGCCCTGTTGATACAGTTTTGGTTTGTAGTTTACATCGCATGGATAAGCAGTGTTATCAACAGCACGACAAAAGGGTATTTGTCGTGGTGAGGAATAAATTTGTAGACTGCCTCCATTCGTAGCAGCAGTGGTGCTCTGAAGAGCGAAATAGGCACTTGATTTATTGGCCCGCTAACGAGGCCTGCGTTCAGCTTCCAGACTGCCAGACGTAACCGCAGATTAACGGACACAAGTTTCTCTCTCAGATAATGGCAGTGCTCCACGAGGAGGCTGCGGCAGAGGGTTTTTTCTTCTTTTTCTTGGACCCTTGTCGCGTATCGGCGCAGGGTCGGCATGTTTATGAACGGATCTGGCGTGGTTAATTTAAGGGGGACGGACATATGTCCTTCATGTCGCCACACCGTAACTGAAAGCCGCTGCCTGGTATCGGCGAATAAACACGGTATTGCAGTGCCTGTGTTGTTAAGAAGAATGATGCAGTGTTCCTTCGGACATGCATGCATCCGAGCAGCGACCTTCAATTAAAATACACTACTGGCCAGTAAAATTGCTACACCAAGAAGAAATGCAGATAATATACGGGTATTCATTGGACAAATATATTATACTAGAAATGATATTTGGTTATATTTTCATGCAATTTGGGTGCATAGATCCTGAGAAATCAGTACCCAGAACAACCACCTCTGGCCGTAATAACCGCCTTGATACGCCTGGGCATTGAGTCAGACAGAGCTTGGATGGCGTGTACAGGTACAGCTGCCCATGCAGCTTCAACACGTTACCACATTTCATCAAGAGTAGTGTCTGGCGTATTGTGACGGGCCAGTTGCTCGGCCACCACTGACCAGACGTTTTCAATTGGTGAGAGATCTGGAGAATGTGCTGGTCAGGGCAGCAGTCGAACATTTTCTGTATGCAGAAAGGCCCGTACAGGACCTGCAACATGCGGTCGTGTATTATCCTGCTGAAATGTAGGGCTTTGCAGGGATCGAATGAAGGGTAAAGCCACGGGTCGTAACACATCTGAAATGTAACGTCCACTGTTCAGAGTGCCGTCAATGCGAACAAGAGGTGACCGAGACGCGTAACCAATGGCACCCGATACCATCAAGCCGGGTGATATGCCAATATGGCGATGACTAATACACGCTTCCAAAGTGCGTTCACCGCGATGTCGCCAAACACGGATGCGACCATCATGATGCTGTAAACAGACCCTGGATTCATACGAAAAAATGACGTTTTGCCATTCGTGCACTCAGGTTCGTCGTTGAGTACACCATCGCTGGCGCTCCTGTCTGTGATGCAGCGTCAAGGGTAACCGCAGCAATGGTCTCCGAGCTTATAGTCCATGCTGCTGCAAACGTCGTCGAACTGTTCGTGCAGATGGTTGTTGTCTTGCAAACGTCCCCATCTGTTGACTCAGGGAACGAGACGTGGCTCCACGATCCGTTACAGCCATGCGGATAAGATTCCTGTCATCTCGACTGCTAGTGATACGAGGCCGTTGGGGTCCAGCACGGTGTTCCGTATTACCCTCCTGAACCCACTGATTCCATATTCTGCTAACAGTCATTGGATCTCGACCAACGCGAGCAGCAATGGTGCGATACGATAAACCGCAATCGCGATAGGCTACAATCCGACCTTTATCAAAGTCGGAAACGTGATGGTACGCATTTCTCCTCCTTGCACGAGGCACTACAACAACGTTTCACCAGGCAACGCCGGTCAACTGCTGTTTGTGTATGAGAAATTGGTTGGAAACTTTCCTCATGTCAGCACGTTGTAGGAGTCGCCAGCGGCGCCAACCTTGTGTGAATGCTCTGAAAAGCTAATCATTTGTTTATCACAGCATCTTCTTCCTGTCGTTTAAATGTCGCGTCTGTTGCACGTCGTCTTCGTGGTGTAGCAATTTTAGTGGCCAGTAGTGTATATTCGCCTGTGCGGGAATTAGCAAATGTGTCAACGAGTACAGGTTACAACGCAGGAACGGGGACATTTGGAAGTTCGAGTCTAGCCGTGAGTCGTACACGGATAGCCAATAGCCACGGTACTCAAGGGGAAATCCGGGTTCGAGTTCCGGTCCAGTACAGATTGTCACTGTAGTCATTCCTTTACACAGCAGATGGTTGTTTGTACTCGCAACTGCGAGTAAATTTCATGTAAAACTGACGACGGCCGAAGTAGAGAGGATATAAAATGCGACCTCGCTACACCACGAAAAGCACTTCTGAAAAAGAGATACCTGTTAACTTCTAGTATAAATTTAAGTGTTAGGAAGTTTTTCCTGAAGATATTTGTTTGGAGTGTAGCACTGCTCGGAAGTGAAACATGGACGGTGCAAACAAGAAGAAAATAGGAGCTTTTGAAATGTGGTGCTACAGAAGAATATTAAAGATTAGATGATTAGATCGAATACCTAACGAGGAGATACTGAATGGAGTTGGGTTAAAAATTATTTTATGACCCAACTTGACTAGAAGAAGCGATCAGTTGATAGGCCACATCTTAAAGCATCAACGAATCGTCAATCTGGCAGTCGAGGGCAGTGTGGAGGCTCTGAGCACGATGGGATTTAACATCTGAGGTCATCAGTCCCCTAGAACTTAGAACTACTTAAACCTAACTAACCTAAGGACATCACACACATCCATGCCCGAGGCAGGATTCGAACCTGCGACCGTAGCGGTCGCGCGGTTCGAGACTGAAGCGCCTAGAAGCGCTCGGCCACACGGGCCGGCGTGGAGGGTAAGAATTGTAGAGGGAGACCAAGGGGTGAATACATTAGAGAAATAGATTGCTGTAGTTATTCGGAGATGAATTGGCTTGCATTGTATAAACTAGCGTGGAGTGCTGCATCCAACCCATTTTCGAACGGAAGAGCATAATAATAACAACGGCGGCGGCGACGACATGTCAGAGCAGTGAAAGACGTGTTCGATGAGCGTATAACTCTGATCCATTTGTAACGGCTTTTTAGTTTCTCTCCGAATTTACACTTAATAGAGAAAACTCTAGAAAATTTAATTCAGCCTTATTTATGTGTTACTGACTCGCTGCAGGCAAATGATACATTTCAGTAAGAGGCAGTCTAATTTCAACCTGAAACGTCTTTAACGACTATGTGTGTACTTCCAAGAAAAACAAGAGAACGAATGAAGAAACTTTTTAATGGCCTGAAGTTTGGAAAATGGTCAAGCTGTGACAGTTAGATAAACTCATCACAAAGCCAGCTATTTATTGGAGCAATGCCAACAACACGGGTGAATGCACTAGTTAGTACGATGATATACGAACTCTAGCACGATAGTCCACAGCTCGTGGTCTTGCGGTCGTGTTCTCGATTCCCGAGCACGAGGTTCCGGGTTCGATTCCCGGCGGGTTCAGGGATTTTCACCTGCCTCGAGATGACTGGGAGTTCGTGTTGTCCTCATCATTTCATTATCATCCATGGAAGTGGCGATATTGGGCTGAGCAAAGGTTGGGAATCTGTACGAGCGCTGATAACCGCGAAGTTGAGCGCCCCACAAACCAAACATCATCACCATCTAGTACGATGCTGATTACTACGTGATGCTCTGTTACGGTTGTCAGTAAGGGGAATCCATCGTGCTTTGGTGAAAAATCGCATCGAAACTTTGGAACTAGCGCCCCGGTTCCATCACATTAGTTGACGTTCGGCGAATGGTCTATTCTGTATACGTTCTGTGGGGACACGATTGCGAAACTCGTTGAGTTACAGTTTGTAAATGTTTTGAGAACTCCGAAGACCTAACGTAAAATCACAATGTACACTAACTATAATCAGCTAGGACTGAGCATTTGGCTCCTAATAATGGAAATTAAAGGAAAATCTCAAGATACCAATATATAACTCACTAACCACCAACTCCAGACATAGTAAGTTAGCTGCTAATTCAGTTACTAATATAAAACGCTACTGACTAATGTTACGCGGAACGTACCTAATATTGGATATTGGTTACAAAACCCAGCTGCTTGCATTATATTGCGAAGTATGTGAGGTAATTGACGTGCCACAGGTCAAGAGGAAGTTTTGTAAACAAACCCACAGATCTCCTGTCTATCTTATCACTAAGCATATTCAGTTCATCGTTTTTGCTGAGTAAGAATGCCTTCGGACCATCTCGCTGATATCGCAGATAACTTCTCGTCTCGACGAAACTGTTCCGTATGAGTGGGGAACACAGTAACCTGAAAACGTGTTACTGATATAACTGTTGATTAAACTGTGACAAATGCACAGAAGTAATATTATTTATCTGCCACACAGCAAAACGAACTATAATAATGTGACACTATTGCTCAATGACGTGACCGCGTGATAATGTAAGTGATAAAAGTATATAGTAGGGACACAGTGATATGACGCTGAAGCCAATACTTAGAAGTATAATTAATTCCGGAAAGAAAATTGCTCTTGAAATAGAACGTTTCATATGGCATGACGTACATCAGCGGAATCGAAGCATGCGATAACACTTCATCCAGCATGCTAAAGTTTTCAAGGCTTCAGTCCAGGGCAAGAGACTTTTGGTCACCTTAAGATCTTACATAAATGTGTTACAGAGCTATTGGTCCGAGCAAGCAGAAAGCTGACAGGGCAGTTGTGGCATTATGCCTTGCACCTGGGACGACGACGTCACGTTGTAGCAGAGACCTGTTTCAACCGGTCACATACGTCACTTCACATAGAATATATGTTACTTTAGCAGCTATAGCAGTAAAAAGAGAAGAGTAACTGTTCGTTATTTTCTTGTCAAACATCGTCATCGGCCTCTCGCATAAACCGGCTTAACGAGGTCAGATAATAGCGTACACCCAAACCAGTTTTAGAACCAGTTATGCACACAAGCGACTTACCACTCACTGAACCCCCCCCCCCCCTCTCCCTCTTATCCCACGTACACTTCACCCTGTGTCAGTTTTCACTGTTAATTTTGATACGTCCTGTATACAAATTTGGCACTTGGACGTCCCTTTCAGGTTCGGGCCCCACGAGACCACTACCAATTGAAATACGTCCTGTGTAGAAATCTTGCAGTCGCGGCACCTTAAACCACCCCTGTGACACCGAATAGCTACCTTCCCAAGGTGATATGTAGTGCGCACAAGATAGTTTTGTGTACACTGAGGTGACAAAAGTTATGTGACAGCTATATGCACGTATACAGGTAGTGACTGTATCCTGTACAACACATATCAAAGGGCGGTGCATTGGCGGAACTACCATTTGTACTCAGGTGATTCATGTGAAAAGGTTTCCAAAGAAACGCGGAATAGTAGTTGGAGCCAGACGCGTGGGGAATTCCATTTCGGAAACTGTTACGGAATTCAGTATTCCGAAATTCATTGAGTGAAGAGTGTCCTGATAATATCAAATTTCAGGCGTTACCTTTCACAGCGACAACGCAGTGACCGGAGTTTGCGTAGAGTTGTCAGTGAAATAATGTGAAAAAACCGCAGAAATCAGTGTGGAACGTACGACGAACGTACTCGTTTGGACAGTGCGGTGAAATCGGGCATTAATGGGCTATGGCAGTTGACGACCGACACGAGTGCCTTTGCTAACAGAACGACGTCGCCTATAGGGCCTGCCATGTATACGTGACCGTATCGGTTGGACCCAACACGACTGGAAAACCGTGACCTGCTCAAATGAGTCTTGATTTCAGGTGGTAAGAGCTAATGGTAGGGTTCGTGTGTGACGAAATCATGGACCCATGTTATCGACAAGGCACTGTGCAAGCTGGTGGTGGCTCTGCAGTGGTGTGGGCTGTGTTTACATGGAATGGAGTGGATCCTCTGATCCAACGGAACTGATCATTGACTGGAAATGGTTATGTTCCGCTACTTGAAGACCATTTGCAGCCATTCATGGAGTTAATATTCCGAAACAACGATGGAATTTTTGTGGATGACAATGTGCCCTGTCATCGGATCACAGTTGTTCGTGTTTGGTTTAGAAAACATCCTGGACACTTTTAGCGGATGATTTGGCCACCCATATCTCCCGACATGAATCCCATCGAACATTTATGGGACGAAATAGAGGTGTCAATTCGTGCACAAAATCCTGCACCGGCAACACTTTCAAAATTATGGACGGCTACAGAAGCAGCGTGGCTCACTATTTCTGCAGGGGATTTGTAACGGCTTGTTGATGCATGCCACGCCGAACTGCTGCACTACGCCGAGCAAAAGCGGGTCTGACACGACATCGCAATACTTTTGTCATCTCAGTGTACATCAGGCAACGGCACCACAGCCGACAGTTTCGGCGTCGCCATTGATACCAAAATGCCAGCATTCGCCTGTTCCGCATGTGCTATGTTTCCTAAATATTCTTTCTTCCAGCAGTGCTAGTCTTGCGAGTTTCGCAAGATAGCTTCTGTGAAGTTTGGGAGGTACGAGATGGGGTACTGGCGGGCGTACAGCTGCAAGGACAGGTCGTGAGTCGTGCTTGAGTAGGTCAGTCGGTAGGGCACTTGCCCGCACGTAGCGAAAGTGCCGAGCTCGAGTCTCCGTCCGGCTCACAGTTGCCATCTGCCACGTTGTTTCAAATTAGTCCGTTTCGCTGGCGTAGCTTTTCCACATACATGTCTTCCAAATTTCAGTGTTCCCTTCTTTGATCAGGATTTCTACTAGGCCTTGCTTTTTGCGTATTTGATACTGTCCTGAATTCACTATTTCATCTTTCAGAGCAATGCATTCGTCTTCTGTTGTATTCCGTTCCCCTATTTCAGTCTATCGTTGCCTAATGCTCCCTCTGAAGCTCTCAACGTCCTCTGGTTCTTTCAATTTATACAAGTTCTATGTCCTTCAATTCCCACCTTTCTACAATTTTTTCCGATTTTAATGTGTCGTTTGTAACCAATAATTTATGATCAGAGTCTACACCTGCTTCTGGAAATGTTTTGTAGTTTAAATTCTGATTTCGAAATCTCTGTAGTACCATTGCATAATCTGTCAAAAACCCTTCGTTATCTACAAATCTCTTTCACGTATACAACCTTCTTTCACGATTCTTAAACCAACTGTTAATAATTGTAAAAACGTGTTTTGTACAAAATACTACGAGTCGGCTTCCCCTTCATTAATTTCTCCCAGTCTACCTTCTCTCACTATTTTTCTTTCCCGTACTGTTCCTACTATCGAATTCCAGGCCCTTATATTCATTAAATTTTTGGGTCCCTTAGCTATTTTAATGTTCTCTTTTATCTCATTATACAAAGTGTTCATAATCTGCGGCGCTAATAGGTGTATAAAACTGTATGACTGTGGTGGCTGTTGGCTTTGTGTCTACCGAGACTAGGATAGTGCTCTCACTATGCCGTTCATATTAGCTTACCCGCATTCCTATTCTCTTATTAGTGTCAGCTCCCGTCCCTCATTGCACTTCAGCGTGTGAGGATTTACGTAGATTCAGTTGCGCGTTCCTTGCGTTGGTTATATTAGTTACTAATTTCTGTATTCCGATTGTTAACACATTCGGTGGAAAATGAAACCTCCCTGGGGTGTGTAAGCACTGCTTTGCCACTTATTTAAAAGGTGCGCTGTTGAAGGACCGGTATAACGGCGTACAGGAGCTCTTTGTGAAGTAACTGAGTAGAAAGTGGGGACTTGTCTGGTCGCGCTTCAGTTTCCTGGCAGACTACTATTTGATTTTGTGCTGATGACCATGTACTCGCCTGACCAGACTTCCTGTTCTTCCCGCCACAACACATTACCAATTTCCACTATATCTATCTTCAACATTTTCCCTTATAAATTTGTTATATAACTACTCGATTAAGAGATTATTGCCGTACCAGCAGGAATCAAGGTACGCCTACATTCGATACTCAGACCCGATGAATGCCAGTTTTGCTCTTCGTAACGAGGACATCCTCCTGCATAGCGGGGGCCAGGAGATCGGAATGGGGAACTATTACACCTCTGTAATATTTTATCCACCAGGATTCCATTATCACTAAGCTACACGGTAGAGCTGAATGCCCTCGGGAGTTCGCAGTATCAACACAGCAAGGCCATGCTGGGTAATGTTTACACGGCCAGATCAGTCAATCACCAAGACAGTTCCCTTGCGCAGCCACTGAGAGGGCTGCTGCCCCTCTTCAGTAACTATAAGTTGGTCTGGCCTGTTGTCACTGCACCCACGATACAGCTAATTGTATCGCTGAGCAGTCGCACCTAGGCATGGTGCATGGTAGGGAAAAGTGTTACACATGTGAATGCGACCAATAGCTTACCCAGGATTTTAGATTAGGGGAGAGGGTGAATGGAGAAATAGATTTTTATGATTTCAGGAGCAACGGTTCTGGGTACACTTGCTGCTAGTCAGTATCCTTCCGCCATTCTTCAAACTGAGGCTGAATTTGTAACACTACCACAACACTTTATACACATACAAATGATACATTTTTTATTTGATTGACGTTTGTAAAAGAAATCTGTAAAGGTTTATTTTGTGTTTTTTTTTAATTTAATTGTGTTTTTCGTTTGATTTTTGTAACTATTATTGTAATTTTACTGAATCTAGCATAGGCTTTACCAACAATATTTACAATGTAATGTTTCATAAGGAAAACACTTTGTGGTCGTGAAAGAATAAAAAGATAGCGAGCAGGAGTGTACTCCGTATGCTCCTAATCTGACACTGCAAAGGGTAGCCGCCGGCCGCGGTGGCCGTGCGGTTCTGGCGCTGCAGTCCGGAACCGCGGGACTGCTACGGTCGCAGGTTCGAATCCTGCCTCGGGCATGGGTGTGTGTGATGTCCTTAGGTTAGTTAGGCTTAAGTAGTTCTAAGTTCTAGGGGACTTATGACCTAAGATGTTGAGTTCCATAGTGCTCAGAGCCATTTGAACCATTTTTTGAAAGGGTAGCCTCTGTAACAGTACAAATAGCGTCATGACCGTCTGGCTGTAAAAGTTATATCGTAAACGGCTAACCTGTAAAGCCTCACAGTGGTATGTCACTGAACGTTGCTACGGGTTACTGGAAAGGAGTCTTTCATTTAAAGCAAAACTTCAGATAAAAGTGCTTGTACATCTGTGTCGCAAGAAGAAGACACACTCAGCTGCATGATACATCACAAGGTATTGCACTATAAAGAACAACTGGTTCATGTGCAATAAAAGTACCATGTGGAAGCTGCCAGTATAAAAAGGTTGGGTTGTAATTGTGATGAACCCACACTGCACTCGAGGCAACCTACATGCAAAGTACGAAATATACTTGCAAAAAGCATGGATCAGTGTTTAACAGTTAATTCTAAACCGTTCTGTAATCTTTTATTAATCTATGTCGCATTACCTATTATCCTAAAATAAACGTCGTTTTCATAGTTGTGATCCAAAGTCTGTACTCATGAGTGTGTCTATGTTGTATTTCGAACTTATTTACTGTATAAAAGCAAAGAGTAATATTGAAATCATAGGGTAATAAATAGTACACGTTACTATGAGGAGCCGGCCGCGGAGGTCTCGCGGTTCTGGGCGCGCAGTCCGGAGCCGCGTGACTGCTGCGGTCGCAGGTTCGAATCCTGCCTCGGGCATGGATGTGTGTGATGTCCTTAGGTTAGTTAGGTTTAAGTAGTTCTAAGTTCTAGGGGACTGATGACCACAGATGTTAAGTCCCATAGTGATCAGAGCCATTTGAACCATTTACTATGAGGACTTGGGTTTCAGTCTGAAGTTTAGTTGTATTTCTAATTGGTTCAGTAGTGACTTTCAGCAGGCTTGAAACTCTTCTCTTTAACTTTGTAAATGAAAGTCTAAAAAAAGAGATTATTATTATTACTGTAAATTACTGAATTAATGTAATAAAGGGTTGATAACTGTCAGTAAGATAGTCCTAAGACTCCTAATAGGAGTGGCGATAGTTTTTTTGTCACTAAATGGGCAATGAATGCCTTTCTCGTGAGTGATACCAGACTGAACTCCCGCTCCAGCAGTTTTTCGATTTTGCTGCTTCAGAATAATTGTTCAAATTCAGTGAAAGAAAATCGTCCTGTTATCTAAGTGCTTTACTGATAGAACTAAAAACCACTTTTTTGTTACGCAGAAATCTAGGCAACACACATGGTCCGAAACATCTTTGATTTAAGGAAGAGACCGATGCAGCCACAATTTTCTTTGCAATAAGAATAATTATACACGGTGTGGACAAAAATTGAAAAGAAAGTGCGACCTGCTTGTTTGAACGTAACTGCAGATTCTAGTCAAGCCTGCATGTTACCCTCTTATATGTGACCAGGAATGGTACCCGTGCGATGTCCTCAATACGCAGCAAGTGTCAGTCGTGGTCACAAGAGTGTTCTGTGTAGTCGTGGGTGGACTATGTCGGAGCTCAGTGAATTCCAACGTCGGCATATTGGTCGGTGCCTCTGTAACCAAGATAGCCGAAGTGTTAGGTGTATGAAGAGGCATCACATGGAAGATTTGTACCGCATACAGGGAAAACGGAAAAACATCATCTGGTAAAACAAAACACGGACGAAAGTGTGTTGAGTGATCGAGACAGACGGTCGTTTAAGGGAATTGTGACGAAAAATACGAGAACTACAGGTGCAAAGGTCACTCCAGAACTGAATGTCGCATTCGCGAACCCTGTCAGAATCAAAACACGAAACGGAGCCTCGGAAGCAGGAATTGCGGGACGAGCTGGTTTTCAATTATTATTGGCTTTCATGACGGCCCCGTACAGCCATCTCAACAAAGGAATGACGCTACGCAGCTAAGGGTAACACAACATCCAGTCCGCTAGTGGAGAAAATCTCCAACCCTGCCGGGAATCGAACCCGGGCCACTTCGCTTTTCACTCCTACATGCTGCCAGCGCAGCTACCGAGGCGGATGGGTTGTAATTCCAAAACCACTCACTAGTCGTGGGAATCCCGTAAAAGGAAAACGTGGTGCCGACGCCATTAAACCTGGACTTTGGAGCAATTACAGTAAACTATTTGTACGCATGAGTCTTTGTTTCACACCGTTTCCAACTTCTGGCCGAGTTTACGTCCCTAGAGTGAAATGTAGCGGGGGATTCGGTGATGAATCTGGTAGCCATTACGTAGTATTTCATGGGCACCATGGTCATTATGCAAGGCCGCATTACTGCCAAGGATTATGTGATTGGCTGATCAGGTCCGTCCCATGGTGCAATGTTTCTTCCCGAATGGTGATGCGGTGTTCCAAAAAGGAAGAGCCCCTATTCACACAGCTCGCATCGTCCGGGACTGGTCTTGTGAGCATGGGGATGAATTTTCGCATCTCTCCTGGCCACCAAAATCACCAGAACTCAATATTATTGAGCCAGTCAATGGTTCAAATGGCTCTGAGCACTATGGGACTCAACTTCTGAGGTCATTAGTCGCCTAGAACTTAGAACTAATTAAACCTAACTAACCTAAGGACATCACAAACATCCATGCCCGAGGCAGGATTCGAACCTGCGACCGTAGCGGTCTTGCGGTTTCAGACTGCAGCGCCTTTAACCGCACGGCCACTTCGGCCGGCTATATTGAGCCAGTGATGTCTACTTTGGAGAGAAGAGGAGTGATCTCTATCCACCTCCATCATTGTTACCTCCGCTTGCCACTAGTTTACAGAAAGATTGGTACTGTATAAGATTCGTTTGAAAACCACACAGCATGTCTATTTATCCATTCCGAGATGACTGGTAGCTATTTTGAATGCCAACAGTTGTCCTACACCGTATTACGCACGGTGGTATTCTGTAAGTAATTTTCTAAAAACAATATAAAATATATAGGTTGAGTACGGGATTACAAATTGGTGGAACAGGTATAGAGTTTGGTTTGCAAAGATTATTTCCTGAGTCTCCTCCTCCCATCCCTCCCCCCTCCGGTTACGCCGACTAATTCGGCAAAGGCGAGATGTCAACATCAGGACGGACAGCAACAGGGACGAGGAAGACAGCGACAATGGCAGTGAGTCCAACTACCCAAAACGACAGAAGACGAAACGGATGTATACAGTGTGCCACATACATGCAGCAAATTTTATTCTAAGTTAATGGAACAGTACTACTTATTTTGTAAATAAAATTAATTCTTCCCCTTTGTAACTGCAGTAATATTGTTGTTCGTGCGTGTATATCGTTATACATAGATTAACACTCAAAACAGCCCGTTTTTTTTGTATATGTAAATGACATACAAACATGATTGCATACTTTTATTCAGTTGTGTCGTAAGATTTAATCTTATGGGGAATTTCAACTAAGATGAAAATATCTGGATACGTGCGCTTAGGACTCGTGCACCGAGGGTTCCGTTCAAACATAATTATGCATATAGATAGTTCATCCAGCCCGGGGATCGAGAATCTCGACGGTTTTCGCCTCTTATCGATTTCGATACTGGTAATCTACCGGTCCCGATATTCTAGGACTTTCGAAATGCTTTAATTTTAAGTTTTACTTGTGTAGTGCTACTGTAATTTTTCATTTCTTTTATTAATTTGTAGTTATATTAACATGCTGCGCTAACTGGCAACTGTATTTATTTCATATTTTGATACTCGAAAACTCACTCATGACCTGTAGGGTATATCCCGTTTACCTAGAATCATGAAATATGGCAAAAGCAGGGCTTCACATTACAAGTAAAGGAAAAAATCTGAAAATGGTTGATTATACCTCCACGGGACCGAGGACCTTAGAATGCGATATAAATTTCAACTACATACAGTACGGCTCCTGAGAAAGACGGACAGAAGGCAGACAACAAAGTAATCATGTAAGCACATCAACAGAATTCGCAATTGCGAATAAGGACTACTATCAGCTGTAGAACGGAATGACGACAATGAACATTTGTGCCGGAGCAGGACTCGAAGCCGGATTTCCCGCTTATCGCGAGCGGCCGCCTTACCAGTTGGCGATCCGTACACTTCTCACGGCCAGACCCAAACTTCCACATGTCGTCAGCCACCCCTCTACGACCTGAACTCGTACATTCATTATGTATATTCCGTACAGATCAGACGTTGTACTCCAAAGTCGCTTGCCGGTATCGGTAGATAAATACGATATTGCAGTGCTTGAGTTATTCTGATTACGATGCAAAGTTCCTTTGGACGGCATGCAGGCATTAATCAGAATAACACAAGCACTGCAATATCGTGATCATATAAGGGTTCCGTTTTTACCGATTGATCCACGGAACCCTCTAAAACTGTTTATTCCACAGAAGTGTCCATTAGCATTATTGTGTAAACTTCGTAACTTGCAGAAGCATCCTCAGCGTCCTAGCGATTCTTAAATTTGCATGCGAACATATACTCCCTACACTACAAATAGCAGTAATCTCAGTACTGAGTGTACCTCACACTCTTTGGTTCAAAATGTCATACTGGGTGTTACAGAATGACATTTTAAAACTATGGGTAGTTGTAAACCATGAAATTTTCAATGTTTTAATATAAGGGACCTATAGCCGTAAACGGCTTTCTTCAGCCACCACAGGACTGTTACAAATCCACGCATTACCTTTGCGAGAAGCTACCAAGTGAGATTCTCAGTAAAAACTCTGGCCGGAATTCTTGGAGATCACCTTATTGGACCGCACATCTTACCAGATCGTTTGAATGGTGCGTGGTATTTGAACATTCTGGACAATGGCTGAATTTCTGATTGGCTTTTCCTTGCAATTGCGCGCTAGTTCGTGTGTTCAGAACGGTGGTGCTCCAGCGCACTTTGATCGTTGGCCCAGGGCCTATCTTACAGACAACTTCAGGCATAGAGTAATTATTGGAAGGGGATGCCCGGTTCGTCGGCGTGTGTGGTCCCCCGACCTCAGCACTCTTGGCTATTTACTCTGGCGTTATGTAAAGGCCCTTGTGTGCACATCACCAGTAGGGATAGTACCTGAGCGTATTGAGCGCATCCTTACAGCGTTTTCGTGATGACTGGGTGTTGTGTGATGTCCTTAGGTTAGTTAGGCTTAAGTAGTTCAAAGTTCTAGGGGACTGATGACCATAGATGTTAAGTCCCATAGTACTCAGAGCCATTTGAACCTTACAGCGTTTAATATCATCAGAGGGGAGCGTGGAATCTTGCAGATAATCAGACAAAACATGGTTCGTTGTTGAACATCATGTAATGACTTGATCGTCGCCACATTGAACATTTACATTACGGGAGCGGAGCAACAGATTCTGTTTACAGCATTTGATTGTACTCTACTATCAGTAATCTTTTTCCGAACAACAGTATTCAGGTGTTTCATTTAGGTTACCAATTGCGTAGGAAGTGCATTTTGCTATAGAAACTTTATTTCACATTTACAGCTAGAGGTCTCTTATACCAAAAGTTTCAAAATTTTGTCCTCTTAAATCTCCCAAACGTATAAAACGTCATTATCCAGTATCCTGTATGCCCTGCTGCAGAAGTATGGAACCTGATACCGGTGTACCGCAGGCAGGAAACTGAAAATGACCAAAGATTTAAAAACAAAGTAATGGATTGTCTAACTAGCCATTATTTATACAATTTACGAGGAAGCTGGGGCATAATCTTTGGTTGTTTTATGTTATTGGTTCGTGTTCTCTCAGGAAAATAAAATTAAAAATATACAGGGTGGTCCATTGATCGTGACCGGGCCTAATATCTCACGAAATAAGCGCCAAACGAAAAAACTACAAAGAACGAAACTTGTCTAGCTTGAAGGGGGAAACCAGATGGCGCTATGGTTGGCCCGATAGATGGCGCTGCCATAGGTCAAACGGATATCAACTGCGTTTTTTAAAGTAGGAACCCCCATTTTTGTTACATATTCATGTTGTACGTAAAGAAATATGAATGTTTTAGTTGGACCACTTTTTTCGCTTTGTGATAGATGGCGCTGTAATAGTCACAAACATATGGCTCACAATTTTAGACGAACCGTTTGTAACAGGTAGGTTTTTTAAATTAAAATACAGAACGTAGGTACGTTTGAACATTTTATTTCGGTTGTTCCAATGTGATACATATACCTTTATCAACTTATCATTTCTGAGAACGCATGCTGTTACAGCGTGATTATCTGTAAATACCACATTAATACAATAAATGTTCAAAATGATGTCCGTCAACCTCAATGCATTTGGCAATACATGTAACGACATTCCTCTCAACAGCGAGTAGTTCGCCTTCCGTGATGTTCGTACATGCACTGACAATGCGCTGACGCATGTTGTCAGGCGTTGTCGGTGGATCACGATAGCAAATATCCTTCAACTTTCCTCACAGAAAGAAATCCGGGGACGTCAGATCCGGTGAACGTGAGGGCCATGGTACGGTGCTTCGACGACCAATCCAGCTGTCATGAAATACGCTATTCAATAGCGCTTCAACCGCACGCGAGCTATGTGCCGGACATCCATCATGTTTGAAGTACATCGCCATTCCGTCATGCAGTGAAACATCTTGTAGTAACATTGGTAGAACATTACGTAGGAAATCAGCATACATTGCACCATTTAGATTGCCATCGATAAAATGGGGGCTAATTATCCTTCCTCCCATAATGCCGCACCATACATTAACCGGCCAAGTTTGCTGATGTTCCACTTGTCGCAGCCATCGTGGATTTTCCGTTGCCCAATAGTGCATATTATGCCGGTTTACGTTACCGCTGTTGGTGAATGACGCTTCGTCGCTAAATAGAACGCGTGCAAAAAATCTGTCATAGTCCCGTAATTTCTCTTGTGCCCAGTGGCAGAACTGTACACGACGTTCAAAGTCGTCGCCATGCAATTCCTGGTGCATAGAAATATGGTACGGGTGCAATCGTGTTGATGTAGCATTCTCAACACCGACTTTTTTGAGATTCCCGATTCTCGCGCAATTTGTCTGCTACTGATGTGCGGATCAGCCGCGACAGCAGCTAAAACACCTACTTGGGCATCATCATTTGTTGCAGGTCGTGGTTGACGTTTCACACGTGGCTGTACACTTTCTGTTTCCTTAAATAACGTAACTATCCGGCGAACGGGTCGTCCAGGATAGCGAGCAGCATACGTAGCACACGCTCGTTGGGCATTTTGATCACAATAGCCGTACATCAACACGATATCGCACTTTTCCGCAATTGGTAAACGGCCCATTTTAACACGGGTAATGTATCACAAAGCAAATACTGCCCGCACTGGCGAAATGTTACGTGATACCGGGTACTTATACGTTTGTGACTATTACAGTGCCATCTGTCACAAAGCGAAAAAAGTGGACCAACTAAAATATTCGTATTTCTTTACGTACTACACGAATATGTAATAAAAAATTGGGGTTCCTATTTAAAAAAAACGCAGTTGATAACCGTTTGACCTATGGCAGCGCCATCTAGCGGCCAACCATAGCGCCATTTAGTTTCCCCCTTCAAGCTAGACGAGTTTCGTTCTTTGTAGTTTTTTTTCGTTTGTGCTTATTTCGTGAGATATTTGGCCCGGTCACTATCAATGGACCACCCTGTATATTTATGACGAAACGCAGAGTTCTGTGCACTGGGAACAGATTCAAAATGAAACCACAAAAAACGACGGGCAGCATCCAGCTAGCAAATATGTAACGTGATATCACTGTTCCACTTGAAGATGAGAGAAACTCTGGAAACGCGCCGTGAGATGAAATTAAAAGGGTGACTGAGGAAGATAATCGTTTTACATGGGCTTTTATTAAATGCCGGAGCTGAATAAAGTAAATTCCGCGTAACTGTTAATGTTTGTACTAGATAGATCCTGAATCTGCCATTCTCGGGATTAGCCGAGCGGTTTAGGGCGCTGCAGTCATGGACTGTGCGGCTGGTCTCTTGGGCATGGGTGTGTGTGTTTGTCCTTAGGATAATTTAGGTTAAGTAGTGTATAAGCTTAGGGACTAATGACCTTAGCAGTTAAGTCCCATCAGATTTAACACACATATGAACATTTTTTTGCCATTACGCAGACAGCGACAGTGTAAAGAAACATAATTTGTTTGAAGTATTAGATGAAACAGCAACTGCGTATTATAGGAGGAAACTCAGTGGAGTGGCTTGTTTCTAATGATAGCGGCAATTACCACTGCAACGGACACGGGTTCATAGAGTTTGGGCCGTGGGCAATAGAAAAGTGTTGCGCGTTCGGATGAATCATGTTTCGTGTTAACGAGGCTGACAGTGTGCAGATATGCCGTCATCCAGGTGAATGGTTGCTCGGAACATGTCCTGCCCAACTGGCGCAGGTTAGTGGAGTAGGTAACATCCTGTGGGGAACATCCACCTAGCCTTCTACAAAATGAGACCTCCTATAGTAACCGAAGACACCATGGGCTGCGGACTCCGTGAACATTACTGCAGACCACCTACAGCTCTTAATGCTTGATGTCTTCCCCGACGGCGATGGAGTCTTCCACCAGAATAACTGTCCATTTCACAAGGCCAGAATCGCGCTACATTGTTCTGGGCAGCTCTATAGAGAACTCCAGTTGATGTCTCCGCCACCAGATTCGGCTGACCTGAACCCAACGGAAAACATGTGGGACGCTATTGGACATCTGCTCTGCGCCCCCCAGCCCCCGGCCCTTTACTGATGGAAATAGTGTAACCTGTGCGTAGACATCAGGTGCCACGTACCTCCGGGAGCCTACCGATGACTTGTCCAATCCACGCCACCCAGACTCACAGCTGCATTGCGATCGAGATTGGACGAGTGCGCTATTGAGCAATCGGTCATAACCATATAATGGAGGTTTTCACGGTCGGCGTTGGGGTCCTTGGCGAGTTTTGGTTCATGATCATTAAGTCTAGATCTATGACATATTTCTGGACTTAATGTCTCCTTCCCTAATGCTGGAGACAACGTCGCGGACTATAAAGACTCAGGTAATTATTTCGAACTTAAAAGCACATACACTGAGGTGACAAAATTCATGGGATACCGTCTAATATTGTGTCTGACCTTTTGTCTGGCGTACTGCAGCAACTCGACCTGGCGTGAACTCGAGTCGTTGGAAGTCCCCTGCAGAAATATTGAGCCATGCTGCCTCTATAACCGCCCGTAATTAGGAAAGTGTTGCCGGTGCAGGATTTTGTGCACGAATTGCTCTCGATAATGTCCCTAAATATTCGCTGGACCGAGCGAGGTGGCGCAGTGGTTAGCACACTGGACTCGCATTCGGGAGGACGACGGTTCAATCCCGTCTCCGGCCATCCTGATTTAGGTTTTCCGTGATTTCCCTAAATCGTTTCAGGCAAATGCCGGGATGGTTCCTTTGAAAGGGCACGTCCGACTTCCTTCCCCATCCTTCCCTAGCCCGAGCTTGCGCTCCGTCTCTAATGACCTCGTTGTCGACGGGACGTTAAACACCACTAACCTAACCTAACCTATTCGCTGGAATTCATGTCGGGCGATCTGAGTAACCAATCATGCAATCGCATTGTTCGGAACGGTCTTCAAGCCAATCGCGGACAGTTGTGCTCCGGTGACATAGTACATCGTTTTTTGGGAGACGAAGTCCATGAATGGCTGCAATAGGTCTCCAAGTTGCCGAGGAGAACCATTTCCTGTCAATGATGGGTTGAGTTGGACCAGAGGACCCAGTCCCTTCCATGTAAAATACTACCTACGCCGTTTTTGAGCCATCATTAGCTTGCACAGTGTCTTGTTAACAACTTTGGTGCATTGTTTCATGGGATCTGCACAACACTCCAACACTACCAATGGATCTCACCAACTGATATCGGCACTCATGTGACCAGGCTACAGTTTCCCAATCGTCTAGGATCCAGCCGTTATAGCCACGAGTCCACGACAGGCGCTGCAGACAATGTCGTGCCATTAGCAAAGGCACTCGACTCGGCGGTCTGCTGCCATAGCTCATTAACGCCAAATTTCGCAGCACTGTCCTAACGTCGTTCGTCCCACTGTGATTTCTGCGGTTATTTACCGCAGTGCTGCTTGTCTGTTAGCACTGACAACTCCACGCAAACACCGCTGCTCTCGGTCGCTAAGCAAAGGCCGTCGGCCACTGCGTTGTCCGTAGTGAGAGGTAATGCCTGAAATTTGGTGTTCTCTGCACACTCTTGACACCGTGCATCTCCGAATATTGAATTCCCTAACGATTTCCGAGATGGAATGTCCCACGCGTCTAGCTCCTTCCGCGTTCAAAGTCTGTTCAATCCCGTCAAGCTGCCACAATCAAGTTGGAAGCCTTTTCATATGAATCAACTGAGTACAAATGACAGCTCCGCCAATGCATTGTCCTTTCATAGCCTGTGTAACTATATTGCCGCCATCTATATATGTGCATATCGCTATCCCATAATTTTCGTCACTTCAGTGTATATATGGCGTTAAACATTTGGGCTTGCTGATGTTGCTTAAGTCTGAAAGTGCCCTCCCAGTCTTTATAGCAACTGATGATGTCTCCAGCATTAGGAAACTAAACATTAGGCTCAGAAATATGCCATAGGCCACAATGTAACACCTATAAAACCACCAATGCGCTAATAGTGCATGAAGCTAAACATCTTTTAATAAAATCTTCTCCAAGTCAAGGTCGCAAATGAATAACAAGGATGACTAGTTTCAGCTTATTATACAGCCATCTTCAGGTCGATTATAAAAACATGTGTAGTGTCTACTCTTAAAATGAGACTAAGACAACATGTAAATGACAGTGGACGCTAGTGTAAGAGACGTATCTCAATAAAGTAATGATATATGCAACTGAGAAAATATTAGGTATTCATCTTAACAGTCGGCACTGATATACAGTATTCTACATATAGTATCTGTACACCAATATTGCACATTGTATGCAAAATAATGTATATCAATGCGGACTCTTCAGATGGGCCAGGAATAACTAATATTTTATCTCAATAGTATATGCCATTATTTTATTTGGACACATATTACATGACTGCGCACTGTGATGTAGATGTTTCTTAGCCTCGTTTAGCAAGCAGACGCTACACGTTTTTATAATCGATCTCAAGATGACTATATAATCAGCAGTAACCAGTCGTTTAATGTTATTCATTTGATGTCTTGACTACAAAATTTTATTTAAAAAATAAACTTCACGTAAAACTTTTAGGCAGCTTGTTTCCATTCTGGCTACTTGAGGAATTAACAGTGACCATTGGGTTGTTTGGGGAACGAGACCAAACATCGAGGTCATCGGTCTCATCGGATTAGGGAAGGACGGGGAAGGAAGTCGGCCGTGCCCTTTCAAAGGAAGCATCCCGGCATTTGCCTGGAGCGATTTAGGGAAATCACGGAAAACCTAAATCAAGATGGCCGGACGCGGGATTGAACCGTCGTCAAAAATGGTTCAAATGGCTCTGAGCACTATGGGACTTAACATCTGAGGCCATCAGTCCTCTAGAACTTAGAACTACTTAAACCTAACTAATCTAAGGACATCACACACAATCATGCCCGAGGCAGGATTCGAATCTGCGACCGTAGCAGCAGCGTGGTTCCGGACTGAAGCGCCTAGAACCGCTCGGCCACTCCGGCGAACCGTCGTCCTCCCGTGACCATAATGACTTGGCTCTGTGTACATAAAGTAATCTAGAAGCAATTACAATTATCCGTTTGAGTAAATTAATGCTAGTCGTAACTCGTTGTTGGTATATTTTGTAACTTGACTCGTCCCACACCCTTAAAGTCCCACCTTTATAGCGTGATTTAAGCAACAAGGTTTGTCTAATGAACAGATTTATTGCTGTGTGGTCATTTAACCGAAGGCCATTACAAACAGGGAAAAATTTCGTAATCCGTAAAAACGCCAGTCATTTACGGGAGGTGCATAGCACAAGAAGGTGCAAAGTAGAGTGCAAGGGAACAGTAGAACAACCATAGACAACATTTTTGTTCATTCCTCATTACTAGAAGGGCATTCTGTTAGCAAAAAGGTGAATGGCCTTTCAGATCATGATGCACAAATTTTAACTTTAAAAGATTTTTGTGCTGCAACACGTGTTAAATATAGTCATCAGCTGTTCAGGAAAGCTGATCCAGTTGCTGTAGAGACCTTTGTAAACCTTATAAAGGAACAAGAGTGGCAAGATGTTTATAGCGCTGATACAGTAGACGATAAATATAATGCTTTTCTCATGCTCTTTGAAAGTTGCTTTCCGTTAGAACGTTTAAAACAGGGTACTAGCACAAACAGGCAGCCTGGGTGGCTGACTAGAGGGATAAGAATATCTTGTAGAACAAAGTGGCAATTATATCAAAAAGTTAGAAACAGGCCAAATCTAAATGCAGCAGCCCATTACAAACAGTATTGTAAGGTGCTTAAAAATGTTATTAGGAAGGCAAAAAGTATGTGGTATGCAGATAGAATAGCTAAGTCTCAGGATAAAATTAAAACCATATGGTCAGTCGTAAAAGGAAGTTGCTGGTCTGCAGAGACAGGTCGAGGATATAGAATCAGTGCGTAGTGGGAATGTCCGTGTTACTGATAAGTCGCATATATGTGCAGTATTTAATAATCACTTTCTGAATATAGCAGGTGAACTAAATAGAAACCTAGTCCCACCAGGGAATCATATAGCGCTCTTAGAAAAAAGTGTTCCGAGACTGTTACCTGAAATGCTCCTCCATGATACTGACAAGAGGGAGATTGAGTTAATAATTAAATCACTAAAGACCAAGAACTCTCATGGATATGACGGGGTATCTAGCAGAATACTGAAGTATTGTTCTATGTATGTTAGCCCAGTTCTCAGCCATATCTGTAACTTTTCCTTTAGGAGTGGTCGGTTTCCTGACCGATTAAAGTACTCGGTAGTGAAGCCACTTTATAAAAAGGGAGACATTGATAATGTTGACAATTTTAGACCTATTTCTATGCCATCGGTGTTTGCTAAAGTTATCGAGAAGGTTGTATATACAAGGTTACTGGAGCATTTAAATTCACATAATTTGCTGTCAAATGTTCAGTTTGGTTTTAGAAATGGTTTAACAACTGAAAATGCTATATTCTCTTTTCTCTGTGAGGTTTTGGACGGATTAAATAAAAGGTTGCGAACGCTAAGGCTTTTGACTGTGTTGACCACAAAATATTACTGCAGAAGTTGGATCATTATGGAGTAAGGGGAGTAGCTTACAATTGGTTCGCCTCTTACTTTAAGAACAGAAAGCAGAGGGTAATTCTCCGCAATATTGAGAGTGGTAGTGATGTTCAGTCCCAATGGGGCACTGTTAAGTGGGGCGTTCCCCAAGGGTCGGTGCTGGGGCCACTGCTGTTTCTTATTTATATAAATGATATGCCTTCTAGTATTACAGGTGATTCAAAAATATTTCTGTTTGCTGATGACACCAGCTTGATAGTGAAGGATCTTGTGTGTAATATTGAAACAGTAACAAATAATGTAGTTCATGAAATAAGTTCGTGGCTTGTGGAAAATAATTTGATGCTAAATCACAGTAAGACTCAGTTTTTACAGTTTCTAACTCACAATTCAACAAGAACCGATATTTTGATCAGACAGAATGGGCATATTATAAGCGAGACGGAACAGTTCAAGTTCCTAGGCGTTCGGATAGATAGTAAGCTGTTGTGGAAAGCCCATGTTGAGGATCTTGTTCAGAAGCTAAATGCTGCTTTATTTACCATTAGAACAGTATCTGAAATAAGTGACACTTCAACACGAAAAGTAGTCTACTTCGCATATTTTCATACGCTTATGTCGTATGGTATTATTTTTTGGGGTAATTCTTCTGATTCAAAAAAGGGTATTTTTGGCTCAAGAACGGGCTGTTCGAGCTATATGTGGTGTAAGTTCGACAACCTCTTGTCGACCCCTATTCAAAAATCTGGGAATTCTGACATTGCCCACACAGTATATATTTTCATTAATGTCGTTTGTTGTTAGCAATATTAGCCTATTTCCAAGAGTTAGCAGCTTTCACTCAGTTAATACTAGGCAGAAATCAAATTTGCATGTAGAATGCACTTCCTTGACTCTTGTGCAGAAAGGAGTGCAGTATTCTCCTGCATCCATTTTCAATAAGCTACCACAAGAACTCAAAAATCTTAGCAGTAGCCCAAACTCTTTTAATCTAAACTGAAGAGTTTCCTCATGGCTCACTCCTTCTGTTCTGTCGAGGAGCTCCTGGAAGAGCTAAAAAATTAAGCAAATTCCAGTGCTACATTGTTGATTTTCTTCATTTAAACTTACGACTTGTCACCTGAATATGTTTTTTTATATTTCATTTTATCTGTTTCTAATATCGTGTTATAATTTCATGTATTGACTCGTTCCATGACCATGGAGACTTCTCCTTAATTTGGTCCCACGGAACAATAAATAAATAAAATAAAATAGACGTTTGCTGTGAGACATTTCAGTACTACTAGCAGCAGCGTCAATTGAAAGAATTTTCTCTCTCGACTGACCTATTAGTCTACCACAACTTTACTGCACCTGGGCCAATCGTGGGTTATCACGGTTTGAAAATACTAACACGAATTCTATATAGAAGAATGGAAAAAACTAGAAGAAGCCGACCTTCCGGAAGATCAGTTTGGATTCCAGAGAAATGTAGGAACACTCGTGGCAATACTGATTCTACGACTTATTGTAGAAGATAGGTTAAGAAAAGGCAAACGTCAGCTCATAGCATTTCTAAATTTAGAGGAAGCTTTTGACAATGTTGACTGGAATACCCTCTTTGAAAGTCTGAAGGTAGCAAGAGTAAAATACAGGGAGCGAGGGATTCGAACCTGCGACTGTATCAGGCGCGTGGTTCCGGACTGAAGCGCCTAGAAACCGCTCGGCCACAGCAGCTGGCCGCACATTCTGTGAACGAGTATCTTGAAAATGGCGATGCTGGTCGAATGTTCACGTGCTACTGTCGTGAGCATCTATGGAGAGTGGCAGGTCAGTGAAACTACGACTAGGCGCTAAATGGTTGGACGTCCACTACTCTTCACAGAACTTGCCGTTCGGGGGCTTGTCTTGTTTGTGAAGTAGGACAGGTGGCATCTCTGCCGAAAGACCACAATGCTGGTGCACACACAAGTGTTTCGGAGCTCAACGTTCATCGTACGTTGAACATACGAGTTCCGCAGCAGACCAGCTCAATTTGTTCACATGTTGACCCAAAGAAATCCTCAATTACACTTGGGCATCGGCACGTGACCATCGGGATCCGAGCGCCGATCAGTGGAAATGTGTCGGCTCTTCGGGTGAAACACATTTTTTCCACACTATGTCGCTGGTCGTCTCCACAAACGCAGTCATCTCAGTGAACGGCGTTTCGAAACGTACAGCGCACCACGGTCACGTGCTGGTGGGAGTAGTAGTTCTATGCTACGGGAGACATTCTCCTGCGCTTGTATGGGACCTGTGGTAGTAATCGAAGACAAGTTGACAGCTGCAAACCACCCGCGTCCCTTCATGCTTGATGTATTGTGCCGCAGGGGAGTGTCGTCGGACCGTTGTTATTCACGATATACATAATTGACCTCGTGGATAACATCGAAACTTCACTGAGGCTTTTTGCAGATGATGCTGTGGTATACGAGAGGTTGTAACAATGGAAAATTGTACTGAAATGCAGGAGGATCTGCAACGAATTGACGCATGGTGCAGGGAATGGCTATTGAATCTCAATGTAGACAAGTGTAATGTGCTGCGAATACATAGAAAGAAAGATCCTTTATCAGTTAGCTACAATATAGCAGGTCAGCAACTGGAAGCAGTTAATTCCATAAATTATCTGGGAGTAGGCATTAGGAGTGATTTAAAATGGAATGATCATATAAAGTTGATCGTCGGTAAAGCAGATGCCAGACTGAGATTCATTGGAAGAATCCTAAGGGAATGCAATCCGAAAACAAAGGAAGTAGGTTACAGTACGCTTGTTCGCCCACTGCTTGAAGATTGCTCACCAGTGTGGGATCCGTACCAGATAGGGTTGATAGAAGAGATAGAGAAGATCCAACGGAGAGCAGCGTGCTTCGTTACAGGATCATTTAGTAATCGCGAAAGCGTTACAGAGATGATAGATAAACTCCAGTAGAAGACTCTGCAAGAGAGACGCTCAGTAGCTGAAATTTGTTGTTGAAGTTTCGAGAACATACCTTCACCGAGGAGTCAAGCAGTATATTGCTCCCTCCTACGTATGTCTCGCGAAGAGACCATGAGAATAAAGTCAGAGAGATTAGAACCCACACATAGGCATACCGAAAATCATTCTTTCCACGAACAATACGAGACTGTAATAGAAGGGAGAACCGATAGAGGTACTCAAGGGACCCCCGCCACACACCGTCAGGTGGCTTGCTGAGTATGGATGTAGATGTAGATGTCTTCCTCGATGGCGATATCATCTTTTAGCATTATAATTGTCCGTGTCTCTGAGCCAGAACCGTGCTACAGTGGTTTGAGGAGCATTACAGTGAACTGAGTTGATGTCTCGGCAGCCAAATTCGCCTGATGTAAATCCTAGGGAACCTACCTAGTTCGCTATCGGGCGCCTTCATGACGTACGCAAATCAGCGGCCCTTTACATGACCTGTGCGTAGGCGTCTAATGCCTGATACCTACCAACAAAGTGTCGGATCCCTGACACTCAGAATCAGTGACCTATCCTAAGACGGGCCAACAAGCTGTTAGGCGTGCGGTCATAATGCTTTGGCTCATCAGTGTATGTACAAGTGTTCTGACAGCATTCAAAGTGTAGTGCGTTTTCCTTAACCATTAATGTACTTGTTTACTGTAACCTCATCGCATGTTTCCGACAATCGCCACGGAATGCCAAATGCAATAATATCTTGGTCGGGTAGCACATGTGGGAAGGGAACGTCACTCTGGTGTGAACAGCCGCCGCTGGCTGTCAACAGGGCAGGACGCGGGGCGTGTAGTGCAGCCGGTGCTGGTGCTCTCACCTGAGGTCCCTGGGCAGCACGGTGAGGATGATCCTGAGACGCCTGTGGTAGGCCACGACCAGCCCCAGCACCGCCAAGGCGGCCGCGCGCAGCAACAGGTGCATCGCCAGCGGCCAGCTGGAGCACACGACTATCGCGGTCGCGCCCAGCGCCGCCAATACGGGAACCACGCGCCACTCCCCCTGCATCATTGCTCGCCGCCGGCAGAGGGCACACTGACTGCTTCCGCCGGCCTCCCGCCAACTCTGCAAGCGCTCTTCGCTACCCCCACTTCCCGTCCCACACAGCCCATCTACGGGCGTTGCGCATGCGCGTTGATGCTGGGGTACACTGGGGCAGAGACACGTGCTGCGCAGTTTGCGTCGTGCGTGTTTGCGGAAGTGCGTGGACCCAACTGAGCGCAAGTTGAGACTGTCATCGCGCATGAACACAGATAACTATAAAACATACAAAAAATGTGAGTTTTTTTTGTTATCTATCTTCTCACTGTCTTTATGTGGCCCGTCACGAATTGCCCTTCTGTGCCAACTTCTTTTATCTCTCTGCAATAAATGTTCTCCATTAGTTATTGGACATACCGCGTGGTTATAATTAAAGTGGAGCTATTCACAGAGATCCTGTGTGGGGTGTGATTATCACATGGCAGCGAGATTTGGTAGATATTACAATGCTTTAACGCGGAACATATTCATGCTGGAAACGAATTAGTTCCAATAGTGGCCACCAGGTGCAAATCTGGCGCTTTCAATGCAAGAAAGACGTATAGAAATATTCTCAGAAGTAATGGATTAGGAACGGTACGTATAGGTCAAGGCTAAACAAGTGAGAAAGGCATAACGTTGATTACACCACTTACATAGTTTGTTCATTATGTACACCGAAGAAGTCGACGAGATGCTGCATCGCTCAAACGATGTGGTCAACAGTTGCTCACAGCAGTTACGGAGGAATCTAAGCAACGTGTTCCTGTATGCTGGCTTTCAGATCAGGTAAGGACCGAACGTGTCCCTGGTAAACACGTTCTTTTAGACAGCCACTGAGACAAAAGTCACAAGGATTCAGATCAGGTGATCTTGCAGGTCATCCATCTAAAAACACCTTCGAAGACAAGTTCGTGGAAGATTCAGTGAAGCAGATCTTTCACTGGGCGAGCGACATGAGGTGTTTCCCTGTCTTTCATGAAAACATTGATTTACACACAGTCGCGCTCTTCCAAAGCAGGAATCTACATCTAGATCTACGTCTACGTGCTTACTCAGCTGTTCACAATAAAGTGCTTGGCAGAGGGTTCAATGAACCACCTTCAAGGTGTCTCTCTACTGTACCACTCTCGAAAGGCGCGAGGGGAAAACGAGGATTTAAATTTTTCTGTGCGAGCCCTGATTTCTCTTATTTTATAGTAATGATTATTTCTCCCTATGTAGGTGGTTGCTTACAGAATGTTTTCGCTATCGGAGGAGAAAACTGGTGGTTGAAATTTCATGAGAAGATCCTGTCGCAACGAAAAACGCCTTTGTTTTAATGATTCCCACTCTAATTCACGTATCATGTCTGTAACACTATCTCCGCTATTTCGCGATAATACAAAACGATCTGCCCTTCTTTGAACTTCTTCGATGTCATCCGTCAATCCCACCTGATGCGGATACCACACCTCACAGCAATACTCCAGAATAGGGAGGACAAGCGTGGTGTCAGCAGTCTCTTAAATAGATCTGTTGCCCCTTTAAAGTATTCTGCCAATGAATCGCAGTGTTTGGTTTGCTCTACCCACAACGTTATCTATGAGCTCGTTCCAGTTTAGGTTATTAGTAATTGTAATCCCTATGTATTTAGATGAATTTACAGCCTTCAGATTTTGTGACTTATTGCATAATCGAAATTTAGCGGATTTCTTTTAGTACTCATGTCAGTAACTTCACACTTTTCTTTATTCAGGGTCATGTGCCACTTTTCGCACCATACAGATATCTTATATAAATCATTTTGCAATTCGTTTCCGCCATCTGACGACTTTACAAGACGGTAAATGACAGCATCATCTGCAAACAATCTAAAGGGCTACTCAGATTGTCTCCTACGTCGTTAATATAGATCAAGAACAACCGGGGGCCTATAACACTTCCTTGGGGAACACCGGATATTACTTCTGTTTTACTCTATGACTTTCCATCTATTACTACGAACTGTGACCTTTCTGATAGGAAATCACGAATCCAATCGCCCAACTGAGGCAAGTAGCTTGGTTAAAAGACGAAAGCCTTCTGGAAATCTAAAAATATGGAATCAATTTGACGAGCTAGTTGTGTTTCACAAGAACAATATTTTCTGAATCCGTGCTATGGGTCAATAAATCGTTTTCTTCGAGAAAACTCATAATGTTCGTACACAGTATATGTTCCAAAACCCTACTGCAGTTCGACGTTAGTGATGGGCCTGTAATTCAGCGGTTACTCCTATTTCCCTCTTTGGGTATTGGTGTGACTTGAGAAATTTTCCAGTCTTTAGGTACGTAACTTTCTGTGAGCGAGCGATTGTATATAATTGCTAAATATGGAGCTATTGATTAGCCTACTGTGAAAGGAACCTGACTGGTATGGAGGCCTTGCCTTTATTAAGTGATTTAAGCTGCTTTGCTACACCGAGGGTATCTACTTCTACGTTTCTCATCTTGGCAGTTGTTCTTAATTGGAATTCAGGAATATTTACTTCGCCTTCTTTGGTGAAGGAGTTTCAGAAAATCGTGTTTAATAACTCTGCTTTAGTGGCACTGTCATCAGCGACTTCACCGTTGTTATCGCGCAGTGAAGGTATTTATTGCGTCTTGTCACTAGTGTGCTTTATGTATGACTAGAATCTCTTTGGGTTTCTGCCAGATTCCGAGACAGAGTTTCGTTGAGGAAATTATTAAAAGCATCTCGGATTGAAGTACATGCTATATTTCGAACTTTCGTAAAACTTTGCCAAAATGGGGATTTTGTGTTCTTTTAAATTTGGCATGCTTTTTTCGTTGCTTCTGCAACAGCGATCTGACCCTTTTGTGTACCATGGGAGATCAGTACCACCACTTATTAATTTATGTGGTATATGTCTCTCAATTGCTGTCGATAGTATCTCTTTGAAATCATTCCACATCTTTCTACGCTTACATGATCAGATCGGAAGGAGCGGAGACTGTGTGTTAAAAAAGGCGTTAAGAACATTTTTATCGTTTTTTTTTTTTTTTTTTACTTTGCGTTTCTTTTTGATGGTTGTGGGTGTTATGGTATTCAGCCTAGCAGTAACTGCCTTGTGTTCGCTAATCCCTGTATTCGTCACAACACTCTCTATTTATCTAGGATTATTTGTTGCTAAAAGGTCAAGTATGCTTTCGCAACCATTTACGCTTCGAGTGGGCTCATGAACTAATTGTTCAAAACAATTTTCTGAGAAAGCATTCAGTACAATTTCGGATGACGTTTTATGCCTGCAGCCGGCCTTTAAACGTATAATTTTTCGAGCATATATTGAAGTCACCACCGACTACAATTGCATGAATGGGGTACCTATCTGAAATGAGACTCCAAGTTTTCTTTGAACTGTTCAGCAACTATATCTTCTGAGTCGGGGGGGGGGGGGGTCGGTAAAACGATCCAGTTAATAGTTTAGTCCGATTGTCAAGTACTATTTCGCAAGAACTATCTACTTCAATTTCACATTTCACTACAAGATAAACTACTTCTGACATCAATAAATACTCCACCACCAACTGTATTTAATCTATCCTTTCTGAAAACTGTTAGGTCGTTTGAAAAAATTTCGGCTGAACTTATATCCGGCCTTAGCCAGCTTTACGTTCCTATAATTATTTGAGCTTCAGTGCTCTCTATTAAGGCTTGGAGCTCCGGTTCTTTCTCAACACAGTTACGACAATTTACAACTACAATACCGATCGTTTCTACAACTACTTTGCTGTGTTTTATTATCTGCCCCCTTTTAGACGGACGCCCTTTCTGTGGTTTCCTGAGACCCTTTAACCTAAAAAAAACCGCTCAGTCCCTTAAACCGCTCAGTCCCTTCCACACAGCCCTTGCTACCCGTGTGGCCGCCTCCTGTGTGTAGTGGACTCCTGACCTATTAAGGGGAACCCGGAAGCCCACCGCCTGATGGCACAAGACTAGGAATCTGCAGCCTACACGGTCACAGAACCGCCTGAGCCTCTGATTCAGACCTTCCACTTGGCTCTGCACGAAAGGACCACAGTCGGTTCCATTGACGATGCTGCAGATGGTGAGCTCCACCTTAATTTCACAAGCAAGACTGGCAGTCTTTACCATTTCCGCTAACCGTCCGAAACCAGACAGAATCTGCTCCGATCCAAAGCGACACACGTCATTGGTACCGACATGAGCCACCACCTGCAGTTGGCTGCACCCTGTACTCTTCATGGCATCCGGAAGCACCCTTTACACATCCGGAATGACTCTCACCAGTATGCAAACGTAAACTGGCCCTTCTCCTCCTTGGCAGCCATGTTCCTCAGGGGCCCCATTAAGCGCCTAACGCTGGAGCTCTCAACTACCAGCAAACCCACCCTCTGTGAATGCCCAGATCTTGCGGGCCGGGAAACTTCCTCTGGAACAGGGTGGACGATTGCATCTGGCTCAGAGACTTCGCCAGCCACAGATAACGCCAGAAACCTTATATTTATTTATTTGACCATTTAAATCTCTTTTTCAGTACGTTATTATACACAGGATATTGGACAGAAAACCTTTTTAGCTATTGGTTTATCAACGTCAAACATACATTATTTAAATTTTTATAACAAATTGGATCTATACAGTCAATAATTACAAATTTTTTGAAATACTATGTATTTATAACTTATTTCTACCATTAAAGATACAAATTACATTTTTTCTTGCATAAGATACTGTGAGACTGAATAGTAGCAATTTTTCAGAAGGTAGGCTGTCACAGACTTTTTAAAGCTTTGTAGTTCAGGAAGAGATTTTATATGTCTTGGTAATCTGTTGTAAAGTACTGTTCCTGCATGATATACACCTTTTTGGCATAACGTGGTGTTACAATGATCAACATGTATGTCACTGTCTGACCTGGTACTGCAATCATGGACACTTTTGTTTTGAGGAAAAAGGTTTTCTTTTCTCAGTATGCTTTTTTTGACATGCATGACTACTTCCAGTATATAAATGCAGGGAAGGGGTAGGATCTTTAGATCTTTAAAGAAAGGTTTGCATAGTTTTCTGCTGCTCACTTATTTCATTATTCTTATATTTGCCTTTTGTTTCCTGGAACTGTTATGGCCTGGTGTACATTTCCCCAGAAAATGATACTGTACTTCAGTATAGAATGTACATGAGCAAAGATACAGCCCTAACTGTTTCTGCACTAGTATTGTTGCAAAGAATTCTTACTACGTAGCTCATTTTTGCTAGTTTTGAATTTAGTGATCTGATATGAGTGCTCCATTTAAGATTTTCCTGCATATGAATCCCAAGAAATTTAGTTTCATTGACAGCACTAATGTTTTGGTTATCTATACATATTACAGGTTGGGCCTGATTTTTATTTTGATCAGTGTGGAAATTCACGAGTACCGTTTTTTAGGGATTAACTATTAGCCTGGTTCTGGTAAACCATTCAGACACTCCTTTCGTAATATCTTTTGGAGATGCAGTAAGATTTTCTTCTTTATTCCATTCAATCAATAAACTGGTGTCATCTGCAAACAGTACTGGTTCAGAATCCATAACGTGTGATGGGAAATCATTAATGTAGGCCAAAAAAAGAAAGGGACCTAAAATGGAGCCCTGTGGAACAGTATGACTTAGTCCACATGGTTCTGAAAGGTGTACCTAAAGTTCATTTCCTTCTATGTTCTCAATTTCAGCTACCTGAGAGCGATATTCCAAACATGATTTAAGCCACTGATTTGGCACACCTCTTACACCATACCATTCAAGCTTCCTCAGGAGTACAGAATGATCAATCACATCAAAAGCTTTTGGTAGATCCAAGAATAAACCTGAGATATTTCTGTAGTTGTCCATTGCATTTAAGACATGGTTTATCAGACTGAAAGTGGCTGTTTCAATTGATTGCTGTGGTCTGAAGCCCTGTTGCCATCCAGAAATAATATTATTCTTGTCAAAGAATGTAGTTAGTATTGAAAGAAACACTTTTTCAATAATTTTCGAAAATCCTGACAATAGAGACACAGGTCTATAGTTACCCATACATTGATGATCACCTTTTTTGTATAGGGTACTATTTTTGCCATTTGCAGTTGATGAGGAAAGACACCACATGATAAGGATGAATTGCACATGTCAAATAAAGGCGAAAGTATTTGTCTTGCTCTTATTTTTATAATATAATCTAGAATATCATCAGTACCAGTCGAATAATTACTCTTCAGTGAATTAATGGTATTTAGGAGCTCTGTTGCCTTATTGGACTGAGGAACATGGGTATATTATTTATTTCAGTAGATTAAAGTTCTTTCCATGTAGTATTATGCGGATTTCCATATTTTTCCTTTACTAATTTTCCAGCAACAGTTGCATAATAAGAACTGAAACTGTTTGCAACTGCCCTAGGGTCAGTGACATTCTTGCCATCATGTGATATCACAATATTTTTGTGAGTTTTCTTCTTCCCCATAAGATCCCGTACAGTTTTCCACGTGGACTTGGTTTTATTGGATGACTTCATAATGTATTTGTCATTTTCCTTAATTTTTGCCTCTTTTATGACACGTTTCAAAAGTAGCTTGTATTTTTTGAAATAATTAATAAATCTGGACTGCTGTGAGTTTTTGACTGCAGAAAAGTTCCCACTTCCTTTTACAAGATACTCTAATGCCTGATGTAATCCAGTTTTTGAACCTATCCGTGCTTTTGAAAATCATTTTCCTTTGTGGAAAAGCTATGTCAAAATTATGCGTGAAAATGTTCAAAACATTTTCCATCTTTTCGTTGGTAATAGAGGTATCATATACTTCTCTCCAAGATTGTTCGCTGATTAGATACTGGAAGTATTCAGTATTTTTTCTACTATAAATCCTTTTATGGATAATATTTTGTATACTGTGTGACGTGTATATATTTTGGTGCCTACAGTGTCTCGTCTTTCAGTGTCACATAAATTTTTATTTTTAAAGGGGATCACTTAAGACTATTTCCATGGGTTCGCCCCTCAAATTTCTCCCTCAGATCACAAAATTGTCGTCTCATGTAGTACAAACTGAAAAAATAAATCCCTTTTAAAGCACAGTTTCGTATATAATTTATATTCAAAACCTTACACCTGTGTCGCAGAACAAATCCTACATCGAGAATACTTTACACAAGTTTAAGGGAAGAAATGCTTCCGATAATTATTACAGTACTTAAAGAACATCAAAATATGAACAGGCTGAAATGAACAAACAGTACATGAGAATATGTTAATCAATTCAACTGTAAAAAGCTAAGGAGCATATTATTAGCAAAATGAGAAACATGCAAAAGTGAAATGCCAAAATGAGCACTTCTCAATTGGGAGTAAATCAAAACAATCAGAATGGCTGAAAGACAGCACAATAACATGAGCCATAAACGAATAAGAGCTAAGCAACTAAGCAAATAAGAGAATAGGTAAAAATGAGATGCCAACAAAATGAGAGTTGGTCGAACTCCGTCTCTGCGCTCGTGGCGCCACCTCGTGGCCCGTACGCAACACGCGCGCCTGCGATCGCAATGCACTCTTAGCGCTCGCGGCGGCGTCTAGCGCAGGTCGACCCTTAATCTATGATGTTACAACTGGTCGAAATGTGATTTACAGATAGGGTCAGTAATTGCGAAAGGTTGTCACTATAGCCGGTATCAGTTATCTGATGTCCATGTTTACACATACCTGATCAAGGGGAGAGGCACTAGTTTTTGTTACATGTGTTGGAGAGCTAACAGTCAGACAAAGATTGTAGACTTTTACAATATTTAAAAACGTTTCACTATGAGAGCTATGGCTCAGAAAGTCGATATTAAAATCACCGCATAGTACCACTATTTTCCCAGTTGTCTTAAGTTTGCCTAAAGCAAGGTCCAATTTTTTGAAAAAAAAAAGCACTTCACTTGCTAACAGGGGATCTACACACATATAAAATAATAGTTTTTTCAGACATCAACTCAACAGCTGAGATTTCAAAGTCTCTTTCACAACCAAGTTTGCAAACTCTTATAATATATATTTTCTTTTACATGTATACAAGTTCCCCCACGTTTTGATTCCAGTCTACAAAAGCAGTTTGCAAGGTTAAAATGCAATATTTTTAAGTACTGAAAATACTCATTTTGTAACCAATGCTCACAAAAACATAACACTGAAACATCTTTCAATTCATTATTGAGGAGTATATTTATTTAATCAACTTTGTTTGTTAATGACTGTACGTTCTCGTGTACAATCTTCAGTGTGTATTTGCAATTTAACTCTGCATCACATTTTTTTGTGGTACTGTCTACTTCCCTAAAGAATGTCTTTCGCTCTTTTTATAAGACATTGCATCTTTCTTTATGACCCATTTGTCCAAATTACTTTGGACTGCTTCTATATTATGCCTATTGTGACTCAAATTTGCTAAATGACAGATTTCTTCAACCAAAAATTGTTTCCCACTGTGATTTAAATGAACCGGGGAGCCATACGATCGGCCCCTCGGGAAGTCTTTCGCTGGCTGCCAGACTTGGGGATGATCTCTCACATGACTACGGTTGAGGGGTCAACCTCAGTGCAGGTAGTTCCCGGGGCGGCCACAGCAGTGGACTGCGGGCGACATGTGGGACGTGCTCGATGTCCCTCGCACCCCCGCATCCGACCCCCCCCCCCCCCCCCCCGCCACCCCCTCAGTGATGCTCGTTTGTCAGCAGCCTCAAGCTGTGTGTTGGAAGCCGCATGGAGCTGTGAGTTATGGGTCACCAACTCAGCTCGCATCTGTACACAGGAATCACAGCTCCCATCCATTACTGAAGAAGCTCCTGTTTTAAGCTCGCAAAAATATGCAACAAATGAACGGTGTAATTGCCTTATTAGCAGCAGGAACTCGAAGTGCTTTGTCTCTGACGGTCTAACCGACACTGATCAATCAAGGAATCACATACTGTACAAGGAGATCTCGATAACGTGCAAACGTCGTTGTAAACCTGATAGGCCCTCTGGGCGTATTCTCTTCAAAGAAGAACAGACCTAGAATAAATGTGCTTGTGACCCAGTATCAGACAGTTGCACAAGACGATGCAATGGCTCTTCGTGCACAACACGTGATTTAACAGTACCCCTAATTCGGCAGCTCTGTGTATACACCGCACCTTGTATTGTAAAACGTTCCTCGTTACTTCACAAAAGTAGCCTGGCCACATGGCATCAACTTCGATCCGTGCCAGAAGCCGAAGAGCAGATTCAGAACGTTGCTGTGGATCATGAGGCTTCAGTTGCTGCACAGATATCGATTAAAATAGACGGCAATCGTTACCATTCTGTTGACTGTGGGACAGAGAATTCTCGTGACACTAAATGAGCTTTAGCAATACCTTGGCGACTTGCTCCATAATCAGTTACAGCAACAGCAACCTCGTCAATACCTACCTCCGGGATAGGACGCATTCCTCCTCCAGGTGCCACACCAAGCTCATCCGTGTTTTGGAATTTCGTCATCAACTACTTTAAACCACTTAATGATTTCGGACCTCTCCTCAGACCTCCTCAGACTCTCTCAATGCAACACTGTAATTGTTGCCGTTCACTTAAAACAGTTTCACTAATACCGCATGGTCTCTCTTTTTGATACCCATAACTCACGTTATGTCTTGTTAAGTGACAGTGTGGATGTCATATTATCATACAAACATTATACAGCGCCAGATTGGCACCTGGTGGTCACAGAAGGAAATAATTCGTTATCCAGCGTGAATTGGTTTCGCATAACGCACTAGCATATCTACCTAGTTTCGCTGCCATGCGATAATTACAGCCCACACTGAATCTCCGTAAGTAGCTGTATTTTAATTATAACCACCTGGCATTTCAATAACTGTATTCCTTTAAAGTTTTTACCCTCTACAGTTCTCTACAGTACCATGGAAGTTATTTCCTCATTTCTTAACGCTTGTCCTGGTGTCCTGTCCCTTCTTCTTGTCGGTGTTTTCCATGTGTTTCTTTTCTCGTCGATTCTGCGGAGAACCTACTCATTTCTTATTAGTTAACCTTATTTTCAACATCCCTCTATAGCACCACGTTTCCAACTCTTCAATTCTCTTCTGTTCCGGTTTTATCACCAATTCATGCATCACTTCCATGGAATGCTGTGCTCCAAACGTAAATTCTGAAAGATTTCTTCTCCAAATTAAGGCCTATTTCTTTTAATAGTAAGCTTCTTTTGGCTGCGAGTGCCCTCTTTACCAGTGATTCTGCTTTTTATGTCCTCTTTGTTCCATCCGCTATGTGTTATTTTGTTTCCCTGGTAACAGAATTCCTTCATTTGGTCTTTCCCCGTTTCTCTCCTGTTTAGTCTTAGTACATATTCTATGCTCGGTAGATAGTTGATTCGATTCAGTATGTCTTGGAAGAATGTCCTGCAATTCTTCCTCACTCTCACCGAGATTAGCAATATCACCAGCAGATGTTATCACTGATAGACTCTCAACGATAATTTTCATCCCACTCCTGAAACTTTCTTTTATTTCTGTCTTGCTTCTCCTAGTTATCGATTGAACAGTAAGGGCGAAAGATGGCATGACTGTCATAAATCATTTTTAATCCGACCACTTCGTTCTTTTGCTCTTGGTTCTTGTATATGTTGCATATTAGCCGTCTTTCGAATGACATTTTTCCGAAAGTCTGGTGGTATGTCTCCGGACTCATAGACCCTACAAACCAGTTACAACAGTCGTTTGATTGCTACATCCACCTATAATTCTCGAAGTTCCGAAGGAATGTTAACTATGTCTTCCGAGTTATTTGATAGCAAGACTGTAGTGGCACGAATTAGCGACCGAACACGGCACCAGAATTTCCCTGTCATCTTTGTCCGCGAGGTAATTATTAACAGCAGAATAACGCCATGAACACTCTGGGACCGTATTTTGGTCCTGTGGCGAGTGATTTACTTAGCAACGTGGATAAAATTATGTAGTCGAATAGTTTTGTAAGATGGCTTGGTGGAATCGATGAAGTATTGGCGTCCGTAAAGGGGAGGTTCAAAATGGCTCTGAGCACTATGGGACTCAACTGCTGAGGTCATTAGTCCCCTAGAACTTAGAACTAGTTAAACCTAACTAACCTAAGGACATCACAAACATCCATGCCCGAGGCAGGATTCGAACCTGCGACCGTAGCTGTCTTGCGGTTCCAGACTGCAGCGCCTTTAACCGCACGGCCACTTCGGCCGGCTCCGTTAGGGGGAGGAGGTAGGGGTTTGGAGGGGGGAAGGGTAGGATGGGGCGGCAATAGGGAGCAGATTTTTTTTTTTTTCATTGCATTACTGAATTTCAGATATTTCAAAAAATTATTGTCTTTGAGTTTATTAAACTGGTGATGTAGCATCTCCGAGCACTACTGGAGATGCTGTGTCCTTAGGAATCACTTGGTTTGCCTTTACAAAGAAGTTTCAGGCTTGAGCACAATATTTAGAGTGGGCAGCTGCCAGCCAACCTCCCGTGAGCCATCGAGGCCTTCCCCCATTCCACAATTATAAGCGCGCTCTGCGTATTCCGACCGTACCTTAAGGTAGTGGTGACAAACGGACTACGCTGCCTGGCGAGCAGCGTCATCAAGGTGGATTTGCGGAACAGCTGACCTCAGGGTTGCCACCCGCCATGACCATCGGCGTATTCTGTCGTCTTCTTTCAGAGCAAACCGTAGAAATGATGGGCGTCTGCGCATTATTCAACTGGTTCCCGCTGTCACGGTTCATCTGATTTTCCGCCGTGCGTACTTACACGGATTCTTTAATATGGGAGTTCCAACGTACATAATTGAATGTCCGGTGGAAATACAAAGTTCACCGGTAGTAGACTTGGTTGGCTGCAAAAGGCAAGCCCAGGGTCAATGTAGCTGCAGCGCTCTTCCACTGTACGCTTGGTGTGACCTGTGTAAGCCATGCCACAAAGTATTTTGTAAATTGTAGCTATCTGCAATAGCTAGAGATCTATAATCTTAGATCGTGAGCAGAAAATCTCTTTAACCTGTAATTTCCGGAATGTTCTGGCCACCTTGAACGAACAATTGCCAACAAACCGGAGATATGTTAGGGATTCTTCTTCATCCATTTCTTGGTTTCTGGTTCTACAGAAGTGCCCTGTTAGTCTGCTGGGTGGCACATCTACTTTCTCTGAACGCTTTATTTAGGTGCGCGAGCTCTTTGGGCAAACTACTGTCTGGCACCGTGGCTGTATGAGCATTGTGTCCAAGTACTTTAAGCACACACATAGTTCGCGGCTGGTGATGACAACTGAGTGATTTTAAAGCATTCCACATGATGTCACTCTATAGAAGTATCGTCCACATACCTCCAAAATATATAATGGCGTGTGGCGAGCGCCTCCCGTCGGGTAGACCGCTCGCCTGGTGCAAGTCTTTCGATTTGACGCCTCTTCGGCGACTTGCGCGTCGATGGGGATGAAATGATGATGATTAGGACAACACAACACCTAGTTCCTGAGCGGAGAAAATCTCTGAACCAGCCGGGAATCGAACCCGCGCTCTTAGGATTGACAGTCTGTCGTGCTGACGACTCAGCTACCGGTGGCGGACACCTCCAAAACAAAGGACCGTTGATTCTAACGCTCTCTCCTCCAAGATCTCCATGCAAAAAGTTGTCCACGCGGGGAGAAATACCCCTGGGTATGTTGAAAAAGTCTTGGCTTAACACGAAATAGGTTGAAGAAAGAGCGTGCCGAAACAATGCAGTGATGGCGATCTGAAATTTGCTACCAATTAATGCCAAAGACTCTGCGAGACAGAGCCTTGTAAGAAATTGGTCAGATGCGGGGAGGACTCGCTCACTGAGGGTTCTGTGCAAACTCACGTATGTATACAACAGTTCATCTATCCCGAGAGTAGAGAATTTAGATTTTTGCCTGTTACCGACATTGATACTGGCAAGACATCAGTCCTGGAAATTTCAAGACTTACGAGAACGTAAGAATGAGAGAGGTAAGCCGGTTCGAATCTTGGTGGGAGAAACTTTCACTGCCCTTATTTGGCCTACGTTGGGAGGATAGGTGATGGCGCCAATGCCTCGGATTAAATTCCGTACCACTCCGCAGTGCGTCCTGAAGCGATGGCATGGGACACTCTTGATGGTGATCCGTCCGTCGAAGGTGGACGTTAAGTTCCGCAGCCTTCTTGGTTATTTTCGAGAGTAGGCTATGTGCTGGCACCGGGTTTCACACTCTCCCTTCTCTCATCGCCATTACAACACATACATAACACTACACTACACACATATTTATGACACTCATCTACAGTCTGCAAATACAAGCCGGCCGTTGTGACCGAGCGGTTAGGCGCTTCAGTCCGGAACCGCGCTGCTGCTGCGGTCGCAGGTTCGAATCCTGCCTCGGGCATGGATGTGTATGATGTCCTTAGGTTAGTTAGGTTTAAGTAGTTCGAAGTTCTAGGGGACTGATGACCTCAGATGTTAAGTCCCATAGTGCTCAGAGCCATTTTTTGCAAATACAAATACGACTCACCTCTCACATATCTGCAAGGAAAGGAGCCAATGAGGGCAGAGGAAGAACGCACTTTCCGACAGCCTGCTGCAGCAACCCTGTGGGATATTCCTGCCAACAATGCCATACGACTTTTACATTTTTTGCGTGAACACCAGTTGTTCAGCGTACTGTGCAAGTAAGAATGACGTTGCCCCCAGTCATGTTTTTCCGTAGGTGAGTATTGGAAGGCTAGGTACTAGTTCCTTAGATCCCTAATGGAAAAGAGGTATTCTCAGTACATTATTTTCAATCTTCACCCGAGGATCATCACCATCACTGGAATAATCACGCACTAAACGCAACGCCTTGCTGATACAGCCATTCTTATTCTTCTCTTTCCATCCCTGCCTTTACCATTTTGTTATAGTTGCTGCAGTTTATTCTACTGATAACACTTAGTAAAATGGATGTTCTCGACCTGTCTCTTAATTTTTTCCAGGGTTTTTCCTGCTCTCTACTTAGGCGCCCAGTTAATTTAGTTTTTCTTTTCTGTGTCATTTTAATCAATGTCCTTTTCTCTTTAATATTGCCGTGTCCACCGTCACACATGGTACACTGCTGTAGGCACAGAGGGCAACACACGCAAGCCGGTCTCTAGCGTGGCGCCACACAGTTACGATCAGCTGCCAAACAGATGTCTCACGTAACAGGAACCTTATTATGTTTCCGACACACGACTTACAAATAGTCGATCCATCCGTCAATAGTTAGGTCTTACGCCATGCAGGGGGCTGATACTTGGAGCTACTAACTTCATCCAAATAATTCGCAGATGAAGTCTTCTGCCGACAGCCATACACCGTCTCTCAGTTCCATTTGCAGTCATCGAGGAGTCATTAGCAGCTATCAACAAGTATCGTCACACTGTCGCAATCATACCCGATTGTTGCAGTCTTTATCATCAACAGCCTGAACTTAGAACCTGGCACCGACAACAGTCCACAGTGAACAACGATAAGATTAGTTTGTCAACATTCACTGAGTTAGGTTAAACCAGTGTTCAAAACCTTTACATTAGTGCCATGCCTTCTCATCAAACCAAAGTTGAATATTTATAATGCACATTCTTTTAATAGACGATTGGTAATTGTTTCTCATGGTGTTGTCAACGTTATTAGTGTTTTAGTTTAGCATTGCCTTGTAACCAGAGAATTACAGTGTGCAAGCATGCCGTCTCGATACAGCAACAACTTTCTGTGGTTGGGGTTCGCCTCCTGCTACGTTTAACGACCGACAACATTCGCAGTGCTAATAGAGATTTGTTTAGGTGCTTCAGCCGTTCTGTGTTTTGCTTCTCCCAGCTAAATTACTATCACGCTGTAGTCTCAATAATTTAACACTGTCAACTGCTGTTTGTCATCATATTTGAGGTATACACTGGCGGGAAACCCCTCACAAGTTCTAAATCTCATGTAGTGTGTTTATTCAAAGTTTAACGACAAAGAACTGGCAAGGGAGCAATTACTAGTGTCCATGAAAATTCTTCCTAAGACATTACTTGAGTTGCAATTTACTGCAGTGTTCGTACCTTGTGGAAACAAAACAACCTTAACATCTGGTAATGTTAGAAATGAAAGGTCATTGATATATACAAGAAAAAAATTGGGGCCCTAACATGGAACGTTGTGGGACGCCACATGTAATTAGTTTTCAGTTGGATGATGCCTGATAGATTAATTCGTTTCTTTTTCCTAATGACACCCTTTCTTCCTTATCAGTGTTATAGATTTTGAAGCATTTTCCAGCATTGCCTGCTACACCATAATACTGTACACTTAGGTGACAAAAGTCATCGGATTTTTCACATGGGCAGATGGCGCTAGTATTGCGTACACAAGGTATAAAGGAGCAGTGCGTTGGCGAAGCTATAATTTGAATTTAGATGATTCATGTGAAAAGGTTTCCGACACGATTATGGCCGCAGTACGGGAATTGACAGACTCTGAATGCGGAATGGTAGTTGGTGCTAGACGCATGGGACATTCGATTCCGGAAATCATTGTTATTGTTGTTGTGGTCTTCAGTCCTGAGACTGGTTTGATGCAGCTCTCCATGCTACTCTATCCTGTGCAAGCTTCTTCATCTCCCAGTACGTACTGCAACCTACATCCTTCTGAATCTGTTTGGTGTATTCATCTCTTGGTCTCCCTCTACGATTTTTACCCTCCATGCTGCCCTCCAATACCAAATTGGTGATCCCTTGATGCCTCAGAATATGCTCTACCAACCGATCCCTTCTTCTAGTCAAGCTGTGCTACAAATTTCTCTTCTCTCCAATTCTATTCAATATCTTCTCATTAGTTATGCGATCTACCTATCTAATATTCAGCATTATTCTGTAGCACCACATTTCGAAAGCTTCTATTCTCTTCTTGTCTAAACTATTTATCGTCCATGTTTCACTTCCATACATGGCTACACTCCATGCCGCGCAGGATTAGCCGGGCGGTCTGGGGCGCTGCAGTCATGGACTGTGCGGCTGGTCCCGTTGGAGGTTCGAGTCCTCCCTCGGGCATGGGTGTGTGTGTTTGTCCTTAGGATAATTTAGGTCAAGTAGTGTGTAAGCTTAGGGACTGATGACCTTAGCAGTTAAGTCCCATAAGATTTCACACACATTTGAACATTTTTGCTACACTCCATACAAATACTTTCAGAAACGACTTCCTGACACTCAAATCTATACTCGATGTTAACCAATTTCTCTTCTGCAGAAACTTTTTCTTTGCCATTGCCAGTCTACATTTTATATCCTCTCTACTTCGGCCATCATCAGTTATTTTGCTTCCCAAATAGCAAAACTCATTTACTACTTTAACAGTCTCATTTCCTAATCTAATTCCTGCAGCATCACCCGATTTAATCCGACTACATTCCATTATCCTCGTTTTACTTTTGTTGATGTTCATCTTATATCCTCCTTTCAAGACACTGTCCATTCCCTTCAGCTTCTCTTCCAGGTCTTTTGCTGTCTCTGACAGAGTTGCAATGTCATCGGCGAACCTCAAAGTTTTTATTTCTGCTCCATGGATTTTAATTCCTACTCCGAATTTATCTTTTGTTTCCTTTACTGCTTTCTCAATATACAGATTGAATAACATCGGAGATAGGCTACAACCCTGTCTCACTCCCTTCCTAACCACTGCTCCCCTTTGATGCCCCTCGACTCTTATAACTGCCATCTGGTTTCTGTACAAATTGTAAATTGCCTTTCGTTTCCTATATTTTACCCCTGCCACCTTCAGAATTTGAAAGAGAGTATTCCAGTCAACTATGTCAAAAGCTTTCTCTAAGTCTACAAATGCTAGAAACGTAAGTTTGTCTTTCCTTAATCTATTTTCTAAGATCAGTCGTAGGGTCAGTATTGCCTCACGTGTTGTTACATTTCTACGGAATCCAAACTGATCTTCCCCGAGGTCGACTTCTACCAGTTTTTCCATTCGTCTGTAAAGAATTCGTGTTAGTATTTTGCAGCCGTGACTTATTAAACTGATAGTTCGCTAATTTTCACATCTGTCAACACCTGCTTTCTTCGAGATTGGAACTATTATATTCTTTTTGAAGTCTGAGGTTATTTCGCCTGTCTCATACATTTTGCTCACTAGATGGTAGAGTTTTGTTAGGCCTGGCTGTCCCAAGGCTGCTAATGGAATGTTGTCTACACTCGGGGCCTTGTTTAGACTTAGGTCTTTCAGTGCTCTATCAAACTCTTCACGCAGTAGCATATCTCCTATTTCATCGTCATCTACATTCTCTTCCATTTCCGTAATATTGTCCTCAAGAACATCGTCCTTGTATATACTCCTTCCGCCTTCCTGCTTTCCCTTTTTTCCTTAGAACTGGGTTTCCATCTGAGCTCTTGATATTAGAGAATTCAATATTCTGCTATCCACAGTGTCAAGAGTGCTCCGATAATACGACATTTCAGGCATTATCTGTCACCACGAACAACAGTGGCCGACAGCCTTCACTTAATGACCGAGAACAGCGGCGTTTGCATGGAGGTGTCAATGTTAAACAGACAGGCAACACTAAGTGAAATAACCACAGATATCAATGTGGTAAGTACAACGAACATATCCGGTAGGACAGTTCGGCTGAATTTGGTGTTAATGGGCTGCGACAGCAGACGGCAGAGGCGAGTGCCATTGTTAACTGTACATCATCGCCCGCAGTGACTGTTCTCGGCTCGTGACCATAACGGTTGAACCCTAGACTACTGGAAACCATGGCTTGGGCAGATGAGTACCGATTTCAGTTGGTAAGAGCTGATGGTAGGGTTCGAGTGTGGCGCAGACCCCCACGAAGCCGTGGACCCTAATTGTCAACAAGGCACTGTTGAAGCTGGTGGTGGCTCCATAATGGTGTGGGCTGTGTTTACATGGAATGGAGTGGGGCCTCTGGCTGTTTGGCTATTTTGAGACAATTTGCGACAATTCATGGACTTCATGTCCAAAACAACGGTAGAATTTTTTATGGACGACAATGCGCCTTGCCATCAGGTCACAATTGTGCGCGATTGATTTGAAGAACATTCTGGATAATTCGAGTTAATTATTAGGCCACCCAGATCGCCCGACATGAATCCCACCGAGCATTCATGGGGCATAATCGAGAGGCTAGTTCGTGCACAAAGTGCTGCACCGGTATCTTTCGCATTTATGGACAACTATAGAGGCAGCATGGCTCAGTATTTGTGCAGGGGGCTTTCAACTACTTGTTTGAGTCCATGCCACGCCGAGTTGCTGCACTAAGCGGGCAGGAAGAGGGCGACACGACATTGGGATGTATCTCATGGCTTTTGTCACCTCAGTGTATTTATGTCAGTTGACTGATCCCAGTTGTGACTCAGTGATATTGTAGTCGTAGGATATATGTTCCTGCATTTTGTGGAGTACACAATCTCATGTTTATGAACACCTAAAACACCTTGCTAATCGATGTGCCAGATCGAAAACAGATCAAGAGCTGACAATATTTGTACTCTTTTTTCTGGTAGTATTTCACTATTGAAATCATTAACACAAAGTTTGTAGTTACTATTAATATTGTACGCTCCCAACGAACTTCCCTGGGGCACAGCTGAAGTTACTTGTAGATCCAGGATAACATGCTGCGACCTCCCGACCAAGACATCCTCAATTCGGCCGTAAATTTCCTGTTTTATCCTATATGACGATACTTTCGTTAAACTGGCGTTCGGTCATACTGAGTAATATGCTTTACCTTATTGTCCCGAACCATGATTTTCCGGGTGTCATGTGATTTTCCGGATGTCATGAGAGAAGAGCGAGAGTTTGTTTTTCGCCTGATATTTGTTTTGTAATCTGTGCTGCTTAGCTTGAACGAAATTGTGGTCAAGATATCTCAATACTTTTAGGATTTTAGGAGCAGAATATTTTCTACAACATCTGTATACCAATGATATTGACCTATAGATTAGTATATCACTTCTGTTACCTATCTTGTAAGGTGTGATCAATGCTTTTTTTCCAAATACATTTTAGTATATATTTCTTACTAATAAGCACACGGCTAAAGATTCACGCCGGATATGTGGGTGTAAGTGAAAATAGAAAACATTCGTCGAGTGCCGACGTAATATGGAGGGATACAGATTGGCATGAAGCGAAAAGGAGGTACATAAAGTACTCTCCTGTGGTTGGGGCGTGTTCAAAAAGGTAAGAATTTTGGTTTAACCGAATTTATGTTAGTAACTTGACTGGGACTATTAACTAAGTTAAAATGAGGCAGGTAACTTAAGTAATAACCAGAAAGTAATATATATAATTTCTCCAGTGCTCTAATCATCTGGTGTGTCTTTTCGCTTAAGGACAGCAAGTATGCTAATAGACCGAACTGTGCGGATTTCGGATTTTTCTGTTGAATTTCTGGTAAAAGCAGAACAGAAGTTGAGAGATTTCATGGAGGTGGTACATCTGTCAGGAAGTTACAATTAAACTGGCGGTGTTCCGAGTGTTTCATTGCGGGCTGTGTACATCGCAGGACGTTGAAACATCGTACGTATGTTCGTTAATCGGTGCGCTCGTGGACAATGCTGAAAAAATAATTCCACTTTCTGCCGCCAGATGAAAATATGGTGCTGTTAGTCAAAGCAGTCAGAATGTGGTGTAGAAGTAGGAAAAGGGGGGGGGGGGCGATCCAACATCTGATAACGTTGGCTCTGGCACGTTTATTAGGATATAGTCATACGTTACAACATGTGTTCAGTACCGTCTCCCGACTCAGCAGCATGCTGCATCAGTAACACGGCATGGTCGACAGTTGCTCACAATATAACCAGTGTATATATTTTTATTTGTAGAACATCCACAACTGTTTTGCAACATGTTCATCGTAAAAAAATCCACCACAATTGTAAAATACATTGTAGACTGAAATCCTGCACGACACAAGTCGTTACACACTACTATGGTTTCAGGGTCATAGCCCCGTTATCACGTGTATCTGAAATCTGAAGTGCAACAACCGTTGTAACTTACTACATTAAGCAATTAAGAGTTTAAAAAAAATTAAAGTCTGACATTTAGAAACTAATAAACAAATAACTACGTAGCAGTAGTAGGACATCTTGTCCACGCCCTAACAACTAACAGGGAAACACCTTAGATGGATTGTCCAAAGTGCGGCTGCAAGGAACTGCAACTTTCAACTGCGACCTGAGAAAATTCATCTTGTCCCAGAATTGCCACTAGAAATGCACGCAGTCTATAACAATAAAGTCACCATAGCACATTAGCTGGAGGTCACGCTCTGGACCATAGTTAAACTGAATAACGACCCTGCGCTGCAGAAAGCGCAAGTCAGCTTACAATCTGATTGGCAGTGGCTTTCAGCGGCGAGGGACGCCACACAGGAGGCCGTTCCTACGCACTGGCTGACGACGGCAGTGTACAAGAAAAGTGAGTTTCTCGAATTTCTTGCTGTAAAAAATACTGTATACAAAAGAAATAAAGCTACCTCAAATCCTGGAGTCTGTTTTTCGGTAGAGATTCTCCTTTTCATATTAAAAAATTAAAAATCTCTTATTTCGGTTTTGTGCATTTTCATCGCTGTAAAATACCTCATTCTATTTTGGAGAAACTAATTCGTACAAAAAATTGATTTTTGCATATATATTTTAGTCTCACATCACAGTTTCATGATGAAGTGTCTATTTTTTCGATATTAGTCGTGGTTAATGTGATACTTATTTTTCAAGAACTATGTAGCTTAAATTGTGAAGGGTTTGCAATAATAAATTTGGTCTCTGGCTGCCTTCGGTTTCGTTCATTTTACTTGATACGTTGCTGCGAACTAAATGTAGCTAACATATCGAAATTGTTTTCAAAGTTGTAACGAAAGCCATATCTTATTACAGTATGGATGAAATAGAAGTGTTTTATTTGTGCGCGCCGGCGCCAAGCACGCTGCCTGAGCGTGCTGGGAGGAAAGTATGGCAGTCTGCAGCTTAGTTGTGAATATATCATGGAAATACATTTTTTTCAAATCTGTGATCGCTAATAATTACTTTACTTATTGCTAGAAGAAAATGATGATGAAGGAGAAGAAGACTTTGTACTGCAACAGCTGCTGCAACACACTCCACCTTTAAAACAAGGCTTGATAAAAATTTCTTTACGACACTTGTCTGTCGTCATCTATTAAATGAAGACATTTATTCTGTTGCGAATGGAGTTTTTCCACATACGTGTCAACTACAAACAAAAGCATAGCATTCGCATTTTCACTTCAGGTAGAACATTCTATCCTTTTCAAGACAGCAAAGTAAGACTGCATTAAAATTTGTCGTGTTTGCACAACTACATAAGAAATTATCGGAACTGTTTCAACACTTATTAAGCTGAATCTGTTGCAGCCACGGAGACATACCCTCTAGTATCTCATAAGGCAATTAACTGCAGAACAATCTAAGTCACATTTTCAGTAAAGGGCAGACTACTACAGAATTACTACAGAATTAAATTCGAATAAATGAATACTTTTAAAGGAAAGAGAAACAAGAGACACCTATGCAATACTACATCCAAGATCGAATTTTTTTGTGTTATCCATAGATAAATCTATATCTACATCTATACTCTGCAAACCACTGAAGTGCATGGCAGTGTGTGTGTTCTACTGTACCAGATGTGAGGGTTTTTCCCGTTCCATCCACGCAAGGAGTGCGGGAAGAATATTTAAATGCTTCTGCACGTCCTGTTTTTGGTTGATTTGGGGCAGAGAATCAAACAGCGAGGTCATAGGTCCCATCGGATTAGGGAAGGACGGGGAAGGAAGTCGGCCTTCCCCTTGCTACGGAACCATCACGGCATTTGCCTGAAGCGATTTAGGGAAATCACGGAAAACCTAAATCAGGATGGCTGAACGCGGGTTTGATCCATCGTCCTCCCGAACGCGAGTCCAGTGTGCGCACGAGCTGTAATTAATCTAACATTGTCTTCATGACTCCTATGGACCCCCAGGGGACTCGCCACTCTTTGGCGGGTACGAGTTTGGCTACCAACGGGCCCCAGCCTTTGCAGCATTTTTTCACTTTCGTGCTTCATGTCTATCCTCTTGATAATCTTTTTCCCCTCCCTTGGGGAACAACATGTCTGGGGTGTTATTGGGGATGTCCTGCATTCTGTCGCTGATGTAAGAAGTCTCACCTTTGTTTTTCGCTCCCTTTTCCTTTCTTTATTTCCCTTCTCCTCTCGTTCCTCCGCTTCGGCATTTGATGTTCTTCTTTTTCTTCTTCCTCCCTGTGCGCTCCTGAAGGCCGACGCATAACAGGTGACTGGCAGCCCCGGGTCGACAGCTAGGGTTCGTACCTACCCCTTCGTACAGGCCAGGCCCAGGGAGGAGTGATTGCCTTAGCTGCAACCTTCCCAAACTGCCGATTCGTCTCTCTGTCAAGTTTTCGGGTAGTGTGACCTGAGGTGTGAACTATCACCTAAGGCAGGTGCACCCCCTTGTGGAGGGAGCCCCCAGTTGGAAGAAGCGCGCCATTGGAGATGCTGGCAATCATTGGGCATTTCCTCACGAAGAGTCAAATGGTTCAAATGGCTCTGAGCACTATGGGACTTAACTGCTGTTGTCATCAGTCCCCTAGAACTTAGAACTACTTAAACCTAACTAATCAAAGGACAACACACACATCCATGCCCGAGGCAGGATTCGAACCTGCGACCGGAGCGGTCGGGCGGTTCCAGACTGCAGCGCCTAGAACCGCTCGGCCACTCCGGCCGGCACGAAGAGTCAATCATCTTCCCACTCAGCATCTACAAAACGTAAACGTAATGAGGCTAATGATTTAAAGACCCTTCCTATTGCACCACGGTTCCTTGGGGTCTCACATACTGAAGACGGTCAGTCTTTCGCCACGGTAAATCCGTTTATTATTCAGAAAGGTGTTGATGCAATTGCCGGACCTGTGAAATCCTGCTCTCGTTTACGGAATGGCACTTTGCTTTTGGAGACCACTTCTTATTCTCAAGCACAGCAATTGCTTACAGCCTCGTTTCTCCACAGTTACCCTGTTCGTGTCGAGGCCATCGAACTTTGAATTCTTCTTGTCATGTAATTTATATCAGGCTGCTCGACGGTCTAACCGAGGCTGTAATCCAGTCTTACCTCTCTGATAAGAGGTGTCATTGCCATACATCGTGTAATGAAAAAGGTAGCTTCCTCCTTAGAACCCACCCGCACTCTCTTTCTCACCTTTGATAGAGTGGTGCTTCCATCCAAGATCAAAGCAGGCTATGAAATGATCACAGTCTGTCCGTCCATTCTGAACCCGACGCGCTGCTACCAGTGTCATAGTTTCAACCACACTAGAACGTCTTGTCGACACCCAACCAAACCTGTCACCTGTGGTAGGAATGTGCACGAGGGCAATTGTCCACCTCCATCTCCTCGCTGTAAGCTGCAATGGCGGCTATGCTCTGGATTGTCCCATATATCTTGATGATTGGACTATTCAGGAGATCCAGGTAAAGGAAAAAGGGCCTACACAGTTGCTCACAAGTTACTGGCTAGTCGCAAACCCTGCTTTCTCCAGTTTGCTACCTATAGTTCTGCTCTTGTTACCCCTAGATCCATGAAAGACATGGCTACGTAGACATGCGATCTCCAATTCAGCTCTGAGGTTGTGAAATCGCCCAGTGTGAAGGTAGCATTGCCATCCCCCTGTCCCGCTGTGCAACAAGCCTTCAAACTCTCGCCTCAAGGGGTAAATTCACTAGCTACACAACCAGTAGGCCGGAACGGAAAGAAGGAGTATTCCTGTGAAGGCTTCCTCTGTCCCTCCAGTCAAACGACACCTGAGTCATCCTCTAACCGGAAAGGCTCGGAGAAGTCGACCAAAGACAATCGAACTTCTCCTTTGCCAACTTGAAGATCATCTTTGATGATGTCGCCACAAGATACCTTAGCCCGGCCGGCCTCCGTGTCGCCAGTGCGTACCAACAACCATTTTTCAGCGTTGGATTTTACAGATTGACCGCACAAACAAGCTGATGCTTCTGTGGACCCCATGGTGCACGATCCTCCTGCTTCTGTGGCCTGTAATCTGACTCTACCGCGGCTGTCACTCGGCAGCCGCCGAGGTGACACCCCTACATCTCTTCCTCATCCAATGGAACGTTCTCGGCTTTTGGTCCCACAAAGGGGTTTTACGGCTGCTTTTAGCATCGCAGCGTCCCCTTGTACTCTGCCTTCAGGAAACGAATTTGCGCCCTCACGACCGCTTTGAGCTTTCGCGTTTCTTACTTATTCGTTTTGACCTTCCCCCTGAGGTCGATATGCCATCTCATGGGGGCGTCATGCTGCTCATACAGGATGACATTCATAGTCAACCCATCTCGCTGACTACCAATCTTCAAGCTGTTGCAGTTCGCCTTTTCCTTCCCAACCTGATTTTTTCCCTCTCTACCATTTATGTCCCTCCGTCATTCACTGTCACCAGGGCAGACTTCCTTCAGCTTATTGGTCAGCTACCTCCCCCATTTTTGCTACTCGGTGACTTTAATGCACATCACCCCTTTGGGGTAGTCCCAGGACCTGTCACAGAGGCGCCATCTTGGCTGACCTTCTTAACCAACTTAACCTCTTCTGCCTTAACACCAGAGCAACCACATTCCTTTCCAATTCCTCACACCCCTATTCCCATTTGGACTTATCCTTTTGCACTGGCCAGCTTGCTCCTCGTCTTGAGTGGTCTGTTCTTTCTGACACCTACCCGAGCGACCATTTCCCATGTTCTATCCGTTTGCTGACTCCTACCCCACTCGTGTGCACTCCCAAATAGCAGCTTGTTAAGGCTGGCTGGCAGTTTTCTGCTCCCTGGCGACCTTCGAAGAACAAGATTTCCCCAGTTGTGATGATCAGGTGGAATACGTCACAAACGTTGCCCTTACTCCTGCAGAACATTCCATTCCCCACAATTCCTCCTTACCACGTCATGTCCCAGTCCCTTGGTGGACTGAGGCATACCGCAATGGAACTCGTGCACGGAGATGTGCTCTTCGCGTTTTTAACCGCCATCCTACGATGGCAAACTGCATTAGTCGTCGCGTTCTTTGGGATAGCAAAAGAGCTAGCTGGATTTCATTCACTAGTTATTTTAACAGTTCCACCCCTTCCTTTGTCTTGTAGGCCAACCTCCGATGGCTCTCTGGGACCAAGATCCATTCCCCAATTTCCAGCCTGACAGTAGCTGATGACGTCATTGTAGACCCTACTGCTATCTCCAACACCTCGGGCCGCCATTGTGCGGAAGTTGCAAGCTCTTCTCGCTATCACCCTGCCGTCCTCCATCGGAACTAGTAGAGGAGGCTCCGGCGATACCCATCTCTTCTCCGAATCGTGAGTGCTACAATGCCGCCTTTACTATGAGGGAGCTATACCATACTCCCCCCAGGACCAGGCACCGTCCACATTCAGTTGTTGCAGCACATTTCTCTTGCGGGCAAGCACTTTCTGTTTAAACTCATACAACCGCATCTGGGCAGGGGGCACATTTCCCGGACGCTGGCGTGAAGCCACCGTCTTCCCATACCTAAGCCCGGTAAGGACAAAAACCTTCCTTCTAGCTACCATTCCACGCACCAGATGCGTGGAACGTATGATTCATGCCCGGCTGGTATGGTGGCTCGAGTCTCGCAATGTACTGACGAATGCACAGTGTGAATTTGGAGCGTAGCGTTCTGCAGTTGACCATCTCATTACTTTGTCCACCCATGTCATGAACGGTTTTTTGCGGAAATCCCAGACTGCGGCCGTGTTTTTCTACTTGGAGAAGGCCTACGACACCTGCTGAAGAACTGGTATTCTCCATACGCTTTACACATGGGGCTTCCATGGCTGCTTCCCCTGTTTCCTTCAGGCATTTTTAAAAGACCGTGTTTTCAAGGTGGTTCTGCCTTGTTGGACACCTCTACCCAGGAAAACGGTGTGCCTCAGGGTTCCGTCCTGAGCGTCGTTCTCTTTGCTATCAACATTTAACCCTATAATGGCCTGTCTCCCGCCGGGCATCACTGGCTCCCTTTTTGTTGACGATTTCGCTTTTCCACTGACAAAACCGCCTATATGAATTTCTGGCGGTGCGAATGGTTCCTCCCACCATCTTTACATCTTGAGCCTGTTGCCCTTCCGTTCGTTGAAACTATAAATGGGGCTCATGCTCGATAGGAAACTCTCTTAGTCCTCCTATGTGTCTTACCTAGCAGCCTGCTGTACTCAGTTCCTCAATGTCCTACGTGTCCTCAATGGCACTTCCTAGGGTGCCGATCAAACCACCCTCCTCTATTTGTACCAGTCCCTTGTGCGTTCGAAACTCGACTATGGGTGCTTTGATTATGTGTCTGCACATCCATACCTCATAAGTCGTCTCAACACTATCCACCATCGTGGCATCCATTTGGCCATGGGCGCCTTTTACACCAGCCCAGTTGAGAGTCTGTATGCTGAAGCTGCTGAACTACAACTGTCCTACTGCCGTGACTTTCTCCTCAGCAGGTATGCATGCCGTTTGTCTGCCATGCGTGGCCACCCATCCTATGCCTCCTTCTTCGATGGTTCGTTTGATCGCCAGTATGGGGTGCGTTCCTCTTCTCTGCTGCCTCCTGGAATGCAATTTCGGCACTTGCTACTCTGCTTAACTTTACACTACCTGCAACTTTTCCGGTGGGTGTAAACTCTTCACCACCTTGGCTTCGTGCAGCGGCCCATGGTAACTTTGGCCTTCATTCGCTTGCTAAGGACACTACTCCAGCCTCAGTCCGTCGCCTTCAGTTTCACGGCCTTTGCTTGGAAGTTCCCGATAGTACCTTTGTATACACTGCCGCCTCTCGGACTGACCGTGTGGTCGGGTGTGCCTTTGTCATTGGCACCCGTGTCTTTCGATGTCGGCTTAGTATTTACAACCGAGCTCTTCGCCCTGTATCAGGCCATGGAGTACATCCAGCAACACAGCCTTTTCAGTTGTGTCCTCTGCTCAGACTCACTCAGTGCCCTTCAAAGTCTACGTGCGCTGTACACCGCCCACCCCTTAGTGCATCGCCGGCCGCTGTGACGGAGCTGTTCTAGGCACTTCAGTCCGGAACCTCGTGGCTACTACGGTCGCAGGCCGCGAGGTTCGAATCCTCCCTCGGGCATGGATGTGTGTGTGATGTCCTTAGGTTAGTTAAGTTTAAGTAGTTCTAAGTCATGCAATTTGGGTGCATAGATCCTGAGAAATCAGTACCCAGAACAACCACCTGTGGCTGTAATAACGGCCTTGATACGCCTGGGCATTGAGTCAAACAGAGCCTGGATGGCACGTACAGGTACAGCTGCCCATACAGCTTCAACACGATACCACAGTTCATCAAGAGTAGTGACTGGCGTACTGTGACGAGCGAGTTGCTCGGCCACCATTGACGAGATGTTTTCAGTTGGTGAGAGATCTGGAGAATGTGCTGGCCAGGGCAGCAGTCGAACATTTTCTGTATCCAGAAACGCCCATACAGGACCTGCAACATGCGGTTGTGCATTATCCTGTTGATATATAGGGTTTCGCAGGGATCGAATGAAGGGTAGAGCCACGGGTCATAACACATCTGAAATGTAACATCCACTGTTCAAAGTGCCTTCAATGCGAAAAAGAGGTGACCGAGATGTGTAACCAATGGCACCCCATACCATCACGCCGGGTGATATGCCAATATGGGGATGACGAATACACGCTTCCAATGTGCATTCACCGCGATGTCGCCAAACACGGATGCGACCATCATGATGCTGTAAACAGAACCTGGATTCATCCGAAAAAATGACGTTTTGCTATTCGTGCACCCAGGCTCGTCGTTGAGTACACCATCGCAGGCGCTCCTGTCTGTGATCCAGCGTCAAGGGTAACCGCAGCCACGGTCTCCGAGCTGATAGTCCATGCTGCTGCAAACGTCGTCGAACTGTTCGTGCAGATGGTTGTTGTCTTGCAAACGTCCCCATCTGTTGACTCAGGGAACGAGACGTGGCTGCACGATCCGTTCGTTATAGCCATGCGGATAGGATGCCTGTCATCTCGACTGCTGCTGATACGAGGCCGTTGAGATCCAGCACGGCGTTCCGCATTACCCTCCTGAACCCACTGATTCCATATTCTGCTAACGGTCATTGGATCTCGACCAACGCAAGCAAGAATGTAGCGATACGATAAACCGCAATCGCGATAGGCTACAATCCGAGCTTTATCAAAGTCGGAAACGTGATGGTACGCATTTCTCCTCCTTACACAAGGCATCACAACAACGTTTCACCAGGCAACGCCGGTCAACTGGTGTTTGTGAGCCGGCTGAATTGGCCGTGCGGTTAAAGGCGCTGCAGTCTGGAACCGCAAGACCGCTACGGTCGCAGGTTCGAATCCTGCCTCGGGCATGGATGTTTGTGATGTCCTTAGGTTAGTTAGGTTTAACTAGTTCTAAGTTCTAGGGGACTAATGACCTCAGCAGTTGAGTCCCATAGTGCTCAGAGCCATTTTTTTGGTGTTTGTGTATGAGAAATCGGTTGGAAACTTTCGTCATGTCAGCACGTTGTAAGTGTCGCCACCGGCACCAACCTTGTGTGAATGCTCTGAAAAGCTAATCACTTGCATATCACAGCATCTTCTTCCTGTCGGTTAAATTTCGCGTCTCTAGTACGTCATCTTCGTGGTGTAGCAGTTTTAATGGCCAGTAGTGTAATCACGGATTGTATTAGCGACTCTACGAATTTATTTTTGAGCTCTAGAGGAAATAATGTTTTGTGTTTATATAGTATTTGGACCACTCTGTAGTGGCACCTCTGTAGGGGGTGGTGCATGGAAGTTGATGCTGTAGATGGTGGGGAGCCAGTGGAAACGCTGTGGACAACTTTACAATGTAACTTGATTGTATTTTCAATTCAACATGAGGCAGGACGCCTCTCCTTGTAAGCTCTGGACGGTGCAGCTGGCGTTGGCTGGTAGGACGGCGCCCGCCGGCGAAGGCCACGATACGAACCAGTTGCGACAGTAGCGCTTCCCGGAGGACCAACAAGCCAGACGGCGGCCCCACTACTCTTTGCTCTTTGGTGGCGGGCGCGCCTGTGCGCGGGTCTCGACACGCGTCCCTCGGACAGGCAGCGAGTGGCGGCTGGCGTTGTGACGCCAAGTTCCTCCTTGGGCGTCAGCGTCGGTGGCAGCAAGCACGGAGGCAGGCCGGCGGGGCTGCGACACAAAGTCCCGCGAAGGACCGAGTGCGGCGGCAGACGCAGTTTGGTCTCGGACCGGAGACTGTGCTGGCGCTGCACGGTCGCCTCTGTCGGGCGTCGTGGTGCGGCTACTCAGTGACGACCAAATCCCCGAATCGAATGATGTCCTGTCCTCAAATTCAGCCTCGTTCATACTCCTTTATTGCCTATTTGTTTGTCTAAAACCTCGTGTCTCCATAACAAAGAGACTCACACGAGTGTGATGGCAACGACCCGCTTACTACATCGTTTTTGGCTGCGAGGGGCAGCTTACCGCTGCACTCAGTTATCCTCATTTCGCAACCCACTTGCACATCTGTTATTGTTCCCTAAATATCGACATAGCATAGCTGAAGGCCAGCGCTGTTACCGCAATACTCTGTGGCGGCCTCCATGCTACTCTCAGCAACTTACACTAACGATTTAATACTTTTACCCGAAATATTAGGTAACGCCACTACATAGCCTTCCCTCCATGGAGAGGACCCAGTATCTCGGGTCTTACTCTGACCCATTACTCTGCTTTGATTACAACTATACCCTTTATCTGTACAGCCGGCCGCGGTGGCCGAGCGGTTCTAGGCGCTACAGTTTGGAACCGCGCGACCGCTACGGTCGCAGGTTCGAATCCTGCCTTCGGCATGGATGTGTGTGATGTCCTTAGGTTAGTTAGGTTTAAGTAGTTCTAAGTTCTAGGGGACTGATGACCTCAGAAGTTATGTCCCATAGTGCTCAGAGCCATTAGAACCATTTTTTATCTGTATAGTTACCCCAATCTGTCTGTTCCTAACTATTACATAAGTACTATATCAAGTAAGTCCATCTATCCGTCATCTTTTGCTCTGAGAATTCAATCTACTGGAACTGTATTACCTCTGAATCGGGTTTCGTCACGTTACGTTGACTCAAATATAAAGAAAAGCTAGGCAGAGCAAAATCAGAATCTCCATGGTGCTAGTAAGTGCGACACTTAAGCTCACTGTTACTTGACGTCTCCTATTTCGATACTGCTCTACGTGCTGTAGCGTTTGTTCCAGAGTTATCCGCCCTTCTTGGGCTGCTATCATTTGGCTTAAGGAGTGGTCCAGACCTGGCTCCCAAGTATCGTTCAGAAAGGTAAGATTATCTTTGGAAAAGATCCCTAGTGGTCGTCTGGTCAGTACAGCTGTGGCTGTGTCACTAATTAGTAGTCTGCTCCTTCACAACCCCAAATGTTTTGCCCCTGTGAATTTCCCTTGCTCATAACAACCCCTAGCCCGCCCGGTTAGTCATGCGGTCTAACTCACGGCTTTGGTCTAACTCACGGCTTTCCGGATTGTGAAGGAGCGCCTTGTCCCCGACACAAATCCGCCTGGCGGACTTGTGCTGAGATCCGGTGAGCTGGCCAGTCTGTGGATGGTTTTTAGACGGTTTTCCATCTGCCTCGGCGAATGCGGACTGGTTCCCCTTATTCTGCCTTAGCTGTCGGCAATTGCTGCACAAACAAGTTCTCCATGTACACGTACACCACCATTACTCTACCACGCACACATAGGGGCTACACTTGTCTGGTATGAGACATTCCCTGGGGGGGTCCAACCAGGGCCAAACCGAACAATAACCTTGAAAGAGTAGTTCAGTGTGGGGCAGCGGAGGGGTTCAGTGGACTGCGGTACTCGTCGTGGGGTTGTGGACCACTGTGGCTGCAGCGGGGACGGAGCCTCTCCGTCGTTTGTAGGCCCCCAGTTAACATACAATACAATACAATACAATACAATACAGCACCCCTTCTTCCTTTACTTGCATAAATTTCCCAACATCCATTAGCTTCATCAGATTCGAATGTACTGTGTACCACCTAAATACTGCGTGTTTCCCAGCTACTGATATTTTTACCAATACATACAATTGTGCATTACCTGTTACTACGCCCACTGCTACACATCGTAGTAAAATGGTAAATTCTGACTACTCGGTTCTACTAGGAATTCCTCAGCCCCTTCAGAAATTTTTCGAGTGACAGCAAGACAAGACTTAATTGACCATGCAGCCCCTGATGTAATGCCTCTTACAAATTTGTTAACTTTACCCCTGCATCCCAGATGCTATCACCTCACGACTGCAATAACCTTATGAAGGGTAACCTTGCATCTAATGCCCGCATTCGCGCTTGCACGGACTCCAAATCCTGGTTCATGCTACTAGCCGAGGTCGTAATATAATCCTTGACTGCCTTAGTCAGCTGGCGGAGCATGCGTGTGTTGTTCAGTACGCCACTCTCCAAGTTCATAATTTGTGTGGACTGCCACTCTACAGTCGCCTTATTCCCTTCTGCTAACCCTCTTGCGGCTTCTGCCATTTCATTCAATTTGCTCACTTTGCTTTCGTCTGCTACCCCGAAGATTGTCTTCTATATTCTACCCCCAGCATCTATCCATCCTCTTTTTTCTCTCCTAAGCTCGTGCAAACTACTTCAATCACCTCTTGCATCTGCTCCTTTAATTGTGCATATAGGCCGAGCAATTTCTTGTGTTTCTTTTAGACCTCTCTCTGATTCCCACTATTAATCACCAATTCTTGCACCCTGAAAATACTTCATCCAGCCTCTTGATCTCATTTTGTAACTCCCACACATCAAATACGAAAGTTTCTACTTTGCATGGCAATCTGAGGACAGGGATACATATCACCTACCCTCCCCCAAGAATCCTGCTATCTTTGAACAGTGACTACCTTATTGTTCTACTGATAGACTACCACAAATAAATAAATGAGTCTACCCCAACTACTATCAACATTACATCCTACACTACTCATACAAATAAACTGCACAAAATTGATGCACACAACTACTCTTTTGAACTTAATGCATAAGCATCTGAGGTATCTGGATTTCCCTCTCCCTTTGTTCATCATTTCGCTTTTTCCTCTTAACATCCTTCTTTGCCTTTACTAGCACACCCTTGAATGACAGCAGACTCCCACACGCACATTCGCCATCCTTGTTGGTAAATGCAGCTTCACATTCACCGTTGACATAGTTTTGACTACTTGCTACAGAACCTGGTACCATGTTAAAAGCTTCTTTGTCTTTCCCTTGGGTGTATATGGACTCGACAACATCACCCATTGGCCCGCCATGTACTGTGGCAATGTCCTCACGCCACAGCTCACCACCTCTTCCTCTGTCTCCAAAGCCTTTGCTCTTTGTACCCTGTTCCACACCTCCTTTACTTTTCTTGCAAAATCACGGACTGCTTCTCCGTTTCTGCCACTCTTTGGTCAATAATGTCGAAAGATGATGGCATCTTCTTTCCGTACACTACCTTGAATGGCGATAACCCAGTGCTAGTATGTACATTAGAGTTATATTCGCTTACAACAAAAGCTAGGTATGTATGATTTGAAACCGAGTAACAGCTAAGAACTTTGCCAACTGTTCTATGAACTCTCTCTGTCCTCCCATTAGCTTACATATGTAGTGGGCTAGTCCTCATTCGTCACTCTCAGCAACTGACACAATTTCTTCACCAGATCTGACAGAAGTTCATCCTCTGCTCCATTATAATTGTCAGTGGTGCTCCAAACTTCAGTATCCCCTTATTAACTAACGTCTGTGTGCCTGTGATTGCCTGTTGGTCTGGCATTGACACCTTCTCAGCATAATGAGAAAAATGATCTATTGTGGTCAGCCCAAAATGATTACCTGCTGGTGTTCAGTTGAATGGTGCTAATATATCCACCCAATGAAACTAAAAGGTTCTATTGCTTCTAGGAATCTTTGTAACAATACATGATTCTGCCTCATATTGGCCCTCGGCGCATACCCATCAATTCAGTGTCTTGAAAGGGTAGAAAATATTTTAAAAGAGGAGGAAAGTGCTATGAGAGATTATAGACCTCCCACTAGACCAAATGACAACAGAGTTGAAGTTAATGTAAACAGAATAGGTGTACAGAGAAAGAACAGTTATAGAGGCAGATAACGAGGGAGAGGAGGTACTGTTGGAAGACGGTTCAATGACCGAGAGCGGTACGGCGATGGAAGGCAGCAGGCACCTACTTAATATCTTGGGAGTAATAATATAGAAACCAGGAGGGCAGAGGAGAGTGACACTGAAAAACAATTTGTTTATCCAGGAAATAAAGTGTCATTTTGTGAGAAGAGAAGTCAAAATAAAGATCATAGGAACCATGTTAATGAGGAACAGGTGTTAGAAAGTAAAGATTTAGATCAGGAGGTGGGGGTGAATCAGCACTGCAAAACAGATGAGGGGCTACCCATAGACTGTGGACTTAATACCATAATAGTGGAAACAGTATCAGAAATAACAGAGGAAGAGTATGATAGGACTAAGGCATTTTTGAATAAAGTAAGTGCATTAATTTCAGAAAGTGAGAAAGAAGAAGCAGAAGAGGAAAGAGAAGGGGGTAAAATAGATAATTCTGACAATTCCGAGGGAAGGGTTGCAGAATCAGAGGTTATTTCAGAAGATGAGGATGGAGAAGAATGTGAAGTTTTTTTCAATGTTGAGCAGTTTAGTGAAATCTGCCAATAGTAATGAAAAAGAGGACCCAGTTAAGGTATGTGTACTTTCCACACAAGGGGTAGGTTTTGATAGGTGTGAAGTAGTGCAGGATATACTTGATGAACCTGAGTCTGTTGTCAGAAAAGACTATTATACAACCTGTAAGTGAAGTAACGGTGTTTAAATAAAAGATTCCTTGTTTGATAGGTAGTGGTTCTGAGGTATGTGCAGTGTCACAAAATTTTGTAATTGCCCTACTTGGAAGTAAAATAGTAGTTATGATACCAGTGAGTGAATTAAAAGTTATTGTGGCTACAGGAAATAGGTAGTTAAACGAGAAATTATATTACCAATCACTCTAGGTGGGGTACAAATAGAACAAAACTTTTTGATTATTAATGGACTAAGTGTAGAGATGTTAGTAAGGGCCAATTTCTTAACTAAATACAAAGGGTGGGTCAATTTTGGAACTAATAATGTGACGATTAGAATAAATGGAAAACTGATTACTATTCCTTTTGTTGGCAAAAAAAAATTATGAAGACAATAAACCAAATGATATTCCGAAACGATACTGTAGGACCACAGAGCTGATCGAGGGCCATAATGAATATAGCGAAAGGAAGGAAGTGGAGCCTTCTGAGATAGAAAATGTCAGAATTACGATCGACGAAAAAATTTGACTGAAGTACGAAAGGATGATTTGAGACAAATTTTGAACCAGCATTGTGAAGTGTTTTTGTACCAACCAGGAGTAGTTAGGAATTACGAATGTTATTTAACTGTGAAAGAGGATGCCCAGTTTTTATTGAAAGAACAAGTAGATACCAGTAACTAGGAAACCTCAGGGGACGTGCGTTCTTTGCATCGTCAGGTCTTTGACGAACACCAGGCATCCTGAGTTGTTGGTAATATTACTTTCATTTCATTTCATATTGTCAACCTCCCTCTTCATCATTCAGAACATTTGCTATCTTCTTTCCTTCTTCCCTATTATTGTAAATAGTAGTTGTTAAGAGTTCATAAAAAGAAACTTGGATGTTTTATACTTGATGTCTATGATTCAGCAGAAAGTAATTTGGTAGACACTGAGAGAAAAAAGTATGTAGTAGCTGTAGGTAAATGAAGAGGTATATGGTAGATAAATTTGAAAGTAGTAATTGAAAGTAATATGACTAAGAGGAAATTAACCAGAATGAAAGAGGAATGAAAGTGCTGCAGAAAAGAGTACTGTATGTGACTAGTTTTCTGAAGTTTTGGAGCCTGTAAAAAATATTGTGATGAGGTGGTTGTGTTAGAGGCAAGAGAGAGTTGCCTGCTAGGTTGGTAAATGAATTTTGTATAAGATATGTATTACGGAGCTACCAAAGCTGATGTGAGACATTTTAGTATTTTCTGGAAAGTGTGTATTCTTCTATGTAATGTGTATAAGACATTTTGCAGAGCCACCTGATTGAGTTTTAGTATATTTAATAATTTTATATTATCTTCATGTAATGTGTATAGGATGTTTTGCAGAGCTGCAGAAGTTGGCAGAAATGATTTTCAGTGTGTTTAACAATGTTTTATTTTCCTTATGTATAATAGCTCATTTTATGTAAAGTCATGAAGCTTAAAGAGTAACTATAGAGAACATTTTTTTTCTGAAAGAAAGTTAAGAAAGAAATTGTGTATACATTTTTTGAATAAGCAATGCTTTCAACAGGAACTTGCTTAAGGCCTGAAATGATTTGTCAAAAAAAGAGTAAAGTTATAGTGCCAACTTGTGTACTGTTGGTATTTTTTTTAAAAAGGTTCAATTTGTTTTTTGTTGAAATAAGTAATGCTACATGTAACTAACGTAAAGAAGGTGTGGGATTTCAGTGACTGTGAATTTATCTGGGAAAGAGCTTTGAGTAAATGAGAGATAAAATTTAAAAGAACAGTAAAGTTTTTGGAAAATTTTTCATAAAGTTTTTTGCTTTTGAATTTGAGAACAACAATTGCTGACTAAAGTATATATATATATATATATATATATATATATATATATATATATATATATATATGTGTGTGTGTTAGGGTAGGACATAGATATTAAGAATGGACGCTTAGACGTACTGTATTTTGCAGGTAAAAAAAAAAAAAAAAAAAAAAAAAAAAAAAAAAAAAAAAGTAAAGACCCAATATGAGACAGTGAGTAACCCGATTTGAGTGTGAGTAACCCAATTTGAGACAGAGCTGGACTCTGTTTCCCAGCATAATGCTACCTATATATAAGTATTGAACAAAAGATATTAGAATCCCTTTTGCTTCATCAGAGACAGTTATCAGAAACCCAAAGTATTGTGAAAAAAGTGGTAGATAAAAAGATGCGATTCATAGAGAGTTATATATTTTGTTAGAATTCATGGATGCTATTCATAGAAATTTGAAAAAAAGGTAATATTGTAGGAAATAATTAGGACAATAGAATGAACACCCTCCACAGTGCCAAAACCATAGTGTAGTGAATTTCTTGGATGCTGATAAAATAAAAAGGACAAGTTGGTTTTGCTTCAATTCCATGTGAAGGATTGAAAATTTTTTGTGTCTTGAAAAAATTGCAGTTTCAAGAAAAAACTGAAGTGTTTCCTAATGTAATTAATTTGTTAATTTAATTTGGAAAAAAATGTTTGCGAAAAAAATTGTGAGGAATATGGGATTTTGAAGTAAAGACATTTTTGTAAATTAATTTGATTGTATGCTATCAAGTCCTAGCATTTGACATGCAATGTAACCATATATAACGTTGCCATGTAGTTTTAGAATTTTTATTTGTTTGAAAAAAAAAAAAATTCTGTTAAAGCAAATTTTCATTAGAACATCCCATAGTTGAAAGTGTCAGTATAGTTAAACAATTCATTAATAATAACTTGACATGATAAGAACTGTAAAATATACTCAGAAGCAATTTTAGGTTCTTAGGGGGTGTGTGACGTCACAAGTTATTATGGGATAACATTTATTGCAGTAAGATACCTAGATGTGGAGACCGGTGAATATACAGGTGGCTCCAAACTAGTGTCTTAGCACATAGCCGCTACTAGCTAGCATGAGTATGGTCTTCTGTGTCACTTAGAATGACCGTATATTTCTACCCCCTGCGAATATCAATAAAACATATTAAATATTAAACAATTATTTTCAAACTTGGTATACTATTTTTTGTTATTCAGAAGAGGATCTCTAAATTCCAAAACTGTACACGTAATAGTTTCGGAGATTCAGAAAATTACCTTAAACCCACCAAACCGACACTCAGGGTGAAAAATTCAGTTAGGAATGATTACAGTCTGTATTTTGTTACCATTTGAAATCATCACAGATTTCTCAATATATCAAATCAATTAGTTTGGATTTTTATTTTCAAAACTTTAATTATTCTTCAATTCATAGTATAAAAATTCAGAAAAAAATAGTATTTGTTTATGTTGTCATGTGAATAAATGAGAATGAGTGAGAGTGTGTATGTGGGACATATGAAAAAATTCAATATTATATTATGTACAACATTACATAATTGGAATGTGGGAAAGATGTAATTTACCCACATTGCTGATGATGTATGTCTAGGGGTGATTGCTTTTGTAAGAAGGCAGCCAAAATATCAGTTTAAAGTGCAAACATTTTCTAAATTATTTTCAAGATTAATTCTATATTGTTTTGTTTTATTAAACATTGTGTTTGTGTTTGCATTTTGGGATTATGTAAATAACTTTCTGAACAGTGATTGGCTCAGGTGAGTTTTTCCGTGAGAATGATCTCAAAAGGACATGTTAAATGTGATGATTCTCATTATGTGTAAAATAAAGGAATATTGAGTTCCTCATGTTTAATACATGTCGTGACTAACACTGATGTAGTTATGAACAGTTTGATGAAAGTTTGGAGTTTCAGGAGTGTTTTGTTGGAGAGTTAATCGCGTGTGAACTTTCTGCCTTTGTTGGAAAGTTAGTTGTGTGTGAACTTCCTGCCTTTATGAAAATTCCATGTGGCGTATTCTGTATTCAGTTATGGAGCATTTGGCAAGCAGTTTCTTTTAAAGAAACCCACTGAAAAGGACCGAATGTGAACCGCATTTATAGTAGCGGATATGTGACTGTGAGGTCGCGTCTTCACTCGGGTCGGACTTGTGTAAAATCCCGGCTGCTTTGCATGTGAATTTTATTGTTGGACTGAGCATTAAGAATGACAGAATAGTTCTTCATTAAATGCGTAAATGCGGACTTGGTAGCACATAAACTCTTGTTATTCAGCAGTAAACTTTACTAGTCCGAAAATTGTAGGACACTCATTTCAGTCAAATGCATCATATTACCACACAAAATCCCAATAAATGAGAGATTGCGGGACCTGAAATACTACTAGAGCTTACTTTGCCAGATAGATATTAGGGGACATCTTTCTTCAAGGCTCCTTTTTCTTCATCTAGTAAATATCTACGCTTGCAGAGAAAAGAGACAGTGAGCGGACATCGTACTGAGGTAGGTGGGCATTCAATGTTGAGCAGTACAATGAATGAAAAATATCATAACCCACTTCACTGCAGGAGGAGATGCAGAAATTTTCCTGCCGTCCATGCTGGCAGGAGGCTGTCTAGTGTCTGACACAGGGCTACAGAAGGAGACTGTACAAAAAGATGATAAGAGAAGTCTCTCTGAGTTGTTGTAAACCAAAACCTCCATTCCAAATGCTTTATCCAAGACAAATAATTGTGAAAATTTGAATCTTGCAGCAGCTGTGGCATAATGTAATGCAAGAAGGTGCTTGATGGCTTTGGAATGAACTTGCACATCTATAGATGTCCATTGTTGTTGTTTGGGAACCTGCAAGGTTGTGAACAATGCCTAGCATTGTGCCCGAGGCATCTGTGATACTAACACCACTCAAGACGGCAAGGAGGTTAATTGTCGGCACACTGTATGCCCTTAGGGCTGCTGTCTAACATCTTGGCCTTGAGTCTCACCAGTTCAGTGAGGATTCACTTCACAAGTGGCTCTTCAGGTTACTCAGCTGAATGCTCAGTGTGCAAAATGTAGCTTGTTGGGCCAAATATGCACAGTTCAGGGCCATGTCCCATAAACTCGTCTACTGCTGAGCATGAATTAACAGTATCACTGTGTGCAAGTGCCAGAGCATTTGCCTCAGAGCCAATTAGTCCATAGACAGATGAAGAAATGTGGATGAAACTGCCTGTTGGAACTGCGATAATTTCATAGATTGGTCTGAAAGTTGTTGCAGACCCACCAAAGCATGGAATGAGCATAGTAGCTGAGACAGGAATTCCCTGATACTAAAATATCTGTCCACATTCTTTTTTAAATGAGATTCTGGAGGAACAAGAAATCACTTCAAGACTGTCTCCCTAAACATGGCAAAAGAGCGATGAGGCAGAATATCCTTGACTTGTTCAATAATGTTTGAGTCCAGCTGTGAAAAGACAACAGCAAATTGGTCTGCGTCTGAAGCAATGTTGTGTGGTTGAAAAATGATGTCCACTTATGCAAACCATAACTGAAGCCTAATAGGCCAAAAAGATGGTAGCTTTGCATTATCCTATCTCCTAAGGTGTTATTGGGAGAGATAGGAGGTGACTCAGGCACAGTAGGCTAGAGTAGTAAAGAACCTGTTGTCGGCTGTCCTTGCTGCTTCATCTTGATATTGGCAGGTGTCATCATCATTACACTGGATCAGAGTTAAGGATCAGAAGAGAAAAATATACCTACTGATCATGTCAGGGTCACTATTGTGGTGTGATGAGCTGTTTAATACACCTTCTTTATATAACACAACTCAGTCTTGTTACGTAGAAGACAAGCACATATACAGACTGCATCACAACAAAAGTAGGACAAAGCAATAAAGATAAGGTAAAAGATGTGACACACATATAATGTACACTTATTACTAATGTGACCTATCTCTGTCATTGATCACTGCACTTGTTGCAAACTCTCCAAATTCACTTCCTCATCATCATGTTAAAGAGAACAATTCCAGCAAATTGTCATGTTTTCAACATCACCTACTCCACACAAATCAGGAAAAGACCATATTGATTTTCTGTCAGGTTGTTGCTCTACAATTACTGACAAATACTTAACTGTATATGTGGAATGACTGAAAATAGCTGTTACTCGTGACAAATACTTCCATTCAAATCACTGTTTCTAAAGTTACCTTTAACAACTTTCGTTTTTTTTCATGTATTACAAACTTTGTTATAATATTAATTTCCTGGATTTCCAGTAATGAACATAATTTTGTGAATTATACCAAAATACTATCAGTTTTTGTATACAGGCCACTACATGAATCTGTTTGAAAATCACACATTACAGATAAATACAATAGAGAAAACTGAATATTTGTAAACTCCAAAAATCTAACAGAACGTGGTAATTAATCATTATTTAGCATTTAGTGAAATCATGAAGTGCATTGTGTAATGTACGTCCTAACATTCCCTACATCATAGACAAAATTTCAAAGTCTACATTGCAGGAAAGGTACAAAAATAAAATAACTTGTTCACTTATGAACACATATTTGTGTGAAAATAATTGTTATTCTTCAAAAAAATTAGTTTAAAGTTTTTCAAATGTAATTAATAATTTAGAAAACTCTTTAGGTTCTCAATAAGAGCTAAAATATTGTTACTTAACTTTTGCTTTGTGTAAGATTCATCCAACTGCCAGGTCACCATGACCTCTCATTAATATAATTTGGGAACATTTCCTCTTGCAAAACCAAATCCAAAAAAATCTTTTTCATCACACTTTTTATAATCGTGCAAATTTTATGTTCATGGTTGCTTTTGAGCCTACTGACAAATCAGATCTGTGTACTTTTTGACCACTAACTAACATTATTATAAATATTATAATATTTTGCTTCAAAGTTAGGTATTGTTATAAACATCTCATTACTTGCAGCATTACTTCAAATTTGTAGGCTACTGTTTTTGAACTGATCACAAAATTCACTTTGATACATTGACTACCAGTCAAGTTGCCACTAACTACAAAATTGTAATTTTTTCAGGAAAAAGATGTGTTTAAAAACTTCACACATTGCTGTCCATGCAAATTGCTTGAAAGCTATGGGTTCCAAACAGTCTTTAGAAACTAAATTTTAAAGTACTCTTTCACTAGTCAGTTCTTGGTATGGGGTCACAATTTACATCACAGACACATTTCATTTCATCTTGAATACAATGAACAGCAGTCAAACTCTTTTCACTCACTCTAACTACAAAGTCATCTTTCAAAGCACAAAATAATTACCTTCTTCATTATCTTCAAGTATTTCACTCAAGTCATTAACATCTTACGCTTTCTTAGCTACAGGGTTAGGTCTTGTTCACTTAGGCTTTTTACTTTGTCATCAGCATTCCCAGAATAAACCACTGCTTCATTACTGTCTACTGTTAATATTTCTATTCCAAGAATTTCGTTTTGTCTTTTCTCTGAACACTGTTATTTAAAGTTTGCAAGTTTCCTAAATCATCCTGGAAACAATAAGATTTGCTGTGTTCTACAGTCTAGGCTGTTTTTTGGTGTTACAATTATAGTTTTATTTATGAGTTGATGAACTTTCCTGCATTTTTATGTTTTGATTCACGTTTAAGATTTTTCTGTTGACATTATGTGTAGATTCCCCATTCTTTGACTTATTACCAGAATTTTTTAAAAACTTGATATATTCCTGTTAACTTATTTTCCACATTAGACAACCACTTTTCCATTTGACCAGACTCTATGTTTTCTTCTTTAATTATTTTGATGCCTTTTTCCAAGTCTGATAAATCTTACAGATGCTCATTTCTACTTTTAGTTCAAAATTAGTCATTTTTAACAACTGCTCTTCACAAGCTATGCAAAATAAAGAAAATAAACATAATCACTTTTTCACTTAACTTTTGGTGTCCATCCACTGCTGTTACTGACAAAACAAAAAAAAAGATTATTTTTCATCATAATTATCATCTAGCTCCTCTGATTGATGAGTGAGTCCCTAATTTTTGTGTTAATGCTGTTTTACATAGAGATTTACATTTATGTCTCTTTTTAAATCTGTAAAACATAAGTACATTACAGTATCCAAATTTTGGTCTTTAATTTATTCCAGAAAAGAGCACCCACATTATCATAATCTCCACTCTGTGCTAATAAAAGTCATTGCTTGTTTGTGTATTCATGTAGTTTTCATTGCTCTTCATCAAAAATTTGGCTTGTTGAAAAATATGGCTTGGTTAAATTATCATTGTTATGTCTGGGATTATGATAAGGATTTTTTTCCAATTTGGGCACAGCAGTATTTTGTTTCTTCACCACTTGTTTTATTTTCTTCACACTATATTTCAGTATAGTTTTACAAATTTGTTTCCATTCTTTAACATAACAATTTAGTATCAGCTATATGACTGTCATTTCACTACAACCCAAAACAATATTCACCAGCTTCTAACTAAATTCTTACACAGATCGACAACTACAAAGAAACAAGAAGTTGCGATTCTGCAATGTTAAAAAAAAAAAAAAAAAAAAAAAAATATATATATATATATATATATATATATATATATATATATATATATATATTGATTTCACATTTGAAGAGCTTCATATATTACGTAATTAAATGCTTCTTGCCACATGTTTTCAGAAGAAATTACACAAATAAGAATAATGACAATAATTTCAAAACACTTTCAAATTAAATGGGAAATAACTCTTGTACCAATTTTATATATAACTTCCGTCTATGAAAAATTATTGAGAATGAATTAAGTTATTAGATTTACAACTTTGATACCATTGTATCATGTCCTGAAGGTAATGTGAGTTATTGTGTTCCACAAAATATTTGACAGAGATAAGAGAACTGACCAGTTCCCTTACAAGAGGCACATGAATGAAAAATATTGCCAGCTGATATCAGTAAGGCAGTGAACACGCCTAGGGATGAAAGGGAATACTTAAGTCTTAAGGGGAGGTTGCAGGCAAAAATTCAAAAATTTTGACATTTTACAAAACATGCCCTAGAATAATATTTATTCTTTCCTGCACAAAATGGTGCATAAATTATCTTTGTGTGACACTTAGATGTGTGCAATTTCAACTTCTTGTGGCATAATGAATAGTCCATTTAATTTTGGGCATGCAGCCATGCAAATAAAATTTCTTCCACTGGTATTTCAGTGGCATATCAGCCAGCTATTCTGAGTCACAAGACTACTGACAAGGGGACAAGTGCAGCATTATATGCTCCACCACAGAGGTACTGCGCATGCAGGTCATCGATGCTGGTCGACGGCAAAGAGATATGCTTACACATGCTCTGCTTGTGGCAAAGGTGTACACCCATTCTATTTGCTTATCAATGTACGATCAGTGGCAATGACACTATGACAACTTCTCTGCAGTTTAATTACCCCAAGAGCCAGATTCCATGATTTGTCCAAATTAAAATGATTATCTCGATGTGTTAAATTATTAGCTAATCTATCTCTATAGCTTCCTTGAAGACGGAATCACAAAAGGAAGAGGTGGATGTGCATTTTTGCCCTATGCGAGTGCTCTGTGCTTGAAGAAAGGCCATATACTTGAGAAATACTGTGTTAAGGTGATCTTCTGACCACCCACGAAGATTGTAGCTTTACTTGGCTCTGTAAAGAACAATTTATTGCTTCGTAAGGCAGGTGTGTATCAGATTCCCTGCAGATATCGTGAGAAGTCATACATAGTCAAATGACATGCACCGTTCATAAGAGATGTGTGGAACATCAAAGATACACACATTGGCCGAACATTGTATTGACACATGGCATTCCATGAACTACAGTGATGTTAAAATTTTTACATTCACCTCTTCATTTTGAGATTCTGTCTCCAAAGAAGCTGTAGAGATTAGATTAGATACTAATTTAACAAATTAAATAATGGTTTTAATTTGGACAAAGCATGTAATCCTGCTCTTGGGGTAATTAAACTGCAGAGAAGTCATAATGTTGTCACCACTGCTGAACATACATGGATAAGCAAATAGAATGACTATGCTTTCACCAAAGGCTGCGCGTGTGTAAGCCTATCTTTTTGCTGTCAACCAGTGTCTGTGCCCACATGTGGCGTACTGCCATGGTGGAGCATATAAGACTGCACTTGGCACCTTGTCGTCAGTCTTGCGACTCACTCTGAGGATGACTGGATGATATGTGGCTGAAATATCAGTGGAGGAAATTTTATTTGTGTGGCTGCATGCCTGAAATTTAACACACTATTCATTACACCACAAGAAGTTGGAAATGCACACATCTATGTGTCACTCAAAGATAATTTATGCACCATTTTGTGCAGGAAAGAATAAATACTATTCTAGGGCATGTTTTGTAAAATGTCAAAATTTTTGAATTTTTACCTGCAACCTCCCCTTAAGTATTCCCTTATTTTTCATTCATTCATTTCATTTTTAATTTTCTGGTCTTAAATGCATATCATTGAAATCACCAAATTTTGGACATGCATCTGTTTATATATGAATATCTCAGAAACTACACTTTATAGAAAGCTGTGATTTTCATCTATGGACAGAAAATACGTGGTGCTCAATGTTAGTCACACTACATCTACATCTACATCTACATTTATACTCCACAAGCCTCCCAACGGTATGTGGTGGAGGGCACTTTACGTGCCACTGTCATTACCTCCCTTTTCTGTTCCAGTCGCGTATGGTTCGCGGGAAGAACGACTGCCGGAAAGCCTCCGTGTGCTCTCGAATCTCTTTAATTTGACATTCGTGATCTCCTCTGGAGGTATAAGTAGGGGGAAGCAATATATTCGATACCTCATCCAGAAATGCACCCTCTCAAAACCTGGACAGCAAGCTACACCGCTATGCAGAGTGCCTCTCTTGCAGAGTCTGCCGCTTGAGTTTGCTTAACATCTCCATAATGCTATCATGCTTACCAAATAACCCTGTGACGAAACGCGCCGCTCTTCTTTGGATCTTCTCTATCTCCTCTGTCAACCCAACCTGGTATGGATCCCACACTGATGAGCAATACTCAAGTATAGGTCAAACGAGTGTTTTGTAAGCCACCTCCTTTGTTGATGGACTACATTTTCTAAGGACTCTCCCAGTGAATCTCAACCTGGCACCCGCCTTACCAGCAATTAATTTTATATGATCATTCCACTTCAAATCGTTGTGGATGCATACGCCCAGATATTTTACAGAAGTAACTGCTACCAGTGTTTGTTCCGCAATCATATAATCATACAATAAAGGATCCTTCTCTCTATGTATTCGCAATACATTACATTTGTCTACGTTAAGAGTCAGTTGCCACTCCTTGCACCAAGTGCTTATCCGCTGCAGATCTTCCTGCATTTTGCTGCTGTATTGTCTGTCACTTGGCAAGTGTTTTGAGTGAAACAGTGACTTTTGGTGAAGTCTGGTGCAGTTTGACATAATATAAACATGCCTAGAAGTGCAAGTCTCTTCAAGAAATGTAAGTTTTGAGGTAACCAACGCACTAGAAGTGTAAAACCAAGTGTTGTTCAAGAGTTAGAACCCACAAGCAGTGTAAAATCAAATAACCTCAATGTGCCACCAGAGAACAAGGTAGCTGTGACATCACCCAGTGTAAGTAAAGCTGAAATAGATAAACAATATGAAGAACTAGGGTCACTGCAGGATAATTTAGGAAACAGCTCTTCTGGTCTGGGTTATGTTTGTGTGATATGAACATTTTAATTCAGGTGTTGGGTGATTAATTGTGTTATAATATTTATGGCAGAAAAGTAATTACTGAAGAAGATTTTTCTGCAAGAATTGGACTTGCGACGACAATAGCAGTTACTTGCACTGGCTGTGACAACAGAAAGTCATTTGTAACATCAAATGAATGCAAGAATAATCTGTATGAGGTAAATGTAAGACTTCTCTATGCCATGAGAGCTACTGGAAAAGGTCTTAGTGCAGCTCAGTATTTCTGTTCGCTTATGAATTTACCACCTCTACCTTCGAAAATTCAGAGGTACACTGAAGTTATAGGAGAAGCAGTTGACTCTGTCACTTCCCTGCCAATGAAGACTGCAACAAATGAAGCTATTGAAATGAATGAAGGCAGCATTGATATACCAGTTGCTTTTGATGGAACATGGCAAATGTGTGGCCATACATCAAAAAATTCAGTTACCACAATCACAAGTGTAGACACAGGTAAAGAAATTGATTTTGAGGCTCTTACAAAACATTGCTGTAGCTTCTGTGAGAAAAATGGGAAAAAATGAACATGAAAACTGTCAGAGAAATTACAAAGGAACCAGCAGAGGAATGGGAGCTGATGCTGCAATGAAAATGAAAATGTTTAGCCAATCACTCTAAGAAGGTGTCCGATACACATAGTACCTTGGGGATAGAGATTCTAAAGCATATAAATGTTTTGTTGAAGCAAATCCATATGAAAATATTGTGATAAAGAAATGGGATTGGTATGTGTTGGGCATGTGCAAAAGAGGATGGGCACATGACTGAGAAAATTAAAACAAACTCTTCACACCACTGCACTGTCTGATGGCAAGTCATCTAGATGTCGGCTGACTGATAAAACAATAAATCAGCTTCGGCAGTATTATGGAATGGCCATCAGAAATAATGGAAATGATTTAGAAAGTATGAGGAAAGCAGTCTGGGCCTCATACTTCCACAAACTTTCAACCGACAGACAACCGACACATTCACTCTGCCCGCCTGGACATGAATCATGGTGCAAATTCTGGAAGGCTGAAGTTTCAGGAGTGTCTTTTGAACACAAGAACTCTATTCCTGAAGCTGTTACAGAAGCAATCAAACCAACTTATAGGGACCTAGCTCACCCAGAACTGTGAAGTGTCTACATGGGTGAACACAGAATCCTAACGAGTCATTCAATAACGTTATTTGGATATGAGTTCCCAAAAATGTTTTTGTAGGGTTCAATACATTAAAATGGAGAGTTAGTGATGCTGTATTAACATTTAATGATGGAAACATCAGAAGGATAAATCCTAAAACATCCTCACATCATTCTAGGCTACCATACTGTAAACAGATTGAGGTTATTGGACAAGTTGAGTCTTGCCGAGGCACAGCATGCAGCTCAGTTCACCACCAAAGAGGCGACGTCAATCAGAAGAAAGAAGCTTTTAGAGAAGGAAGCTAGCAAAGATGATGATGCTGACTGTGTTTCTGCATGTTTTTGAGACTTAATTTAAAATTACAAGTCAATTTTTATCATTTTAAACTTTAAGTGTGATTTTCTCAAAATGACATTTTTTATGCTTTATGTTTCTTTATATCAAAAAGTACTTTCAATAGCTATATGAAACTTTGGCATCTATTTCATTATAACATACTGCACCTACTGAAGCACAACCATAGCAATAATTTGAATAGACAGACATTACAATTATTTGTAATAAAAAATAGCATAGTTGAAAATACATATTTATCTCTCCTTCTATTGTATCTCATCTCTTAATTCTGGTTCAGTAGACATAAATAACATGAATAAGATACCTGTAAAAATTCCACAGTGTTATCTTCATTGGTTCGAGAGATAAAGGCACATAAAGTAGGCTAATGAAACATTTCCCACATAGCTCCTGCAAACTTCCCTTAAAACATATAAATGATTAAATCTTGACGGTTGATAGGGAACATTATGTTAATGATAACCGTAGCAGCGCAATTAAAAGTGCATTAGGAAAGGTATGTGAAGGTATGCATCCACATTCATCAGAAGAGACAAAAAATTATTCACATAAATTAAGGAAATCATATATGCTTGTGAGTGATGTGCAGCAAAAATTGGAACCACATGCGATGAAAGATAGGTAAAGGGTATGGAGTTCAAAGAGTGAGAGGAAGATCTTCTACATGAAGCTGAGAAAAGAGGGATTGTAATATACAATGAAGTCCTTACATTTTTATTCAAACTGATAAGTTGAGTAGGTAACTGTTTAAATGACACTGGTAGTTGTGGGACCTCTGCAAGATTGAGGAATAGTCTTTGATAGCATGTCTGCTGCAAATTATGTCACCACATGTTGGTCATTGTGTAGGTACATTACAAGAATTATTTCATTTGTATGTAAATGTCAATGGCAAAAGATCACTTTGGAGTATAGTTGGCTGATTTTCACTGTAAATTCCAAGTACATTATTTGTTATACATTATAACAAAAACTGGAATATAACAAACATGAATATATTAATTTTTAAATTATTCAGGGAGAACTGCAGTAGTTGTATTTGAAGTGTTCAACATAATAATACTGAGAAGAAGTTAGAAATATCATAATCAGTATAACTTAAAATAATTAATGATTTCTGGATGTATGTTGTCAACTCAACTATAACTGTTTATTTGCAAAAGCTAATGTTTGTAAATCATAAAAACTATTACTCAATGTGAAATTTTTTTATCAAAAATCAAGGTTAACTCATCATCAAATTGTTCAGATCTGTGAAACTTTGACTGTAAATCATAAAATTTTGATAAATAACAATCTAAGTCCTGGATTCCAATAATTGTGATTTTGTATAATTGATGAGGTTAAGGCTATGCCAGTAAGTGCTGTGCAGGATTAAGCCACAGTGAGACTGGGACAGTACTTGTGACTCTGCGCATATCTTTGTTGTAATATATAATTGAAGTGAAAGTTTGCTGAATGGCCTAGGTTATTTGGTAATTAGTATACCACAAAATAGTCCTGATATCACTTAAAATGGATGCCAGGGATGATTAAAAGGAAAAGTTATTCTTCAAGAGTTGCACCACCCATACATCAAAATGGAGACTTTTAATGCTGATGCATTTCATACCTACACAAAAGAATCAGATGTAACCCTTAATGAAATTGCAAAGCTAATTAATAGATTCCTCAAACCAGCTCCTGTTGATAAATTGTACAATGTAGCAGACATTGCTCCTTCTGACATATGCCAGGAAGTAGCTGCAAATGCTGGAAGGAAGAAATTCAAAGAAAATGAGTTGCGCTCATGTGTGGACATGCACTATCAAGATCTAGGTTGAAGTCAGGAAGGATCCTTTTACTGTCAAGCCTGCACTAGATATATCAGTCAAGAAAGCTGGAGAAAAGCTGCGAGGAGCCAAAATAAGTCATCTCCAGGCAGGGGTAAAGCCAGCAGAATGCTTACCAGCTAGATATAATTTAGACTGACCACGTGGAGATTGTTGAACAGGTTAGAAACAGGCAGTGGCAAATCTAGGCACAACAACCAACACTGTTTGAATGTGGAGACACACAGACAACAAAACTGTGTCAGCATTTGTGTTGTCCTGATGCTTGCAATGAAGAGGAGTTGTTCAATGAACAGGAAAACACTGTAGGAGTAGTTTTTAAAGGAAATCATATTTGCTATTGACCATAGAAGTTATTTATTACACAGTTGCAGTTTTGCCCTTTGGGTCATTTTCAAGTGGTACTGCAAAAGACTTTGCTTCAGCACATAATAGACTTTAAAATCCTCTAATGTGATAACATGTCATTATCAAAAATTAGCTCATTTCTGGACAAAGGCTGTTTGATATAACAATGATACTAATTTCAACAAATCAGCAAAATTCAACATTCTTCTGTTTTTATTTTCCTTCAGTTTCAGCCACAGTCACAACAAAAGTCATTTTTTGTGTGGACTGGATGCAGAAGATCATGTCCATTTTCAAACCATGGCCTACAAAAGATTTTATGGTGATAACAAAGGCAAAATTACAATGTATCTCTATGATTGTACATACAAGCTGATCATTACATAAAGCATTACAAAAATTTTACACCTTTGCAATACATACAGTTTCCACCAATGTACATATGAGTAACCAAATATGCTTTATGCTGCACCATTAACCATTACATAGATATCTACATCTAAAAAAATCTACATATATATTCTGCAAGCCACCTTAAAGTACGTGGCAGACCGTACCCCTTACTACAACTAGTCATTTACTTTCCTGTTCCACTCACAAATAGAGCAAGGAAAAAATGACTGTCTATATGCCTCCACATAAGCTTTAGTTTCTTGTGTTTTGTCTTCATGGTCCCTGCATGAAATGTATGTGGGCGGCAGTAGGATTGCTCCACAGTCAACTTCAAATGCTGGTTCTCTAAACTTTCCAGTAGTGTTCTACAAAATGAATCTCTTCTTTCCTCCAGGAATTCCCATCTGAGCTCCCAGAGCGAACCTGTAACATTTGCATGCTGATCAAACCTAGTGGTAACAAATCTAGCAGCTCGCCTCTGAATTGCTTCAATATCTTCTTTCAATCTCAATTGATGCGGATCCCAAAAAATCAAGTAGTACTCAAGAATAGGTCTCACTAGCATCCTATATGCAATCTCCTTTGCAGACAAACCACGCTTTCCTAAAATTCTTCCAATAAACCGAAGTCAACCGTTCGCCATCCCTACCAGATATTTAAACAATGCGACTGTGTCAATCAGGACACTACTAATATTGTAACTGAACATAAACAATGCGACTGTGTCAATCAGGACACTACTAATATTAACTGAACATAACACAGGTTTGTTTGTATTCCTACTCATCCAAATCAAATTATCTTACCTCCCCCCCCCCCCCCCCCTGCCTTTTTTTTTTTTTTTTTTTTTTAAAAGCCAGCTGCCATTCATCATTACCAACTAGAAATTTTGTCTGGGTCATCTTGTGTCAACCTGCAGTCACTTACCTTTGACACCTTCTTCTTGTACACTACAACATCATCAGCAAACATCTGCAGACTGTTGCATACCCTGCTGTCTGCCAGGTCATTTATGTATGTAGAAATTAGGAAAATAGCAGTGGCTGTCTCACACTTCTCCGGTGCACTCCTGGTGTTACCCCAGGAACACCTCATGAACACTCACTGGCTAGGACTTGGTTCTATTCCTTAAGAAGTTTTTGAGCCAGTCTCATATCTGGGAGCCTATTCCATGTGCATGTATCTTCGTTAACAGTCTGCAGTGGGGTACTGAGTCGAATGTTTTTCAGAAATCTAGAAATATGGAAGCTGCCTGTTGCCCTTCATCCATACTTTGCAGCATATCATATGAGAAAAGAGCAAGCTAGGTTTTGCATGAGTGTTGCTTTCTAAAGCTATGCTGATTCCTGGACATGAGCTTATTGCTCTCTAGGAAATTTATTATATTCAAACTTAGAATATGCTCCAGAATTCTACAGCAAACTGATGTTGAGGATATTGGTCTGTAATTTTGTGGGTCCATTCTTTTACCCATCTTAAATGCAGGAGTCACCTGTATTTTTTTTCCATTCACTTGGTACTTTGCACTGGTTGAGTAACTAAGTAAGGGGCCAATGATGCAGAAGACTCTGTGTAAAACAGAATTGGGATTCCATTTGGACCTGGTGACTTATTTGTTTCTCTATGCCAGAGATGCTTATTACTAGGTCATTCATATGGAACTCTGTGTGAGAGCCAAATAATAGTACATTTGTACAATTCTCCTGCAAGAATGATTTCTTAAAGGTGGAATTTAAAACTTCGGTCTTCCTTTTACTATCTTCTCCTGCAAACCAGACTGGTCAATGAGCGACTGGACAGAAGCCTTAGACCCACTTAGAGATTTTACACAGGATCAATTTTTTTGGGTTTTCCATCAGATCTTTAGCCAAGGCAGCTATTCAGTGCTTCAGGCATAGATCATTTCGCAGATGCATGAGTCGCTACTGATCTTTGCCTGCCGTCATTTTCATGTCCTGTTTTGAACCAAGAATGCAGCAGCCTTTGCTTCCTCAACATTTTCTGCATTTCACTATTGAACCATGATAGCTCTTTTCTGTCCTTAAGGGGACTGGTATGTGAATACCAGAAGAAGCCATGAAAAATTTGTCAGATTTCTAAACTATGTAACCCAAAGAACTGAAAGTCCATATAATGCTTACCATCTTTCATGTATGAACCACACCTTTAGCTCTCACTCTTTTTTAATTGTATATTTTTGTTGCAAGTGAAATAAACCATGCTAATTATTTATGTACATCATAGGTACACATTCCTCAAAACACAAACAAAGTAGAACATTTATTTTTTTCCGTAAGTTCTTTACACTGTTATCTTTCAAGCAGACTATTGAAAATATGGTGCTCTCATAAATTGTGGTACAAAACATTTTTAAGTATGATTATCAAAAATTTTAGAAATGAATTCAGGATATTTCTTCAAAAAAGCATTTTATTTTCTAAGTTAAGTCACAAGCATCATCTACTTTTTAGGTAAGCACGTTTTAAATCAGCTCTCTATCTGTAATAGTTTTTATCCAAAGTGTACCAGAACATGAAATAATTTAACTTTCAGGAAATTCAAGTTAAAGTTTAAACTTGCTTTTTCTATTAAACTTGCATGGCACTAATGCATCCCAGGTCCATATTCATCTTGTTCCTTGTATTGTTCTTCCTCCCTTCTCTTTTTCACACCTCTTATTCTTGGCTCCTTGGTGGCTTTCAGCACTGACTTTTCTGCTTTAAAGAGTCTCCTTCGCTTGATGGCTATTACAGCTCTATGCATAAGTAGTCCACCAGGTACTCCCACCAATTCCACAACATTAAGCCTTGACACTGCACCATCACTGAAACAGCATCTAGCACACCTAATTTCAAAGTGTTTAGTCCTACTAGAACGGTTTTTGGTATCTGTTACCATGTACAACTACTGAAACTTTCATTTGGATTTTGAGTCCTACCATGTAAACATTTCTCTAATGTGTCACTGAGATCCCTATATATAGGTTTTATAACATCCATTATAGCAAATGGCAAAGAATATTTATGGTTGTAAGTCTCCCATTGAGTAACAGCCCTCTGGTAGCCACACCATGAATCACTGCCAGGTGGGCAGAGTGCATCACATGGGTTGTCATCTGTGGAGGATTTATGAAAGAAGGTTGCCCATACTGCCTTTTTCATTCCCTCATGGTCATTTTTATTTTTTCGTATGGCTTGTCCATAAAATACTAGCAGCTAATTTCTTTCTCTTCAAATTCCTCTTGAAGTTCCTCAGTCTTGCATCTAAAATCTTTTCTGAAAATGTCCAACACATCCAACTTTTTCAATTTTTGTGTCAGCATAAGGTTTGGATTCACAAACTTTTTGGTACCCTTTTTGGTCTCCATCTCCTAGGGTATACATTTCACCATATTTCTACATTGACCTGTGAAATATCTTCACAACACCTTCAGATTCCATCCCTCCATTATACCCACTAAAATTAATGAAACATTTATGATTTTCAGTTCCACTAGTACTGCCATGACAATACTTCGTAATACATTCCCCATCAATGACTTTACCATTGTACAAGGAGGTAGCTGTCACTGTACTGTTTAGGGAAATATGGCCTCTTTGTTGACAGGATGCATCCAGGGCTGCAGACACATTTATTGCTGCCATTCATGTGTACACTTTTCTGAATAGCATTTTTCTACTATCATTTTTTAATTCTCCTAAAGTTTGTAGAATAATTTTATTGTACCTGTCAAACCTTGTATGGTGAGGTAAGCCTAGAAGAGTGCAGAAAATTTGTGCACTTCTGTACCCTTTGCCTATACTCCTCATAGCATAAGCAAGTTTAATATTTGTTATACACTCTCTGTTTAGTTACACCACAAGTATAACCACATTCACTTAAATCACAAAAATTGCAAACAAATCTTAATTTTTATGCACATCTTCTAGCACCACTTTTGCCACATTCCTTACACTGCAAAGCTTTATTTATTAGTTCAGATGGAGCAGAGAGTTCAACAATAACACAACCTGAATCAATAGCTGGCATCTCTATATTATCAGCATTAATACTGTCAAGACCATTGTCCAAATATTTATGTTTTAGCTTCGAGGCACTTGGAGTAGCTGAAGCTGATTTGAGTGTTGTATGTATCAAGTTGTATTTCAGTATTAGCAGAGTTAATCCATTTGGTGAACTAATTTCCATAAAATTTACATTGTTTAACACTGAACTTCTTAATTGTTCCTATTGCTTTCAAGTGGAATAAAAACTCATGCAGACAATAAGAAACTCATGCGCACAATAACCTCACTGTAAACAAAATATTTTCACCAAAACAACAGCAAACAATGACCAAACTCTCTGTATAAACAAAAGATAAGCAACTGTGAAGCTTTTGCAGCTTAGTCAATTTAAGTGACTAAAAAGTCATGAAAACGAAACGAATGAGAGCAAAACTTTATTTTTGACAGAGAAGACTGTGTGCCGTGGGGATGTCATGGTGCGTGCAACTACTTTTAAATTTCTCTAATTTTGGTACTTTCTGTGGTCCATTTTCCTGGAAGTAAACTTTTTCTCATTCAGGAAACTACAGAGAATTTTTTAAGACAAAAATTAAAAAATCGACTTTTTGACAGTTATTCACATACAAGTCCCCTTTATCTACTTACTGGGCACATTCTTGTCCAGAGCATAATTTACAATCTGCTTAAAGTTTGCCTATAATTCCTCTATGGTCATCATTCTGGATCTAAATGATTGCAGTTCATTGTCTAAGTGAGTTGCTAACAACTACTTTATCTGCTCTTTCTAGCAGAAATGCTCTCCTAGCCATCTTGACTGATTTATTACCTTTCATATCCATAGTCACTATGATGGCATCATGATGACTAATCCCCATCTCTATACTGATGCCATACTGATAAACCTTGTATGAACATACAATGTTAATTCTTTCCACTTGAACACAGTGCTGAAGTGCTGTGCTAATCCAGTCACATCATGACCTCAGTAGAGCTCACTAACAGTGATATCTGACAGCCTCACATGCAATTGGAACATGACATGCACTTTTAGTCAGCAATAACAAACCATTCTTAACAGTATCAACCTTCATTTCCTTCATTTGCATTTCTTAAACACATGCAGCCATGAGATTATGTACTTTATAATAGAAATAAAATAGAACCATAACAAGGCATGCCCAGAACTATGCAACTGGCAGTCATGACTGATGTAACAAGTTGAAAATTAAAATTTTTTTCTTTGTAATTTTTTCTTCATAGTTTTTATTAAAGTAATCATCAAGCACTAACTGTTAAAACTGACAGACCTCTATATCCTGCCCATGGCCCATTATTTCCACATATTAACTGATTTGAAGACCAGTGATTCATACTTATACCAAGTGGCTATAATTATGCTTTGGTGCTGTGTAGTTTTTCATACATCAAGAAATATTTATTATAACAATCAAGCTGACATTGGTAATGACAGGCATTGTATTATATGCCCTGTTTTAACGTGTATTCTATGCCCTTCAAGCACAATTCATTTCCTGCGTAGTTACCTAAGTACCTGGCACTTCCAACATCTTACTTACGGCACGTTTCATATCTGTGGCAATTGGTTGGCTGACCAGTAGTTCACTCATTATTTATACATTAGATTACTACCTTTTTCCTTATCATGAATGGTAGTCCCTACATTATTTGTACATTAAATTACTATCTTTAACTCTTATCATGTGCTATATTCAGCTCACATCATAAAATGTTAAAACTTTCTAAAAACCATTTATCACCTGAACAGACAAATTCCTCATATTTACCATCCAATTAGTGAAACCTGTGATGTTTGGAAATGTCCTGCCTGCAGCACATTTCATTCATGCACTGGTAGATAGATGACCATGACTACCAGTTATGATAAGGAAAAAAGTATTAATCTAATGTAAAAATGAAGAATAGACTACCAACTTTAGTTCTATTATAATGCAGAGTAAATGATTGTAATTAATTGTAACAACTGTAATGAAGGTTTGCTACAACTAACTAAACCTGCATCTGATGTTTTAGTTATGTGTGAGGCAGTTGCATATCACTGCTAGTAACCTATTTCAACATTATGAGGTGACTAGGATGGCACAGCACTTCAGTTTGCTGTATTTGACTCAAAGAAATTTATGTTGTATTCTCATACAATGTTTGCCATGTAGTATCAGTGTAATGCTTAGTGGTGGGAATTAATGGATATTTGATTATGTGCATGTGCATGATTACACTTAATGTCTAAGGTTTGTAAAAACACATATTGCACAGACATAAGATCTTTTTAATTCTTTGAGTAGTGTTCAGGTTGTACGTAATATCATGTGGCTACATTTGTTATTGTGCATTTATTAACATCATAAAATATTTTGTAGGCCATGGTTTGAAAATGGACAGGATAAAATGGAAGTGATTGTTTGAAACAAGTCACTGCAAAGGAATGACTATTATTGCAACTGTGAGAGATATTGAAGGAAAATCAACATTTTAATGACCCAAGTTGCTGTTCCTACCCTCTATCAGTATGTTGGGATGTAATAAATTTGTGCCTTGAAAACCACGTGAGGTGCATGGCAGAGGGTATGTCACATTGTACCAGTTGTTAGGGTTTCTTCCTGTTCCATTCACATGTGGAGTGCTGGAGGAATTATTGCCTGAGTGTGTCTGTGTGTGCAGTAATTATTATCCTCACAATCCCTATGTGAACCATACATAGGAATTGTAGTGTATTCCTAGAGTCATCATTTAAAGTTGGTTCTTGAAACTTCATTAATAGACTTTCACAGGATAGTTTACATTTGTCATCAGGAGTCTTCCAGTTCAGTACCTTCATTACTGCTGTGACATTCTCCCATGGATTAAACAATCTTGTGATCATTCATGCTATCCTTCTTTGTATATGTCCAATATCCCCTGTTAGTACTGTTTCGTATGGGGCTCACACACTTGTGCAGTATTCTAGAACTTGTCGCACAAGTGATTTGTAAGCAATCTCCTTTGTAGTGTGATTGCAGTTCCCCAGTATTCTATCAATAAACTGAATTTTGCCACCTGCTTGACCCACGACTGAGTCTATGTGATCACTGCATTTCATGTCCCTACAAAGTGCTACGCCCAAATATTTGTATGAGTCAGCTGATTCCAGCAGTGACTCATTGATATTATAGTTATAGGATACTCTGTTTTTTCATTTCAGGAAGTGCAAAACTTTACATTTCTGAACATTGAGAACAGGTTGCCAATCTTTGCACCACTCTGAAATCTTATCAAAATCTGACTGAATATTTATGCATCTTCTTTCAGATAGTACCTCATTGTAGATAAATTTTTCAGTTGTAACTTATTATGACAGTCATAACTAACAGATATTTATTTTTGGGCATGTTGTTTTGTGGCACTGCTATCATGTGTGATGTGCCACAATTGTGTATGTAGATAAAGTGTAAGTGATAGTAATTAATCATAACAGTTGTAATAACAGTTTGTTACAGCTGACTAAAAGTGAATGTGATGTTTCAGTTGTGTGTGAGACTGTTGCATATTATTGCTAGCAACCTCTTCCAAGCATACAAGGCAACTAGAGTGCTGCATTCAATTGGAAAGAATTCACATTTCATGTGCTGTAGAGATGTAAAATTTTTGTGATGGTTTTTGTAATGGTCAGCTTGTATGTAATATCTTAGGGGTACATTGTAATTTTGCCTTTGTTAACATCATAAAATCTTTTGTAGGCCATGGTTTGAAAATGGACATGATTGATTGAAACTAACCACTACAAAGAAATGATCATTATCACAATTTTGATGGGTATTGAAGGGAGATAAAGATTTTGGTAACTGAAGTTGCTAGTCCTATCTTCCATCAGTATATCAGAACTTCATAAAAATGTCTAATATTGTGCTACTGCATATAATATTCTCCAAGATCTTAGGCTGGCAGCAACCAGAACGAAATACTACTATGTGTTTAGGTTTTTGTGATGGGTAACTGAAAGGGATCCAGAGAGCCAAGGAAGCAAGCTCCCCCAATACACTGGTTGTGTGCTAACAAGATCTGTGTGTGTGTGTGTGTGTGTGTGTGTGTGATAGCAGCTGTGCTATATCTGAATGGTGCGAAAATTGGCAGTTGACCCTAAATAACGAAAAGTGTGAGGTCATCCACATGAGTGCTAAAAGGAATTCATTAAACTTCAGTTACATGACAAATCAGTCAAATCTAAAGGCTGTAAATTCAACTAAATACCTAGGACTTACAATTACGAACAACTTAAATTGGAAGGAACATGTAGAAAATGTTGTGGGGAAGGCTAACCAAAGACAGCCTTTTAGTGGCAGGATACTTAGAAAATGTAAAAGATCTACTAAGAGACCGCCTACACTATGCTTGTCTGCCTCTTTTAGATTACTGTTGTGCAGTGTGGGATCCTTACCAGATAGGACTGATGGAGTACATTGAAAAAGTACAAAGAAGTGCAGCACATTTTGTATTATCAAGAAATATGGGAGAGAGTGTCACTTAAATGATGCAGGATTTGGGCTGGACATCATTGAAAGAAAGGTATTTTTTGTTTGACAGAATCTTCTCACAAAATTCCAATCATCAACTTTCTCCTCCGAATGCAAAAATATTTTGTTGACACTGAAATGATCACCATGATAAAATAAGGGAAATCAGAGCTCGTATGTAAAGATATAAGTGTTCGTTCTTTTCGCGCGCTATAAGAGATTGGAATAATAGAGAATTGTGAAGGTGGTTCGATGAACCCTCTGCCAGGCACTTAAATGTGATTTGCAGAGTACTCATGTAGAGGTAGATGTAGATGCTTGTTTCAAATGGTTTTATCACTCATTCTGAAATAAAGAAACTAATAGCACAACTAGATATTCACAGACTCAGTTCATTAAATATGATAATGGTTTGTGAGAAATTATTTAAAAGAAGAAAAAAAAAGCAGCAGCAGCTATGCTAGGAAAGCTGTGACAAAAACATTCATCTGACCCCCAAAATGCATTGTGTAACAAGATCAAAAGGAGATACAAATTCTGTCATTTATCAAATACTCGTCTCAGATGCAAACTACACTTTCACAATAAGAATGTAATGACAATGAGGTACAATTTACTTCACATAAGCAAGCAAAAAGTTGCAACCAAGTTTCCTGAAAAAGTCATTATTAGAGTCCTTAACTTCATGCCATCTAGGGAAAATTGGGAAAAAATATTTTTATTGAGAAATATGTTGAAATTATTAACAAAAATTTTCTAAACATCTTCCTTTACTATTTTAGTGTATTATATCCTCTTGAAGCACGAAAGTTAGATATTAAGAACAACTAAGAGGGATAACAAATATCCTTAAAGTTTCCAGTGAGAGAAACAATATTCTGCACTACTGTTGTGAAAGATACATCCTTCCCCAAGAATTTACTGATTGTCCTAAATCCCACAAAAAATCTGTAGAAGTTCATACAGACAGGCGAATAATTTGTGGAATAACAATGTGATAAGAAACCAGTCAGGAAAATTAGAGCAATCTACGACAGAAGAAGCTTAAAAGCAGTATAACTAATTGAAAATAAAAAAATGAGATCAAGGTGACAAACACTAAAATTCTATGATGCTTCACTTCACTAGCTTGAAACCTCATCCAAAAATGCATAAATGACCAATACCTAAAAGCCAATGAATATAGGTACAGTACATACATATGGAAAAGTGTATGAATTCTTTTGATGCTGTAAATGACACGAAATTTTCCAACAGTCCAAGACAGTGCTGCCTGCAAACAGATGACATTTGTATGTCATAAGCAAATTGAATTATGTAAAAATTTCTTAATAGTGGCACTCCAAATAAAAGTGACTGCAGCAGAGTACCCCTACTCTGTAGTGTTGCCACACAGTTTTTAGTGACATTAATAAGAAGTGGTGAGATAACCACCATGATGTACTGCAATAGAGCTGTGGGTTGCTGGTCACAGTGTGACAACATACAGGTCAGAATAACATTTACACCTAAGGACTGTGAGATGAGCTAGCCATAGGCAGAGGAAAAATTCATTGTGTGGAGGTAATACGCGTAGCAAATAGGTCAATGTCACCACATCAGGACAAGACAAGTTATGGGCTATGTGACTGGGTGCCAGGTTTTAGTGTAACAAATACGCACCAGAGCAATATAAATAGGTCTGAATTTTGAGGCAGAGGCACTTTGGAATCCAGCAGTACCACCATGGCACCTGGGCTATGGTGGATGGAGAAATGACTAGGCATCACCAGCAGCAGCCATGGGTTCAAGACCAAGTTGGACCAGCCACTGCCAACACTGAGTTCCTTGAGGGACTCTGTGCCACAACACTGCTGACCTGCTGCCTGAGCCAGTGACGATCTGACTCCTGCTGGAGATCAGCAGGTCGTATCCCATGCACACCAGCCACCTTTGGCAGCTGTGTAAACTGATTTGAGGATGGGTCGCAAGGAGAGGCCATTCTCCCCCTCCCATAGGAATGCCATCACAGCACAACATGCAGCACTGCTGGTGTCATGACTGTGGCCTATAAAGGCCAAGGTTGATGGAGTGAAATGTGTTTGCCTCGTAGAGCTAATGATGCAATGTGTGATGAAAGTAAGTTGAATAAATGCCTTACTTTTGGTCAATAGTGTATCCACTGAGCCTCCTGGCCCATTGTTACCTCCACTCACCCTACCAAGTGCAACCACATTCAACAGAGTGGTGTCAGCAGCGGATCTTTGAGCCCGTCACCATGCCTTTCACCCCTCCCTCCAGCGAGGTGATAGCAAATCAGTGCATTTTGTGACAGGTCAGGATCATGGCAAGTCAGTGGGTTTTTACCAGGGGTTGAGTTCTGCTGGTAAGTTTAGTGTATGACATGATGGTATTTTTGAGGAGGCATAAATATAAGTATTAACTTTCACCTCGTTGATATGGGCAATAAGGGTGTCATGAGCAAGAAGCATTGCTCATTGTCTAGTACTATATTAGATGGTAACTAAGAGTATTGATTCAGGAGGTGAAGCTGTGGTTAGTTATTGTTTCAACATTAGTAGTAATTATGAGCAGTCACTCAGGTGAGGGTAATTAAGCTGTAGTAAGGTGTAGTATGATAGTGTTATGATTAAGTGTTCTTGTAATTTGAGTTTGTTTTGTGCAGAGCAAGGAATATGGTTCATTATTTATGCATTTAGGGTAGTCATACATTCAAGTGTTTCTTTTTGGCAATGTTAGAATAATTCACAATAAGTAAACATATTGTGGTCAGCACCACAGGGAACAGGGTTTCCAATAACTGCACGATTTTGAGAATTTTAAGAGATGAAGTAGATAAGGTGCGAGCACACAGTGCAAAACAGTCTAAGAGATTAGAAGCACTTGATGCTCAGGTGAAGGCAATAGCTTGTCACAAATATCCAGATTATACAGAGAAGTTGTAGAGAGAACACAATGAATGGCTGGTTGAAGATGTTGGGAGGTGAGCAATATGTAGATTATGCAAATAATGGAAAGAGGGGAAGCAGAGAGGAGGGAGAAAGAGGAATCTGAGAAAGAGAGGAGTAGGTTTGTGAACAGGTTACTCATTCCTGCAGAACAGCAGACTACAATTAATGTAGTTGAAAGTGTTGGCCCTGGGAAGCTCAAATTAACTGTTGATGGTGATGAAATACATGTTCCATTCAATTTATGTGGGACACAAAATAATGATGTTACTGAAGTTAAGGAGAGTAATGTAAAAGTACCAGTCCCGATGTCCAGTGGAGCTATAGAGTCTGAGGTAGCAGGAATGAGTGTGGGGTATAATGAAGTGACTAAGTGTGGGGATGGCAACACCAGTAATTAAAAGGCAGTAGTATCTGCTCCATCGGGCAACAGTAGGTGTCTTGTGGAGGCTGGAGGGCCTGGGCCAGATGCACAGGGAAGAGCATGTGCCAGTCATTTTTGCATTTTGCAGAATGAAACTGCAGACAGTGTTGTTGTTTAGGATACTACAGGGAATGTACAAGAATTGGTTGATAGTTATGTTGCAAATGTTGGTGGCAGAAATGGTACAAGGACACATATTCCCTCGGAAGCAGAGTGAACAGAAAAAAGGAGATGAGTGAATTGAGTGATCAAGTTAACAGGGCTGAATCTATTGAAGACTGTATGCCAGAAGTCCAAAATATAGTGTGAATGGAAGTATTGGATCACAGCCTTGCATCTGATATGCACACCAAACTGTTTACAGCACAGATGAAGCCTGATGTATGCAGTGAGTATGAAGTCTGTGCAGGGTATGACGTGAGCTTGAAATTAAATGTTCTGACTGGACATCACACAGTTAACCTTCAGTGGCAGATAGCTGTTGCTGGTGTAGAGCTGTCATGAGGTGCATCTGTTGAAGAAGATAAATCAGTTAAAACATATAAAAATACATTAGGTAGTAATTAGCATGGTAAAATGCACCAGGCACCAAGAAGTTGTTCTGTTTGAGCAGGAGTACAGTGGGAGGAGTAAGTGGGACTACTTGTCAAATTATTGTGAATGGTAGTGATGTATGTGATTTTCTACTAAGGATAATTTTTGGAGTGTGTTATCTTGTGAAGCATAAGGAGAACTGTTGCTGCAAGGATGATGTTCTCAAAATTGTTCCAAAACAAAGGATTAAAAAACCACTGGACAGCCAATGAAATGCCAGGCATAATATTTTAATGGAGCCAGACCATGTTTTGATAAAGTTGACATGTTAAGGCTAATTTATTAGCAAGGGTGACTCTCAATTTTTGTTTTTAAGTGTGGAACGGGGAGCTAGAAATGGTTTGTGTGTAAGCATGGCAAGAGGCCTAGCAGCAAAATATGTTTTGTAAAAATTGAGTTAATGAGCAGTGCAAGGGACCCTTGAGAGATGTTATGAGATTAAGCAGTATGAGCAAGAGACAAGAAATAAATTTATGGACTTTTTATACACTAATGTAGTAATTGTGTAGGGTTTAAGACTAGCCAGTTGAACAGCATATAACTATTCTGTAGATTAAGCATAGAAGTAGTTATGATGGAGAACCAGGTCATAACAAGATCTGAGGAGTCTTCTTCATGGAGGGGGGTAATGTAGTGTCTCTATCCAGTTTTTAGTGAAATTAATAAGAAATTTCGAGAAAGCCACTGTGAAATATTGCAATGGTAGCCACATTGTGGCAACATGTGGGGCAGAATAACATGTATGCTGCAGGAATGTGAGATGAGCTGGTTTAACTCAGTGGAAAACTGCACTGTGCAGCATCAATAATCATAGTAAATGGGTCAATGTCACCGCATCAGTGCAAGACTCTTGTAATGGTTTTAGCAAACATGAGCCACAGTCCTTTAAATAGGTCTGAATTTTGAGGCAAAGACACTTCGGGGTTGGGCAGTACTACCACAATATCAGGGCCACACTGGATGATGAAAGAACTGGGAATCACCAGTAGCAGCCATGAGTTTGCGACTGGGTTGGGCCAGATGCCACCAGCACTATGTTCCTTTTGGGACTTGGTGCCACACTTCTGTCCACCTCCTGCCAGAGGGCAGCAGGTCATGTCCCATACACAGCATCAGCACGTGCTGCCACAGTAAGTACATGTGGGGCTGAGTTGCAAGGGGAGACCATGGCAATAGGTCACATCCCACACATAGCAGTCACTATGTGTCACCACAGTAAATACGTGTGGGGCTGAGTTGCAGAGGATCACCATCACAGCACAAAATGACGCACCACTAATTTCGCTACAGTGGCCAACTGAAGCTTGTGGCCACCCTCCCAGCTGTCATCAGCACCACAGGGTACCTACGGGAGCATCTCCTCACAGGATGGAAGCAGCCGTCCATGAGCCAGCACCAGCCAGGGTCAATGGAGTGAGGCATGTTTGCAAAGCAGTGGGAGAGATTTGTTTCACAGTATTGAAGATGAAGAAGTGGTCATAGCTCTTAAGGTATGCATTTTAGAGCCCATGTTTATTAGACGTTTTTGCCTTGAATTATCATTCCTACCATATCCTTGAATGCCGACTATTCATCCTGGAACATCCTGTATACATTTACATGTCTGTGACAAGTTCGATATCACATCAGAAATGATAATATGTTTCAGTCTTTTTACTTATTCCATATCCATGGGGACTATTTCACATAGAACCTGTTTAAACAACATTACCATATATCTTTTCTTGCAAATATACTTTACGTGTTTTTGTTTATTTAAAAAGATACTGAAGCATCTCCTCACTAGAGATCTTTGGAATGCAAAGCAGATTTAATGTAGTCTAATCTAGAACATCTCACTGAGTCTCTTCAGGAACATAGGGATTCTTACACTTACATGGCAATACTTTTATTAATGGTGTTGGTTAATAACAAGAGTGGATTAAATATGAACTGTTTAAATCACAATCACAATACCTAAGTTTCAGAATGGAACTGTGGATTATGGCACAGAACTGTATAATATATGCCAGAGGATCAGGTAGCAAACTGAGAATCCCAAGGTACTGGTATTCAAAAACTAAGTAACAGGATACCTTACTATACCAACAGCAAATTCAGTCAAGAAAATGAAAAAAAAAAAAAAAGAAAATGAGACAGAATGACTGGCCAGGTACGTACTTGCAGGAGGCAAACTATAGTGAGGCAAATTATAGTGAGGACAAGGGCAGAAAAAGTTGAAGAGTGAGAAGTCAGAGAGACTAGGAGGTCAGAGATAGTACATTAGTAAGCATTGCCAGCTTCATTTCAAAGATGGTGAGGACAGAGTGAGAAGTAAAAATAGTTTACCAGGAGAAGAAATGAACAATGCAGTTAAGAAGTAGGAAGGAAATTAAAATAAGTAAATAAATAAATATATGAAAAAGCGTATGTGCAGGGGGGGGGGGGGGGGGGGATGTTAATGGAGATTTAGGCCAGAAGGGTTAATGGGCATTAAGTTCAGAAGAGTGTCAAGATGTGAGGATGTGTTAGAGAGCAACTACCTATTGTGACGTACCTGGTCTGATATCAGCTAGTAGTTCCTCAGTTGGAGCGATCATGATGAAAAATTGGTTGTAAATATGGGTGGGTACAGCACTATAGCACTATCTACATCCAATAATGTAGTTGACATACACACATTTGGTTTCACATATTTTAATTCCATAAATGTCAGACCTCCTGTCACTGAATTAATTATGGCCAGCCCATGTCTCAATTACCTACTTAAGTCTCATTTGCCAGGTATGCATATCTGCACTTCCTAATTATATGATAATAGTCACTGGGCAGTATAACCTAATCAACCATCAACAGTCTCGCTAAGATGAACAATACATGTGGCACTTTTATATTAAAGTTAATCAGTAATAATTATTAACTGTTCTATTTCACTATCCGCCTTCTTATTCACAACAATACATGGTTGCTCCATCACATTATTATGGTTCTGAATGATAAGGGTTCCACTCTCGAAATTTTGGAACAGACTGACTATAAAATGGCTTCAGACCAAGTGCTTATAAAGCTTTACAAAAATCGCTAATAAAGTTCACATAGTTAAATATGTAATTTTGATAATTCACATTTAGAATTTTACACCTCCTGTTAATTGATCGGTGTAGGAACAATGGTTTTGCTGTGAACTTTATGTTACAATCAGAGTTTTGACTGAAATAAACCTTCTTGATGATGAAAACTGTAAAAATAGCTAAATAAACAGTACTAATATAATAGAGGGAAACATTCCACGTGGGAAAAATATATCTAAAAACAAGGATGATGTGACTTACCAAACGAAAGTGCTGGCAAGTCGATAGACACACAAACAAACACAAATATACACACAAAATTCAAGCTTTCGCAACAAACTGTTGCCTCATCAGGAAAGAGGGAAGGAGAGAGAAAGACGAAAGGATGTGGGTTTTAAGGGAGAGGGTAAGGAGTCATTCCAATCCCGGGAGCGGAAAGACTTACCTTAGGGGGAAAAAAGGATGGGTATACACTCGCACACACACACATATCCATCCACACATATTAATTTTGCATAAATTTAAAATGTGACTTTGTATTTGGGTTGTAAGTACAAAAATTATTTTGAATATTGTCTCTAATCCATATTCAAGAGACTTGTATCATTCATCACACATATGGATGGATATGTGTGTGTGTGCGAGTGTATACCCGTCCTTTTTTCCCCCTAAGGTAAGTCTTTCCACTCCCGGGATTGGAATGACTCCTGACCCTCTCCCTTAAAACCCACATCCTTTCGTCTTTCCCTCTCCTTCCCTCTTTCCTGATGAGGCAACAGTTTGTTGCGAAAGCTTGTTTTTTGTGTATATGTTTGTGTTTGTTTGTGTGTCTATCGACCTGCCAGCGCTTTCGTTTGGTAAGTCACATCACCCTTGTTTTTAGATATAAATAAACAGTACCATACATAAAAGTGTTAATTTCCAGAAACTAATTAAGTATTGACATTGCTATCATGTTTTGGACATTAGCTACATCAGTACTTTAAGGATTTCTTTGGGTTATTTTTCTAACCTTATCAATAACATAGCAGTTATGTCTGTTTACATATTAACAATGTGACTGGAATAGGAAATAATCACTGTTAGTTAACTGAACTGAGCTTTAGCAAAACTACTTGAAGTAGTTCAAATTAATTAGGAAATTATGCTGACTAATGTAATTTAGCTGGTCTTATACTCGGATTTATAGAATGACAGGTTTATCATAAGGCACAGCTCTGACTAACACAAATGATAGGAAAGTGAAAAAAAATATCATTTAAGGAGGCGAATAACAAAACAAATGGGAATGGGTATCAGCTTGCTTTGTTACACCATCTTCAAATACTAGCATCACATGAGAAGATCCAAACAGCTTGTGTGGCACACATGGCACTCAGGTCCCTTGAATCATGCTGTAGAGCAACTTGGTACTGAGTGCCCCCAAAAGCTGACAGTTCTTCTGTGGCCATTCATGCACATTAAAAAAAAAAAAAAAAAAAAAAAAAAAAACTGTGGCAGTAGTCTATAACAGTTGCCTTACTTCTATCTTGGATTATTCTTTATTGTTGCTCAATATTGACAAATATTGACAAACAGATATTTAAAAATAATTGTTGATGAATGGAGTGGGCATATTGTAGTGTGTCACTTATAAGGAAAAATGTAAGTAAGCCAAAAAGACAGTAAAGTGCGACTGTTATTCTGGGGAGTGCTGTTGACTTGATCAGAGAAAGATAAGCAGTAGGGGAACGTGTTGCTTGGTTGTCTTTGCACAAAGACATATGAAACAAACAGATATATTTTTGAGGTTAGAAATTTTAATTTCCATCTCAATGTTTTAATAGTTCGTTAATTTTTCATACAGGCAAGTGAGAAATAACTATTTTATTTTGTTTTTACCAAACTAAAAATTATGGGTATGGTGTACCCACAAGATAATGTATTTGGGTGCTCAAGCCCTGGTGCACCCACATAGTCAGCGTGCATGGTTGAAAATAATGAATCTAATAATAATACTCATTTGTTTTACATGTGAATAATTGGGAGCACAGTGACGTATAACTGAAACATATTTATTAATTTTGCATAAATTTAAAATGTGACTTTGTATTTGGGTTGTAAGTACAAAAATTATTTTGAATATTGTCTCTAATCCATATTCAAGAGACTTGTATCATTCATCATGCATCTTATGTGTTCAACAATACTTCAGTCAAATTTTCCTAATGTTACAATGCATTTCAGGAAATTCCCATTGCTTCAGTTATTTGATTTTCTACTCTTTCCATGAAACACCATGATTTGTGGTCTCAAAAACTGAATCACATTTATAAAACGTGTAATAATATTGTACCAGCACTCCTTTTCAGAATCTACAAGTTTTTGTCTTTTAAAGACTTACTCAGCACAATCCATTTTTATAGTTGCTGAAATGTGTAGAACTTTTCTCATGCCTGTTTGATATAAGGCTAATTGCTGCCAGTCACTGATTCCCTCACAAAATTTATTATGCTTTGTATTAAAAACAACATAAGCAGCAAACAGCATATTTTGAATCCAAATAGAGCAGCCATTCTCTGTGATACTCTCCCCACCAAATATGCCCCTTATGGGGAAGAGGCGGGGGGGGGGGGGGGGGGGGAGGCGAGAGAAGAGGCATCACCTGTAACTCTCAGGAAAAATGAAAAAAAAAAAAATTGTGCATTCCAGTGTTTTTTGTGCAAGAAAACAATTTAAAAGTCAATATAACATTGGTTTTTAACATGTTTCTTCAAAAATATTAAAAATATACAATACCCCAGGTATAGTGCCCTCCCTACAAACTACAGTAACATCAACTTGTAACTTATCATCATCATCAGTTGTCAGAAAATTTGCAATATTAAAAAAAATAATTTTTCCTTTTCTTTGTAAATAATTCAGTGCACTGAAATTGATAGGACAAGATAAAGGTGACCCAGTACCAAGTGGTACAAAATATTCTGGTACAATTTACGAAGGAACCAATCTAGCTTTTATTTGAAATTTAATGCAGTGATATAAATTAAGTGATAGATGTGTTGTTACTGAGTACTTTAAGAAAGACAAAGGGAGCATAAAGTACAACCACACTCATATACTTATGCATGACTGACCATGACTGATATAGTGGCAAATGGACTTTACTTGCATTTAAGGGACCTGGTTCAATTTCCTGACCAGCCACCAATTTCAGTTTTCTCAACCAATGTAAGGAAATATTGAGATGAGTCAATAAAATGGCTACACACACTCCCTTCTCTTCCAAAAAACAAAACTTCATTTCAAATTACCTTAGCTGTTGACTGGATGTAAAACTTCATTTCTTCCTTCTTTCAGTATGCATGCACTGGATAGTATACCCCATTATACCTTTTAGCAATTCAACTGAGAGAAATTAGCTCTCATCATCAAACAGAGCAGTTTTTACTCTCTAAAATGACATTTTACACTTAAAGGAACTGAGTAGGATACACCAGCTTGCATTTGCAGTTTGGAACAGAAGTTGTTACACCTTTCAGTGCATTTTAATGAATATTTTACTATACAAGGTATATATCTTAAGCAACATTGTTGTAAATTTTCATGGTTCTAGTGTTTCAAATTCAAAACATAAAAAATAATTCATTAACAAATATTAAGTATAAAAATCTATGACTCTTGAGGTGCAATTTTCTCAAAAAGTTATTTTTATGAGTGTAGTTTTTATGGCACACTCCTGAGAAGTGTGGGAAGAATTGTGTGTTTAGGCCAAATATGCTGAAGTTTTGCACGTGTGTCAGACAGTGTCTCTAGTAAGCCCATCAACTGATCACATCACATCATTCTTTTCAGTTATGAGCATACAGTGAGCACTAAAGATGCCTAGAAAATAGTATGAGGGGCTGGTGAGAGATTTCACCTGATGTCATGCAGCCAACATAACACAACTGTGATGCAGTTGCATCTTCTTGACGATACTCGATGACACTCTGCAGGGGCAATGAAGATGCTCCTCCAGCATTTTAGATAGGAAGTGTTTGATTACCAACAATACAACCCATAACTGGTTCCCACAGAGTTTCCTCTATGCTCACATGAACTGCAGGCTATGAAGACAATGTTTTAGTACAGAAAAGGAGCTGTAAATCGGTATAGAGAATTGGCAGAAGCACAGGCAGCTGCCTTCTATGACGAGGATACTGGAAAGTTGGTACAATGCTACAACTGATGTCTAAGTTGAAGTGGTGACTATGTTGAGAAGTGGCTGGAAGGTGTAGCTAACTGTTGCAAATAAAAAGTTTTTGATTTTCACAGTGGTTTCCATGCCATGACTTTTGGCTTTCTGAATAGGTCTCGTATCACATGTAGGAAGGACTGAGACATATAACTTCTGGGAGAAAAAATCCATAGATAATATAGGTAGAGGACACACTGCAATACTGATTTTTATCTGTGTAGCAGATGTCTGGATGTGACTATGGTGAGAGTATTATATGGAAAATAAACAAGAAGGAAGAAAGGGAGATTAAGGTTTAATTTCCCAACAAGAACAAAGTCAGTAGAGATGAAGCACAAGGTCACAGTTAGCAAGGATGGGGAAGGAAATTGGCTGTTTCCCTGTTTCCTACTCAAAAGAAGCATCCACACATTTGTCTTAAGAAATTAGGGAAGTGACACAAAACTCATAACTGAAAGGCCATGAAAGAATTTTAGTCTTAGTCCTCAACACTGCAAGTCCTTCAAGGTGAGACAGGGGGTAGGAGGAAGGATTAGAAGGAGGAGGAAAATTTCCTGAATATGATAAGGCTGACCTAATCTTATTCACTGTTAAAAAAGTAATTATTTGTTCAAGGATCACATTGCCATTGTGATTCATTGTAACAAGTATTTCTCAACTTAAAGTGAACATGGAGTCTCATATAGACTTTCATAAATCAGTTAATTTTCCTCAACTGTGACTATTTTCCTGTAAATCATATATTGGTTATAAGAAACTTATGGCATTACGCATTCACAAAAGTAAACTTTGTTAGTAAAATTATTCATTTTTTTAATGTGAATATGCAGGTTACTTTATATGCTTCAGCAGCTTTAAAAATCTTGTTGCTCAGCTGTCAAACTGACAAAACATTTGATATAGCTGTAAATAATGATAAAGAAATAGCTACAAAATTAGAAATAGAAGCATACAGACCTCTAAAGCACCAGAAAACTCTGGAAACTTTTGATTATGGACAGGAAGACAAGGCAACTCAAATAGACTCAAAAATCTCTTTCGAGGTTAATGTCTACTTGTGCATTTTGGACCAGGCTCTGATGTCAGTAAAAGAAAGATTTGATTTGTCATGTAGTTTCTTTTGTTTAAGCTCAGCAATGTTCAAGGTAACACCCATCTTGTGCTTAATTGTAATCATTTAAAGGAAAGACTCTCTGTGAATAATGGTTAATCAGATATAGATGTTGAAGACTTGTGCATACACATTATATCATGTGAGTCCCTCTTTAACAATTCAGGCAGCTTTCCAAATGATTGTGTGGTCTCTAAAATAACAATTTGTTCAAACACAGTCTTTAAATAATCAGATGTCACCCAGGATAGTCAGTTGGGGATCAGGTATTAAGTGCAAGACATCTATGTGACAATTCTGTGTATCTGTGAAAACATGTGTCTTGAATAGTTACCACTTAACATCTGTATTTGTACAGTGTTTGATTTACCACTTGAACTGCGAGACTTTAAGGTCTTGACAGGCTAAGCAAGCAGGGAACCATTCCACAATATCCAGTTTTGTGGCACATTAGGATGTGAAGGTGGTATGATTTTGGAGAGCATGGAAATGTGAGGGCAAACATATTTGTTGACTATGTCTGTCAATCACAAAGGAGGATCACCATAGTGTGCAACAATCTCATTGTGAACCATTCATCTCTGCACTTTCTGTATCATTTCACATGGATCAGAGACTAGCAGCAGCCAGGCTAGGGAATTACCATCCCACACATAGACTGCCGTTAACACCACAATACGAGTGACTGCAGTTGAAGTGGTGTCATGACCCAAAAGTATAGACTGCTGATGAATGCCATCACACTGTGTATGATGATGAATATTGGTTGTGCACTACTCAAGTTGACCATTGTTGGCAAATATGGTAGTACTTCTCGTACCTCTCTCCCAATGTCTTGGAGAGACACATTGGTGTAACTCTTGGTGTCATGGTGTGAAGAATCATTGGGTATGACTTCAGGTAACAGATGGTAGTGAATGAGGGAACTCATGATACAACAGTATGCCTTGAAAATGCTGCAGCATTATATGTTACCTCTCACACAACAGTATTGTGGTGCCATTTTTCAACAGCACAATACGTTTCCACAAATGACACATGTCTCTAAGAACTGCCTGCATGGTGTTGAGGTTTTTGCCATGGCTAGCAAGGTCCATAGATCTGTGCCCAATAGAAACTGTGTAGGAACAGTTTGGTTATCAACTATGTCCCATAGTTGGCAGCCCTGCAGCCAGATGACTAGTGCGAGTTTTGGTGTTCTTGTAAAGATAAGTCATTTTAGATTACAAAAACTGATTATGTGGTAAATAGGTGTATTAGTGTACTTTTTAAGTGTACCATTAAAGGTTTCATTTTTCTTTACGTAATATAGCAGAAAACGTGAAAAGATTGTACAGTTGAGTTACAGTTGTATTTTCTGTTTACGTTTTGGTGCAGCAAATCTACAGAATTTTGTTTAATTGTTTTTTGCTCTCTCCAGCAATTTAACTGTAGCGTACCTCTTCATTATCTAACTCACATTTCCAGAAAGTAGCTTAAAGATTAAGATGTTGTTACAGAAAGTTTGCACTGTCGTTTTTGTTAACATACAGATGCGAATAGGCCAAATTTGTGGAATCATATTTTCGTGTTTATCTGTAATTTAACTGACTTATTCTTAATAAATTATTACATTTAACATGAGTGAAAATTGCTTGACTTGCTGTAGAATTGTTAGGTCAGGGCTTTGGTGTGACGAGTGTTGTAGTTTTTTCCATGTGGGTGACTCTAGTGGCATGGGAACAGGGGAAGTAAATGAGACTCATCAGTGGTTTTGTAGGATATGTAGTAGAGATAGGAAGTTTCTAGAATTGGAGGGGAAAATTGCCGTCCTTCAGACTGAGTTAGACAAGGCGAAGGGAGATCTTGACAAGTTAAGGAGGGAGAAGGGTAAAGAGAGGTGGGAAGTGGCAACAGGCAACAGGAGGAACAGACTGAGAACTATGTCTGACAGCTTCGTGGTGAGTATGGGAAATAGATTTGACCTGTTGCTTCAGTTAGAAGCTGGTGAGCCTCAAGCAGTTGCAGGTGTAGACAGGGCACAACAGACTTTCAGCAGCAAATTGAAAAGTAAGAATGTAGGGAAATCAGTAAAGAGAAAGAAAGTGTTATTGTTAGGTAGTTCCCATGGAAGAGGTGTTGACCAACTTTTGCATGATGAACTACGATCACAACACCAGCTCACCAATTTTTTTAAACCTAGTGGTGGTCTGGAGCAGGTGACAGAGGATTTAGGATCACTTTGCAAAGATTTCACTAAGGAAGACACTGTGGTTACAGTGGGTGGACCAGGTAATAGTATTAACAGAGATCCTGGGTACAGTATAGAGTGTGACCTGGCAAAGATAGCATCAGCATTGAAGCATACTAGTGTTGAATTTGTATCTGTTCTTGGGTGCCATGACCAACCGCATTTGAACTCTTCTGTCAAGAGAGTTAATTTGGAGATGGGAAGGGCTGCTTTGTTGGGTGCAGGGTCACACATTGGTGTGGTTCCTGTTGATTCTCTCAATAGGTGGGATTATACTAGGCATGGACTTAACCTCAGCAGAAAAGGGAAGGGTAAACTGGCTGGGAAATAGCAGGAAAGTTAAAGGGGGGAGGCACTGTCATGAGTGATAAAATACCAGTGGTTATAGGTTTCAGAAAAGACCCTTTTTTTAGGATAGGGAGGACAGAAACAAACCAAGTTTTAAGAGATGTTAGGATTGAAACAAACCTTCAGTTTGAGAAAGAAACCAAAAAACATAATTCAAGCAGAATTCAACAATCAGCAGAAATTTCATCTCTACCCAGTTTTAACTCAGTCAATGTGAAATGTCAACTAACTTTATTACATCAAAATATTCGATGACTGAGAAATAAAATTAATGAATTAATTATCTGCATAGATGAATTAGAGTCCTCAAACTCAGCTGACATAATCTGCCTCTCTGAACATCATGTGACCACTGGTATAGAACTTTTAAGTGTTACAGGATTTACATTACCATCTCACTTTTGTGGAGCAGAAATGGAGAAAGGAAGAATTGCCACATTCATCAGGAACTGTCATAAATTTAAGAACATAGACATTCATAAATTTTGCCTAGAACAGCAATAGATGCATGTGTAACAGAAGTAGAATTTCACAAAAAAATCCTTCATAATACCCCGAAGCTGTACTGGCCCATTTAACAACCAGAAACAAAGAAATAGTGGTTGATGGTGACTTCAATGTAGATTTCCTTAAAGACTCTCCCAGTAAGAACTTATTTGAGTTAGTAACACTATTGTTCAACTTAATTCCCACTGTAACATTCCCCACTAGGGTAGCCAATTGCTCACTAACAGCCATTGATAATATCTTTATAGAAAAGTCCAATGAACAAAATTATATTACAAAACCAATAGTCAATGGCCTCTCAGACCATGACATGCAGTTCCTTCTGTTAAATGTTAATACTAAACAGGACATAAAATCTGTTAAATCTGAGCTCAAAAGGGTAATCAATAAGCCAAAAATTGATTATTTTAGGACACTCCTCAGTGACATTAACTGGAGTGATGTTTACAGTGCTCATGGCATGAATGAAAAATATAAAACTTTGGTAATAATGTGCTTACCTTATTTGAACACTGTTTTCCCCCAAAACTAGACAAGGTTAGAGCAAAGTCTACAAAGAAGCCATGGATTACTCAATGGATTACTTAAACAAAAAGAAAACTGTATCTGTCAATCCAAAACAGTTGTGATGTTGATGCTATAGCACACTACAAGAAATACTGCAAAATATTAAAGACTGTAATACAGACATCAAAGCAAATTCATTACAAGGAAAAGAAAGTCATATCAGATAACAAAATAAAGACAATATGGGATATAGTGAAGGAGGAGACCAGTAGAACTGCTATGGAATACCTCAGACAAGAAATTTCAAGTAACTTCCATAATATGAATTTGATCCTCACTACCCCAGCAGAAGTAATGTCTGTCATAAAATGTTTAAAATCAAAAACATCTAGTGGGTTTTATGAAATATCAACAAAGTTAATTAAAATGTGATTCTGAGTTAAGTAACATATTAAGCTACCTGTGTAACCAATTGTTTATCAGTGGAATATGTCCTGAGTGGTTGAAATACACTCCTGGAAATGGAAAAAAGAACACATTGACACCGGTGTGTCAGACCCATCATACTTGCTCCGGACACTGCGAGAGGGCTGTACAAGCAATGATCACACGCACGGCACAGCGGACACACCAGGAACCGCGGTGTTGGCCGTCGAATGGCGCTAGCTGCGCAGCATTTGTGCACCGCCGCCGTCGGTGTCAGCCAGTTTGCCGTGGCATACGGAGCTCCATCGCAGTCTTTAACACTGGTAGCATGCCGCGACAGCGTGGACATGAACCGTATGTGCAGTTGACGGACTTTGAGCGAGGGTGTATAGTGGGCATGCGGGAGGCCGGGTGGACGTACCGCCGAATTGCTCAACACGTGGGGCGTGAGGTCTCCACAGTACATCGATGTTGTCGCCAGTGGTCGGCGGAAGGTGCACGTGCCTGTCGACCTGGGACAGGACCGCAGCGACGCACGGATGCACGCCAAGACCGTAGGATCCTACGCAGTGCCGTAGGGGACCGCACCGCCACTTCCCAGCAAATTAGGGACACTGTTGCTTCTGGGGTATCGGCGAGTACCATTCGCAACCGTCTCCATGAAGCTGGGCTACGGTCCCGCACACCGTTAGGCCGTCTTCCGCTCATGCCCCAACATCGTGCAGCCCGCCTCCAGTGGTGTCGCGACAGGCGTGAATGGAGGGACGAATGGAGACGTGTCGTCTTCAGCGATGGGAGTCGCTTCTGCCTTGGTGCCAATGATGGTCGTATGCGTGTTTGGCGCCGTGCAGGTGAGCGCCACAATCAGGACTGCATACGACCGAGGCACACAGGGCCAATACCTGGCATCATGGTGTGGGGAGCGATCTCCTACACTGGCCGTACACCACTGGTGATCGTCGAGGGGACACTGAATAGTGCACGGTACATCCAAACCGTCATCGAACCCATCGTTCTACCATTCCTAGACCGGCAAGGGAACTTGCTGTTCCAACAGGACAATGCACGTCCGCATGTATCCCGTGCCACCCAACGTGCTCTAGAAGGTGTAAGTCAACTACCCTGGCCAGCAAGATCTCCGGATCTGTCCCCCATTGAGCATGTTTGGGACTGGATGAAGCGTCGTCTCACGCGGTCTGCACGTCCAGCACGAACGCTGGTCCAACTGAGGCGCCAGGTGGAAATGGCATGGCAAGTCGTTCCACAGGACTACATCCAGCATCTCTACGATCGTCTCCATGGGAGAATAGCAGCCTGCATTGCTGCGAAAGGTGGATATACACTGTACTAGTGCCAACATTGTGCATGCTCTGTTGCCTGTGTCTATGTGCCTGTGGTTCTGTCAGTGTGATCATGTGATGTATCTGACCCCAGGAATGTGTCAATAAAGTTTCCCCTTCCTGGGACAATGAATTCACGGTGTTCTTATTTCAATTTCCAGGAGTGTATGCTGAAGTTAAGCCACTGTTTAAGAAGGGAGGTAAAGAAATAGTATCACATTTCTGTCCAATTGCACATTTCCCAGCATTCTCAAAAATTTTAGAAAAGGTAATGTACAATCAGCTTTATAACCATCTTATCACAAATAACATACAGTCAAAGTTGCAGTTCAGATTTCTGAAGGGTTCTGATATTGAGAAGGCTATCTACACTTACAGTGAAAATGAACTTAATTCATTAGACAAAAAATTGCAGGCAACTGGTATATTTTGTGATCTGTCAAAGGCATTTGACTGTGTAAATCACAATATCCTTTTAAGTAAATTAGAATATTATGGTGTAACAGGAAATGCTGCAAAATGGGTCAAATCTTGTATCTCTGGCAGGAAACAAATGGTGTTATTAGGAAAGAGACATGTATTAAGTTACCAGGCATCATCCAACTGGGAACTAATTACACATGGGGTCCTACAAGGTTCCATCTTAGGGCCCTTACTTTTTCCTGTGAGTATCAATGACCTTTCATCAGTAACATTACAAGATGCCAAGTCTGTTTTGTTTGCTGATGATACAAACATTGCAATAAATAGCAAATTAATTGTAGTCTTGGTAAGACCAGCTAATAAAATATTTGTGGACATTAATCACTGGTTCCTAGCCAATTCTTTGTCACTAAACTTTGAAAACACACACTACATGCATCTCAGAACTTGTAAGGGGTGTTCCACAAGTATTTGCCTAACATACGACGACAAGTAGATAGAGGAAGTGGACAGTGTTAAATTCTTGGGATTACAGCTTGATAATAAATTCAACTGGGAGGAGCACACCACAGAACTGCTGAAGTGTCTTAACAAATCTCTATTTGCAATGCAAATTGTGTCAGACATAGGGGATATAGAAATGAAAAATCTGGCATACTATGCTTACTTTCATTCCATAATGTCATATGGGATTATTTTTTGGGGTAATTCATCAAGCCAAGCTAAAGTTTTCCAGGCGCAATAGGAGTTACATGTTGTGTGAACTCAAGAACATCCTGCAGAAGCTTGTTTAGGGAACTAGGGATACTAAATACTGCTTCCCAATATATTTATTCCTTAATGAAATTTGTCATTAAAAATATATCACTTTTCCAAACCAACAGCTCAATTCATGAACTCAGTACTAGAAATAAGAATAATCTTCACAAGGATTTAAAGTCACTTACTCTTGTACAAAAAGATGTGCATTATTAAGGAACACACTTTCAATAACTTGCCAGCACCCATAAGAAGCTTAACAACCAATGAAATTCAGTTTAAGAGAAGCCTAAAGGATTTATTGGTGGCCAACTCCTTCTAATCTGTTGATGAATTTCTCAGTAGACCAACTGATTTATGTGTGTGTGTGTGTGTGTGTGTGTGTGTGTGTGTGTGTGTGTGTGTGTACACTCTAACTTCTGCACCATTTCAGTGCAGTATTCTGCACCATTTCAGTGCAGTAATGTGTTCATTGTAAATAAATATTGTAATAGTTCTGTTATATGTTTATTGCATTATAAATAAAAAAAAACATTTTTCTAAATATTAAGTTCAGTGCATTAATGTGATCTTAGTAAATGAGTGTTTGCAAAATGATTTTTTCATATAGTTTTCATTAAAAAAATGATGATCATTCCACTTGGGACCTGTGGAAGGTACATTAGCTTATTTGTTTCAGTTCTAAACATTTGTCATGTATTATAATTTTTCTGACTGTTCTAGATCCTGGAGGACCTCCTCACTACAGATCAATTGGAATGAAAGTAAATCTAATCCATTGCCAATATCCAAGATATCTATGACCATTTGCAACCTTTGTTTGCAAGGTTACCTTAGGGGAGGATATAGCGGATTTATGTTACCATTCCTAAGTGAATCAGTGCATGCATCTAGCTTAGAAGGAGTGCAATGTCATACTGATAAGTGTGCTCATACTGCAAAGTTCTTTGTAAATTTGACTTGATTTTGTAATCACTGAATTAAGATCACATACCCTCACCTCCTGTGAAGGTTCATTTGATTTTTTCCTCCAATTCTGCAGTTTATTTCAAAATGGATCATTAGGAAGCTTATGTTACTTGTTTAATTTATTAAAAAAAGATGTAAAGAAATTACTTGAGTTCTGAAAATGCTTTACTTTAAATGCAAAGTGTTGCTCAGTTTGGATTAACTGATTTTTCTGGAGTGAATAGAGCAGTAAGTACCACACTGCAGGACACAAAGCATAAAATCCTGTCAAGGCAGCCACTGACCATGCAACAGAAAAGTGGTATTGATGTAGCGTCTGTCCTATCCTGAGTTCATGTAATCAGAAATTGGACAATCATCCTATAAAAAATTTACAAAAAGAATAATAAATATTTTTGGATCTGATTGCCATCAGACTGGCATATCATAAATTTAAAGAAAATCATTCACTGGATTCTCCAATATTTTTAAATGCATATTCAGCTAAAAGTAATTGAGTGTGATGTCACAAAGACATTAAGCATTGTATGATGTTTTTCTGGTTCTTTATAACTTATGGCAATTATTAGGTGGGGGAAAGGGCCATAGGAAATTGTAAGAGAAGGAGCTGAGCACTTTGTAGTCTTCGTCAATGGAAAGCCACCATATAAGAGAAGGAAAATGGCTGTATAATCATCATATACAGATCCATTGCAAAAGAAATGACACAAGGGTTGGTGGTGGGGTGGTGTTAGTGGTGCTGGTAGTAGTTGCAGCAACACCATTGTCACTATACAAAACTACATCAGACAGAATATAAAATACTCTTTCCTTCTATATTTCTAAATATTACAATTTTTTACCCCAAAATAAAATGCTGGCAGCTTTCTTGAAGAACATGGTCTTACTTAACATAATGATCTATTTTCATTTGCACCATCACATACTACTCCATAAAACACACAGCACTGCAATTGATTTCTGAGTGATTAAATACCAAGACAGTTCTCCATCTTCAGGCATTTGCAGAATTTCTTGGTTTGTGTGTGTGTGTGTGTGTGTATGTAAGGGAGTGTGTGTTTGTGGGTACATATGCACACATATGCATGTTTGCATTTTATTAAACTACTGTAAGTACCAGATTATTCGTCTTCTCATTTTGTTGTAGTTTATGAAGGGTTGGTAAAAGCAGCAACAATAAATTCTAAAAAGCAACAAAATTTTTTTATTACACAACTTATGGGACAATTGTTTTTGTCCACTATAAAATTGTAAACATCTTTCATAACAAAACAACAGACTCATTTAAGACATCCTGTCATAACAACATGTATTTATATCCTCTATATACAATTTGTTTTAAAAGTTTTCACTGGAAGAACTAAATATTTACAAAATAACTGCTTAATCAGAAATGATTTTTTTCTTGTATCTGAATTTTTTAGCTCTTACATGCAAACATCATTGAAAATGCAACACATACACTGTTTTTCTTATTATCTAAACATTTATAATGGCACAACTTGACTTTTACATTATATACAAATATACAGATATGTACAGTGGTAAATGTTGAGAGTAGACTGAGAGAAATCTCTGTGACTACCCACATCCCTCCAGAATTTTTTTATCTTGTAACTTAAACTGTGAAACTGTTTGTAGAAACTACAGCATGACAGCAGTCGCTTGTCACTTCTCTGCATATATCGTCTGTTGTTGTACATTATAAGAACTTTAATTGCAGAAGCAGTTATGAATTCCTATACCAGATTGCAGATGCTTCAGAATAAACAGGATTGTGGAGCATTTGTGGCCACATGCGTATATGAATCTCATTTGAATTTTTTTGCATATCTAAAGGGCTGATTTAAAAGGTTGTAGATAATTGATTGTTATTTCAGTTATAATTCACAGAGTATTTAAGTTCTTCAGCTTGCAGACAGGTTATTTGTGTGTTCAGAATACAAAAGTCAGGAATGAAGACTAACTACATATGAGACCAAAGAAGAGAATGAAGTCACCAGTCACTGAAGCTGAAACTGATACCAGGATAGTAGGTACTCAGAAGAAAAGATGGAGAATGTCAAACAAAAACTTAATGAACTGCTAATCCTTTGGAGCAAAAGTTATGCAGGACAAGAAAAACAGTTCAAAGAAGAGGCAAAAACAGTAACCAATCTCTAAACTCTTTTGTTTTGTGTGACTAGTATCTCTGTTCCCGTTATTGCAGCTTCAGCAAGTGATAGGTAGGTGCTCCTCTTTATATCTTATACATCATTGCGTGACATCCCAGATAGGAGACAACAACTTGTAAAAAATAAACTATGATATTATTATATCTGACAAACAGAGAAATAACAAAGTATTGTTGCTACTTTGTTTAAAATAATTGTGTTCTTAATTCACAAACAGCCTACAGAAATAAACACTAAAATACATACAATAAAGAACTGTACTGGAGTGGCAACATTGTCCACAAAGTATTAGGTGACATAGGTATAATTTATTTGGGTAACAAACATGATTATCATGAACCATAGCACTTTAACTGAATGCACAAGTATAAAATTTTACATATGGAATATAGTTCAATAAGTTAAAAAATGACAGGAATGGCAAATGCTACTGGTACAGCAACAACTATAAATGATATGTTAATATTTTTATGTTGTTACTCTGTTTGAGACAAAAAAACATTGTAAGTATTTTTTTCTCTGTCCAGTTGGCCTACATGTAACTTTCTGTCACAAAATTTGAAATGTCATCAAAGAGCTTCTTCTCTGTTATAAAAGCTCATTCTTACAACACCAGTATTAATTCTGCCATCATGAAGACAATTATTTATTTTGTCGCTTGATGATATTAGCCATAAAGCAATTGAAAATAAAAACATAGGTGTAATCTTGATAAGTTAGGAATTTGGATAATCAGAAAATGAAGTCTATCTACCAAAGATTTTTTATAGCTACTAAATTTAGCTTAGCAAAACTCTAGAATTCAGTAACTGTGACAGAAAATAAGCCTGCAAGCAGAGTGGTATAGGTAGATTTCGTTGTATTTCATGAAGTGGTGGACGGAGGGTGGTTGGACGGATGCACAAATAAGCTTCACCTATATGCAGCTAACTAAGAAATAACCTTTCTCATAACTCTACTGCATCAATAACACACAGATATGTGGTGATAAAATACTTCCATATTTTACTGATCAAAACATAGGCGCTATACTGAACTTACATAATTTATTATTGTATGTTGATTGATATATCATGACTGTTGGCAGTTTTTTATAATGTCATTTAAGTAAGTGGAGTAAATCAACACAATCTACCGAGAGCAACTGCTGTTCTATGATGATGAAATACATAAGTATACAATCACATTAGTTACTAAATTTTATCTCTGTTTTATTCATAGTGCAAAATATATGAAGATGAATAATTATTAGCAATTGAAGTATTTGTGGGGGAAATAATATTAGCAGTAAAAAGACACAATTCTAAGGGGAGAACGTGAAACAAAAACACTTTCTGGAAAGTTCACAGGATCAGATTACATTTTCGTCACACATAAGTTCAAAGAAACTTTATAATTACCTCACATCAATGTCTTTTATGTGGTACAGACCACAACAATATTTCAGCAGAATATAATCAAAGCATGTTTAATGAAAATAACTCTGCAACCAAAGCTATTTATTTCATTACTGATGTAATTACTCAGTGTGCTATTTGGTTTTATGATAACAATATCTTCAAATTCACACTTTTGGTTGTAAAGTTTTTTCCATTTTTGCAATAAAACAATACAAAAAAATTGTTTATTTCCCCTACTGCCACTTTACGTATATGGATTACTGTAGTATCACTAATAAATAGCCACACTAAACATTCTGCATTGCATGACAAAATGGTTGCTTTTTGAGCTTTTTTTGTTATACATTTTTCTCACATTTCTTTATTAGTTTCAGGAGGAATAGACCGTGACCTCTGTGGTATATAAGATGTATTAATTTATACAGCGGGCATGATACAAAAATATAACGTGAATACTTACACAACGAATACAAAGCAGCGTATTGTATGAATAGAAATATGTGATACAGTCTTAAAATTTTCTTTTTTCATTTCACAGGTACAGTATGTAGTTAATTTAAAACATATACAAAAGATGTTGTAGTAACTTAGCTGCTTCTTAATTTTTTAATTTCATAAATATAACCAACAAAGACTTCAACAACTGAAAATATTTTCTGATGTTTCTGACACAATATTCATGAGTGTTCTTTTACCACAATAAAGAGTTAAGAAGGCAGTCATTTCTCTGTGTAACCTGGAAATTATGGTTCTGAAGTAGGAACTTAGCAGCCATGATGACAAGCATTTCACATATCTTTAACATAGAACATATCTGACTTTAAGAATTTTCTGTATATGTTATAAACCTTAAGTAAATAAATAAAAGAGGAAAATATTTTGTTAATGATTCTTGTTCTTAGAATTCTAACAAAATAATGCCTTTACTGTACAAAACTACATGATATTTTAACCTATGGTACAACCACTATTTGTGTAACGGTTACAATTTTACAGTGCTTTAATGAATGGACAAACTGTGTGTACTTGGGATATTAGGCTGCTAGTACACTAGCTTCTGCTGTGTTCTAGTGACATGTAGTTCAGATGTGTATGTTTTTTAGAACAATGTAAAACAGAGACTATATGGACAGGTTTTTGTGGCAGTTTAAGGACACTTCTGAATTGTAATTGAAAGTCAAAATGATGGAAAGTAAGGCGAGAAAGCAAAATTACCAGACAAAATACAAAAGGGTGAAGTTTACTGAAGCTTATTGGTGTTTCTGTCTTAAATACTTCTGGATTTTGTGCAAATTCACCTTTTCCATTTACCTTTATGCATTCTGAAATATTATTCTGTTATAATAATTTTTTAAACTCTCTTGATTTGTAAAAGAAGTACTGTTTATTGCTACAGCAAAAGTTTAGTTTTTGACATAACAGGGTGTTAGAAATAACAGATCAGCTTAAAGATAGCACCTTTGTTACTACCTGTTAATTTAAATTCCTTTTTTTACCTTCTTGTTGTAGGTGTGAAAGATGTACTCTCAAAAATTAAACTTTATGCGATTATCAGTTTTGCTCTGTACTATATGTCTTTGCAATGAAATCTACCTTTGATCTTATTCTCATTTTCAATGTGCCTCAAAGTGGCTTTACCATACATAAAAAGAATTAATGTTATTAAAGATTTTAGAAGCCTATTTACAGAGAACAGGAAGATCCAGGAAGTCAAATCTAGATTATAAAACATTAGAGATATTAAAAATGCACAAAGACAAAAGTTTGCAAGTTAAATTTCAGATGTGAGAAAGAGATATTTCTTTAAAAGTATTTTAAACTTCTTTATTATATGTATAATTTTTTAATAGGCAGCAATGATTATTATCACTGCTTCACTACATTAATGTCAGATGAAGAATTGTGCAGGAAAAGTAGATTGTAACATGCTTCACTCTAATCATTACCATCCATGATGGGCTATGAGTTGTGGACAAAGTTACTTGAGGTCAGTTATCACTCTCATTTCTCAGTCCAGGACAATCCCCTAAAGGTAATTTTGCATCTCTGTTGGAAATTGTTCAGTAGATTTTAATTTGGTGAAATAAATAGATTAAACTTGTATTGCACAACACTTTCTTTTTATTCATCAGTGCCAGCTCCCTGTGTTCATATAATTATTTGCATTTTTTTGTGTTGGCTTAAAGAGATAGTAAATGTAGACACATACAAAAAGAATATATATTTAATAACGTCCATTTGTAACAGTTTTTTGAAATGGGAATACTGCGAAGGGAAATATTTACAACAAATGCTTGGGAACAGAGATAATACTTATCTCATGTTGATTTAATACACATGGAATAAATGTCAGATTATCAGTTTGTACCACCTTTTGGGGCTTACCGAGCAGAAATGATACGACTGTAAATGTTCCACAGTGCATTCTTTATACCTCAAAAGAAAAAACATAAAGTGCATTTCCACTGTGACACTTGTGACAGGGAAAATTGTCTAAAGATAGAAAATTTGAAACATCATTCATGACAATGGTTGCAGGAGATTTAGTGTTGTTGTCTCCTGCCCGAGTATGGAAGTGTTCCAATAACAAATGTGTTATTTGCCAATAAATCTCTTTCCGAGAATATATATAAAACAACTAGTAAGGTGAAATAAAAAGGAAGGAAGGAACATTAGAGTTTAAATGTCCCATCAGCAGGGAGGTCATGAGAGATGGCCAGATGAAATAGGCTGAACACCAAAGTTAAGAAATTGAATATGCACAAAATATCAGCGTCCACTGTTAATTCTCGCATAAAGTACAAAGTGCACCAGAAAACTTCATGTGATTAATTTTCTTGCTTCCATCAGATTAAGCACTTTCTACAGGAAAATTACATTATGTACTTCATGAAAAACGCAAATATCAATGGATGACGAAATATACAGATATCAATGGACGTGGGAAATCACTTCAGGAGTTTGTTTCCCTGTAATTTTGTCAAAACACTGAGCTCAAAAGAGGTGGTATTTTTAAATAAACCAGAACTAAAATAACAAAAGCAAAGGCTATCAGTGTGGAATGATAACTGTAGACAATAATTATGAGATAGTTGGTGATGATGCTCTCATGTCTTTTTATATATTTTTAAAAAATAGAAATGGGTGCATGCTTACAAATACACATGACACTGGGAATGAATAGTACCTGGATTATTTCTTACCCTACACAAATATACAACCAGTTGTCACATAACACCCTTTTCAGTTAGTACTGAATAGACAAAAACTGGATAGTGGGCCATAGTCACAGAAATAGCTACTGAATTTCCAGTTTCTGGAAATATATTGAGCAAATGGAAATGCAAATGAAAATTAAAGACTTCAATAGCACTGTCATTTTCCAAGAGTGTAATGTAACATTTGATAATTTATCATGCACATGTCAGAAAATGGAATGGTGACATGAAAGTAAAAAAACAAGGACCCCTAAGAGTAGATGTATAAACAATTCTTCTGATGGGAATGTGTTTTGTTGGTAGTTACTTATCTCTATATCATTTGCACACCTAATCTTATTAATAAAATCCTCTTCAAATGTATCTTTTCAATATTTACTCCACAGATCAGCACACATGAACACTTTCACTTTGATTGAGTTTATTTTCAGTGTTCTTGTGCTTTTTTATATTAAATTTTGCTTTCAAAGGAACAATAACAAATGAATGGGAAGATTGAGAAGTGGCAATGCTACATTACACTCATTTCATGTTGATTGTGAAAACCATATCAAAATATTTCATTTATTAACAGACTACATATTTGAAAACATTCTGAAACTCAACCCATAGGTTTCTGCTTTTACCATCATTTAGCTTATAGAGATTCATTAAAATCACCTGAAACCAATATATGGTACTATAGGCACATCATTTATTAAGGTCACTTCCAACTCTTTGGCAGTTAGAGGCTCAATAACACTACATTCTGGATTGAGTTCCTATAGAAATTACATCTCTCTGCTCAAACTGCAGACATGCTGTGATCCCCATCATGTATCCACCTGCTGCATAAGCAGTCATAACAAGTGTGCTTTATAGTACATCTCACACAATTCACATATATATTCATTTCAGAGTACATGACCTTATGGCAAGATGGCGCCCCAAGTAACAGTATTACCAATCATGTCCTTGCCATAATGAAATCAATTCTGTCACTCAATTTTCTAACAAAAAGTCAGTTCTTGTTGTGATGTGCGATTTAGAACATAAATGGTGCCATTTCCATCTCTACAGAACAACTGCAGTTATCTTACAAACTGGCAATGACTTGTAAAGTTGGCACCATATTACAGTTCAAATAAAACATTGTTACTTTACTGTTAAATACTCACACTTATCCACATTTAGAATCCTTTAATCACATCGTAAACTTCCAAGCTGGACAGTATTAGGTATATGAGCCAGAGGGACAGAAGTACACATGTTGTTGTCCATTTTATGCATTTTGGACCACCGAGTTCACCTCCAACCATTTTGGATCTCCTCAAAACTAAGATTATTATTGCAACAGCAGCTTCTGTGCAGAATATTGTCACAGAAAAAGCCATACTGAAAAATACAGGGGACTAATTAATTACATATATACAACAAATTTACAAGTCATTCATTACTAATAAAACACAGATATGAGCAATCAGCAAGAAAAAATTACACTACTGTCCACTAAAATTGCTACACCACGAAGATGACGTGCTACAGACGTGAAATTTAACTGACAGGAAGAAGATGCTGTGGTATGCAAATGATTAGCTTTTCAGAGCATTCACACAAAGTTGGTACCGGTGGTGACACCTACATCATGCTGACATGAGGAAAGTTTCCAACCGATTTCTCATACACAAACAGCAGTTGACTGGTATTTCCTGGTGAAACGTTGTTGTGATGCCTCGAGTAAGAAGGAGAAATGCGTACTGTCATGTTTCCGACTTTGATAAAGGTCAGATTGTAGCCCATCGCGATTGCGGTTTATCATATTGCGACATTGCTGCTCGCGTTGGTTGAGATCCAATGACTGTTAGCAGAATATGGAATCGGTGGGTTCAGGAGGGTAACATAGAGCGCTGTGCTGGATCCCAACGGCCTCGTATCACTAGCAGTTGAGATGACAGGCATCTTACCTGCATGGCTGTAACAGATTGTGCAGCCACGTCTCGATCCCTGAGTCAACAGATACGGACGTTTGCAAGACAACAACCATCTGCATGAACAGTTCAACGATGTTTGCAGCTGCATGGATTATCAGCTCGGAGACCATGGCTGTGGTTACCCTTGATGCTGCATCACAGACAGGAGTGCCTGCAATGGTGTACTCAACGATGAACCTGGGCGCACGAATGGCAAAACGTAATTTTTTCGTATGAATCCAGGTTCTGTTTACAGCATCATGATGGTCGCATCTGTGTTTGGCAACATCGCGGTGAATGCACATTGGAAGCGTGTATTTGTCATCCCCATACTGGCGTATCACCCGGCGTGATGGTGTGGGGTGCCATTGGTTACACATCTCGATCACCTTTTGTTTGCATTGACGGCACTTTGAACAGTGGAAGTTACATTTCAGATGTGTTATGACCCGTGGCTCTACCCTCCATTCAATCCCTGCAAAACCCTACATTTTAGCAGGATAATGCATGACCGCATGTTGCAGGTCCTGTACGGGCCTTTCTGGATACAGAAAATGTTCGACTGCTGCCCTGGCCACCACATTCTCCAGATCTCTCACTAATTGAAAACGTCTGGTCAATGGTGGCCAAGGAATTGGCTTGTCACAATACGCCAGTCACTACTCTTGATGAACTGTGGTATTGTGTTGAAGCTGCATGGGCAGCTGTACCTGTATGCGCCATCCAAGCTCTGTTTGGCTCAATGCCCAGGCGTATCAAGGCCGTTATTAGAGCCAGAGGTGGTTGTTCTGGGTACTGATTTCTCAGGATCTATGCACCCAAATTGCATGAAAATATAATCACATGTCAGCTCTAGTATAATATATTTGTCCAATGAATACCTGTTTATCATCTGCATTTCTTCTTGGTGTAGCAATTTTAATGGCCAGTAGTGTAAAATGTCACAAGATTTAGCAAGGAAGTTTTTATTTGAGTGAATGAAGATGTGTTAGTGTATACTGCTGATTATAGGCTCTCTTGTTTCCAGTTGGATGACTTTACAATTCAGTGAGTGTTGCATCCATCTCCTTCATAGAACTTTCCATCCTGAAAACTTTACAATTCAATGAGCATTTTATCCACCTCTGTCACTAGAATGTTCCATCCTGGAAAACCTGGAGGTGTTTGCTGATAATTAAAGCAGAGATAGTGATAGCAATAATCAGTATCACTACATAATAGATCACAGAGGAAGTCTAAACATTTTGATGATAAAGTAATAATAAGTTCAGGGTAATATTAGGAACTCTCACAGTTTTATTTGTAGAATTATCATAGCATTTGTTTGCAATATGTAGGAGAGAACCCAGGTCCTGAGTACCAGTACACTATTTTATTCATGATCCACCTACTATAATGAGCAGTTAAAAAAATTTCTTTGCAAATGGGCTTATATAAAACAAATGAAATAGTTTCCAGTAACATTATGAATATATGATTTGGTGTAGAATGAAAATGTGGAAGGATATTTGCTACCCCAAGAAGTGCCCAATAATGAAAGCATACACATTGTCTAATATAAGAATACAAGATAGCAAGTATCTTTCTATATTCCCTAGTGTGCTATGAAATGAAGAAGCGTGCTGTATCACAAATTTTAAAGCTTGCAAAATAAACAAATCACCATTCAGCTACCATTCAATATGTAGCTCCAAAACAAATATGCTTGAACCTTTATTTTAACAGGTTAACATTAGCATTAAAAACTACAGTGGTGTGCTGCTTGATACAGACACAGCATTTAGATATCTAGGTGTAAAACTGCAAAGTGAAATGATATGGAATGAGCGTGTAAAGATGGCAGTAGGAAAGATGAATGGCAGACTTAGGTTTATTGGGGGAATTTTAAGAAAGTGTAGCTCGCCTAAAAAGGAGACTACCTACAGATCACTAGTACAACCCATTCTTGAGTACTGTTCAAGTTGTGGGACCCCACCAGGTCAGATTAAGAGAAGACATTAAAGCAAATGAGAGTCCCTGGGAAAAAAAACACCCTTCTTTTCACCAAACACTATTGAGAAAATTTAGAGAACAGATATTTACATGTATGTTTGTAATTATAGGGAAATAGTAAAAATCTACAGGACCTTGTCATTTAAATAGTCAAGTAAACCTCCTTATTTACAACAATCATATGCACTTGCTTGTAACTGAGGCTCATAAATAAAAACTGTTGAAAACCATGAAATAAAGTAATTTATTATTCTGATAAACCATAAAAAAGATAGAAAAGCTGTTTTATAGCAAAAGGATATCCCCACTGTGATAACACAAGTTCCAAATTTAACCAAAGTAATTATAGCCCCCATAGCAGCCAGATAGACCTACAACTGGTTAAAGACAAATAATTAAATTTTCAGTTTCCTAAAGACTTACATTATGCAATTTAAGACAAATAAGAAAAATAGTTATTAATGATCATACAGTATATGAAATACTATGTGTAAAATTCCTGAGTGTCCACATGGGTAACAAGCTGAAATGGGGTTAACATGTAGATGAGCTAATGAAAATGCTCAGTCTGACATATTTTCGTTTAAAAGTATCTCACGTTTTGTTATCTTGAAGATAGGGATACTAGTCAATTTTGCAAATTGTCACTCTCTGTTGTACTGTGGAATTATCTCCTGAGGCACTACGGCTGAAATAAATGAAGTACTTACCAAACAAGCATGAGCAATAAGAATGTGTCAAAACAGATAAATGCACATCTTGCAGTCATCTTCAGATGTCTTTGAATTTCTACACTCACACGGCAACACATTTTTTGTCAGTAACAGAAGTCACTCTCTGAAGAACTGTCATTTATGAAACCACAATACAAGACATAGAAATTATTTCTATGACAACATCTTTTGCATCTTTTTTAGAGTTTGGAGTGGTATTCAGCACACAGGGAAAAGGATCTATAACATGCTGCTGGTAGATGTAAAACAAGAAGTTGGAAATATCTTCAGATATGAAAGAAAAATAAAGATGTATTTCATTAACTGGTACTTTTACAAATTAACTTCTATTCTGGATTATGAAACTGAGTTATTAATGCTACAATAAGTCTCAAACCTCCTTGAAACCTGCTTGTATTGTTTCCAAATGTAGATAACTGTTATTATTGATCAAAATCAGTGTAGTCATATAATTATCACGCAAATAGCAGCTATCTAGCATAACTGAGGAAGCAGTGAGTTTTTTTTTTAAATGGGAGTTTTCTACTAATTTTGATAGATTCATTTAAGTGTAACTAAACATAAACAGTATATATTTGCTTAAATGATGGTTATACAGCCTACAGAAGCAGTTTATAACAGTTGCTTCCCAGTGTTGTTGCATACTATACCTAAAAAAATTAATTGTTCCATTTACATCAAATTATTTGTGGTAAACAATGTATGAAGGAATGAATGAAAGAATAAATTAACTTATGAACTCATTTTAAAGTTGTTGCTGTCTTCATGTGTATTCAAAACACAAGACACAGAAATATTTATCCCAAAGAAATATTTATCACAAAAGATCTACATTTCTTTCTGTGTAACCCTTTTTTTGCAAGACAGACACCATTCGACACACACATACACACACACACACACACACACACACACACACACACACACACACACACACTCACTCACTCACACATGTAAATGCAGCTCACACACACGTACGACAACAGTCTGGCTGCCAGTCTCTGGTCTCAGCAGCCAGAGACTGTGGTCGTGTGTGTGTGAGTTGTGTTTGAGCAAATGTGTGTGTGTGTGTGTGTGTGTGTGTGTGTGTGTGTGTGTGTTTTGTCTAATTCTGATGAAGGCCTTTTTGGCTGAAAGCTTGCTTGTTTGACAGTATTTCTGTTGTGCCTATCTGTGATTCAGCACCTTGCTGCATGGCGAATAGCAATCTATCCTTTTCATAATATTATCATTATTCCATCCTGGATTTCCACTGATCTTGCCTAATTGCTTGACTCTGAAACCTCATTATAGGTCCTTTGTTTCCACAGAGCTTTTATTTATTTCCTAATGTCTTCTTTCATTACTTCTTTGACATACAAGTTAAGCAACAGGAGATATATAATGAAATCTTGTCTTGCACTATTTTTAACAAATGTCCTGATTTTAAAGTTTTGTTATCTCCCTTTGTTTTTGAAGAGATTGTTGATTGTTCATCTTTCTCTACACTTAATCCATATCATCCTCAGTTTGTGTAAGTGTACTGAAAACTATTGCAATATGCATAAATACCATAATGGTATGTAAATTTTTTCTGAATCCTTATTTTTGTTAGAAAGTACAAGGTCACAACTGCTTCTCTGGTCCTTTATCTTCCCCCTACCTAAGCTGATCTTGATCCAACAACTCTTCAGTTTTCCCTTTTATGATTCTGGATTTCCAGTGATCCATGGCTCATTTTACAATGATATTGGGTATTCAGTAATGTAAAATCAAAACATTATAGATAATTTGTAAGTATATAAATCAAACATATGGAAACTAGTGTAGCAATAAATACCATTACATATAACTGATGTTAGAATTATCTACATATTTATTATACATTAAAAGGCAGAGTAATGATCTGCATCCAAAACAGAGTCATGGATATAAAAACAGATTATTAGAAAGCATACAGGCATGTTATAATATCTCTACAGTTCTTTATCACAATCATGCACGCATCTGTGTCCCCCCCCCCCGCCCCCTATCTCTTGCACACAAACATATAGTTCTTGATTATGTGACATGAGCATGAGAGGTATGGCATATGTCTCAAAATCCTCTTCTTGTGCCCTCTATGGAAATGTGTTAATAATAACTGCTCAAAAAGTATGCCATCTGTTTTGGAGATTCCGTCATCAGTCAAAAAAATCTCAAAATACCTGGTTTTCTAACTGATTTTAGTAAATGAACATGGTATCCTATTGACTTGGAGACTTTTTTGCTCTGGATAATCTATTTAATCAATCACTACTTCAACCTTGTGTGTCTCGTGGTGTGATGGCTGTTCACCATCATACAGCCATTTGAAAAATTTCTATACATCTGCCCTTTCATTAGCACATAAGGGACATTTCCATTTTGACTCTAGAGATTCAGACCTTTACCATTTATTATTCACAAATCGCATTTAATCAGTCTGCACCCAGTATAAATTTTTCCTATGTTTCTTGTTTTTCTTTCTCTCTATCCTATTAATTATGATTTTGCTACTTTGCACTTTCTGTTGATGTTCTTTCTTAACATATTTTACCATTGGCTAAAAAGTATATACCATGTAATCTTATACCTTCTTGTTTAGCCAATTAACTGAAAGCATTATATCACTTGTCCATAGTTTTCTTGATTTTAAATTACACTAAACACCTGCAGTGTTCTCTAATCAAAATGGATAAAATAATTTCTTGACTCTTATCTCTGTCTTACTTACGGGAGCCTCTCTTCATTACACATATTTCCGTTTGTAGTGATTTGTCTTCAATGCTTTTATTAAGCGTTGTTGTCACTGCTTCACAGTATTTGTATATGCCCTATTCTCACCCAATTTGTCAGCATTCTTTGGCTACTCAGTTTGCTTAAAGTCCTTAAGTTTTATATCACTGTTCACAGCTAATGGGCTGTTATCTGACTCCTTAAGAATAAATGTTTATCTTTTCCAGTCTTATTCCTGGTTGCTATTTGTTTATGTCATGGAATCCATATTCTCCAACAAATCTATTTTTATCCTGCTGGCTTCATTCAGGTACTGTGCATCAAGTATCCAATAATGAAGGTGCACCTTCTTGGATGAGAAATTTGTCAAAGTGCATATTATCAAAGTAAAACAACTGTTAAAAACGATGATGGGAGGCTCTGGACAATTTGTAAGTCATGTGTACACAAACAGATCCTTAGTAGTGTGCCTGACAGTAAATTAAGTTATTACTTACTCCGTTTAACACCCAAACACTTTAACATAAGAACTCCCAGTAACGATAATGTTCCACCAAAATATAATGGTCCAAACTGGAGTTTCTGGCTCTCAAATAAATGAAAATCATTTCACAGGCCAAGCCTGTTTATTTATGTTCCACGGAGCACCATATAAGGGCTGACATGGTCATGCCTCAGTTAGAGGGCTATGTGTTAGCTGATACTTAATGTTGATTAAATAGAGAGAAAGGTGGAGCAGCAATATATGTCAAAGCTGGTGTAGCCTATAAATCATTTGACTTTAAGTATTTATTATGCAGATCTTAATTTTGAAACCAGTGTATCTGAAATGTTTGCTAATGATAGGTCTGTTACAGTGGCAATGATATACATTGACTTGCCAGAACATTATGACCACCTACCTAATAGTTGCTGTGTCCACTTTTGGCACAGATAACAGCGGAGATGCATCATGGTATCGAAGAAATGAGGCATTGGTAGGTTGCTGAAGGGCGTTGGAGACACGTTTGCACACAAAAGTCACCTGATGCCTGTAAATTGTGGGGAGGGGGGTGATGAGCTTTGACACCATGTACAATCACATCCCAGATGTATTTGATTGGATTCAGATCTGCTGAGTTGAGGAGCCAGCACATCAATTGGATGTCATCACTGTGCTCCTCAAACCAAGCCATTTACATTCCTGGGGCTGCGACATGGTGCATTATCTTGAGAAATGCTATTGCTGTCAGGAGATTTGATTGTCATGTAGGGGTGTACAGTACATCTTGGCCATTGTGGTGCCTTGTGTGAGCTCCATTGGCCACATGGATGCCCATGTAAGTGTTCCTCAGGGCATAATGGAGCTGCCACCAGCTTATCTCCATCCCACAGTACCGGTGTCAAGGAGCTGTTCCCCTGGAAGACAATTGATTTGCACCCTCCCATGGGCATGATGAAGACAGTACTGGGATTCATCAGACCATACTAAACTCTGCCACTGCACCAACATCCAGTTCCGATAGTCGTGTGTCCATTTCAGTCATGGTTGTCAATGTCATGGTATTGACATTGGCACATACATGGTCGTTGGCTGCGGAGGCCCATCATTAGGAGGTTTTGGTGCATTGTGTATTCAGACACACTTGTGCTCTGCCCAACATTAAAGCTGAAGGTTAATTCCACCACAGTTCACTGCCTGTCCTGTTTTACCAGTCTGCTCAGCCTACGATGTTGAGCACCTGTAATAAGGATAGCCACCCAACCCCACGACTTCTGGATGAGGTTTCACCTAGGTTTTGCCGCATGTTGAAGACACTCACCACAGCACTCCTCAAAAACCTGACAAGTCATACTGTTTCTGAAATGCTCATGCCAAGACTCCTGGCCACCACAATCTGCCCTCGGTTAAACTCAGATATGTTGCATGCCTTCCCTATTCTACACATGTCATGTGTGTGTCTGACTAGCAGTCATTCCTCACAATGTGATTCCATTATCGCCTGGGTGGTTTCATATCAATAGTTGGTCAGTGGTCATAATGTCCAGGCTGATCAGTGTACAGGGTTCCTGTAGGGAAAATCCGTGTTTCCTTAAAGCAGCTGGAATCAATTTTGGTAACAATATATTCAAAGGCTAAACAGTTAGTCATTATGGGTGACTTCAGTGTCAAATTCCTAACAGACAACACCAGTCAAAAGAACTTGTGACAAACCTTTAACTTATTTCCCGTAGTTGAACTCCTACCAAGTGACAGACAGCTGTGTAAGCCTTAAAGACAACATTTTTATTGGTAAGTGTAGGAGTATTAATAGTATTGTAAGTCAAATAATCAATGGACTGTTTGATCATGAAGGGTAGTTGCCTTCTCCTAATGACACTTGCTTTAAGTAAAAAAAATGACAGTTTTGAGGTATTTTAGAACAGTCAGGGTTAATAAATTAGAAACTTTCAGTCATCGACTGAATCAGCAGACTGACTGGAATCCAATGTATTAAGAAAGAAGAATGAAATGTTAACCAAAAGTATAACCTATTCACTGATGAATTCATGTCACTGTTTGAAGCAGCATTTCATAAAAAAAAAATTAAAACATTATGAGAATGGGGCACTATGCATAGTGAATATAATGACATGTGGACACTTGATTCACCACAACATATTTACATATTTATTACGATACCCTGATACAAAGTTGTAATTCACTAATGATCCAATGGCAAGAGGAAACAGCCCGAGTCAGAAGTGACATCAGTGGGTTTTGCCTCTAGATAGTCAATCTGCTATAGATAGTTGCCACAGAGGTCCCCCCTCCCCTTTCCCCTCCCACAGACGTATGGAGCACAGGGTAGGAAATGAAGGGTCGGCACTGTGGTTGATAGGGTGGAGTGGCGGCCAGTCAGCCTCAGGCAAGGATGTGTGAAAGACTTGCACAACCAGTGACATCATGGCAGGCCCACGAGGGAGATGTGACTGCACCATTTCTTGAGGCTAGAGACAGTGTGAATCTGTGGATCAAGGAGACCATGTAGTCCCATAGCCAGTGAGGAGGATGCAGAGGTCAGCATGCTTGAGAAAGAGGGATCATTGGGTTCCGCACTGTAGAGGGAGGATGTGCGATGAGTAGGCTGGTGATAGAGAGGTGACTGTTGTTGTTGATCAAAGCTGCAATGTTTCGCTCATTAGCATCATGAGAAAGCTGGAAGGAGTGGAGAAGAATGATGTGGGCTGTTGCTGAATCATTGAGCAAATGTGGAGGAATGTGGAGAATGCTGAGAGTACTGGCTCAGAGTTGGAGAGAGAGATACTCAATGCAAAATGCAAATATGTTGACCATGAAGATGGCAACTGTGGGAAAAGAGTGAGGCAGTGACAGTGTAGAAGTCACACAGGGAGAAGGCATGTTGTCCAATAGAAGTCATCACGTGGAGCAATGGCAGTGGCAGATACAGAGGGAGAGGTGAACTCTGAAGACAATTGGTCAATGCATGTGGAGGAAGCCATATCCCTGGATGACATCTCAGAATCAGATATCAATGGAGGTTCCTCATGAAGGGTCCAAGCAGGTTTAACTCCATTTAGCAACACAGTCTGTTGTTCTCCATTGAGGCAAATTTCTGAAGTGTTATTTATGCAATGCAACACCCCTTGTGGTCCAGAGTAGGGAGGTTGTAATGCTATACATATCATTTCAGCTTGGAACATAATGGACTCACACTGCCCTATGTCTTTCTGTACAAACACTTGCAGTACAATGTGAGCACATGGAGACAGAGTGCGGATGTCGGCAATGTACAAGCACACCTGCTCGACTAGAGTAGGGAGCTTGGCAGGGTACGGGTGCTCAGAGTTTTTGAAAAACTCATCAGGGAGTATCAAAGGCTTGCCATATAAGATTTTGGCTAAGAAAGAATTTAGGCATCATTAAATGCTGTGCAGATTCTGAGTAACACCAAAAAAACGGCATCTGACCAGGAACCTGAGTGACATATGAGGGCTGGTTTAAGCATGCATTGTCCATGCTCGATTACTCCACTGCTCTGTGGATGGTACATGCTCATGTGGAATTTGTTGACACCACATACAGTCTTAACCTGGCAACAAGGAGTGACTTGAACTGTCTCCCTTGGTCGTTCATGATAGAAGAGGGACAACCAAAGCAGGATATCAATGTATTGATAAAGACTCATGTGACTGAATCGGCAGATGTGTCTGAGAGGAGAACAGCCTCTACCCATCTGCTGGCATGATCAATGACTGACAGTATGTACCTAAAACATACCAAAGGTGGAAAAGGACGCACAAGGGCAAGGTTTAGATAATGGAATGGTCCTTTTAGTATTTCAGATTGTCCTAGAGGGGACTGAGCATGATGACCAACCTTGCTACATTGGCGAGGTAAACATGTGCATGTCCAAGAGCAAAAGTTGTTTTTTACACCAGGCCAGACAAAATGTTCTGTCACAAGGCATGTGATAGATTTAATTCCTGGGTGTGCCAAGTCATGAACGACCAACAGAACGCTGTATCAGAGGGAGACTGGGATGAGGGAGTAGCGTACTGATAGAGGTATCGCACAGCACTGGATGTGAAGAGCCAGGAAGACAATGGGACTCCACTGTCAACACAAAGGTAGTGTCTTCCTGCAGATTTTGAATGTCTGGGCCATCCATCTGCAGGCACACTAGTTCACCCAAGTCCAAGGAGAAAAAATGGCATGCACATTATAATGGGTCACCCTCCTCTAACATTACCTTTTTTTTAATAGAGATAACCGATACCATGTATACTCTCAAATCTGGTATAGGTGAACATTCTCAGCTGTTTAACTAAATGAACGTATATGATTTTGTATATGATGTGTTTGTTTGTAGTTTCCCCTTGGAAGGAACAGAATTTGTGGATTCAGGATATGAGGTGGTGGGTTTGGAGTTGGCAGGACAATGGGAGAGGTAGTGTTTGAGAGCGACAACTATAATATGAGTTGTTGCCTTTACTCCTTCCAGTATTTGTTTTCCACCCAGGGCTCTCAGTTATATTTGTATCAACACATGGCTCCCTCCTATTAGCTTGCCTCAGGCATGTATTTTATTGCTGTCTCATGCTTCAAACCTGTTTTTATAACTCTCATTGATCAGGTGTATCGTTTGATACATGTTTCCTCTCACCTGTCTCACACACAGGTGTTACCACCCTTCACTAGCATGGCTTTGCTGCATTTTTATGGTACCCTAAAGCACTGGACAGAACCATTTCAACTAGAGCATGCACTTCCCAGTTACCCAAGTCACCAACTGATTTCAGTTTAATATTATGTAATTATCAAATTACCTCAGTTCATCATATAATGTATCCCCCTCAGAATGTACCTGTCGTTATTTAATGTAAATTATGTGGACAAATATTGACTAAAAAACCATAAAAAACCATTTCTATCTGCAGTTCCGCATCCTATTGCCTAAAAGCCTATTACCCAAAGAATCTCCCCCAAACACTAATATTTCCTCCTCTGGATGCCACACCACCTTTGACGACCAACTCCAAATCTTCAAATTCCACCAATATAATACTGGCAAAGCAAATTCATGAAAAATCCTTTTGGACCAGCAACCTCTCAGACCAAAACTGAAACCAAAACTGAACCTTGCCTATCCCAGTTCATACCTCAGTCCAACCATGACCTTTCTACATTCCCATCAAAACCACTCTCATTAGCTTCCAGGAATTCTTTAACTCTAACCTCACTTCACTTCCTGTCTTAGAACCCTTACCAAAAACACAAATCTTTTGTCAGAAGAAAGAACAGCCATCCACAGCTCTTCCACTTACAAATTCTGTTGCACTTGTCCTGTCTCAAAAGTCCAACATAACCATCAATTCTTAATCAAATATCTAGGTCTATGCAAAAAGCCCAGCACCAGATTCACGTTGCTCATCTCCCAACAGTGCCCTCCACATCCACCTTCTATATGTTTTCCAAAATCAATAAACCTAATGACCCTAATACAATGGAATTGTATCTGCTTACCATGCTTCCACAGAAAGAATTGCACCTCTTGTTGACCAGCATTTCAAACCTGTTAACCACAGCAAAATGAGCACATGCCACTACTTTTCAAGCTATGCCTCACTGACAGAATGTTAGCACTCGCACAGCGCCATTCATTGAAGACATTAAATGTAATCACAATTGGGAGTAATGATAACCATCAGCGGTAGAATGGGATCATGACAATGAAAATCTGTGCCGGACTGGGACTCAAAACCCGATTTCCCACTTATCATGAGCGATTGCCTTACCATTTGGCTATCTGTGCACAACTGACAGCCAGACCCAAACTTGCACATGTCATCAACCATGGGTCTACGACCTGTACTCGTACATCCATTATGTATATTCCCATGTGGGTCAGACGTATTTGGAAGTCACTTGTCCAGTATTGGCAGAGGCTGATTAATTCTCATCGTGACCACACTACAACTGACAGCATCCCCACGTACATGGCCAACAACACATGGCCCCGGCCAAGACTAGCTGATGCCCCACCTGCACTCCTGGCCACTACTGCACATCTCCTACCACGCAGACATTGGCCACCTGAAGTTTACCGGGGCTTGCCGAACCTTGCTGAGCCGGCACCCACTATTGCTCCGTGTGGTCTCACTGACTACCACCAGTGCACCTCTGTATGAGTCGGCCAGGCACTATGGCTGCCCACACACACCATTTCTGCTGGTTCGACACATGCTCAAGCTCTGATGTGCTGTGTTGCAGACAACCTTGCTTGTACCCAAACTCATCCCACGGCCTGATACTGGTGCATCAGGTCTCATCATGATGGCATCCACAGGTCTCATTTATAACTGGATGACTCTCACCTCTTTTTTAACAGTGCACAACTGAGTTTTTACCTTCAACACCAGAGCCAATGTCAGAATGTTTCTACCATCTCTCCCTCCTGACACATTTTCATCTGCATCCATGGAACTGCATGTAGCTAATGACTCTGTGATACCGGTGACTGGCACTGCCTCTACCACTCTCAATCTAGGCAACCATGCATCTATACCCTGGGTGTTCTTCGTGGTTGAAATGGTGGAACCCGTCTTAGGATCTGACTTCTTCAGGTACTAACATTTACTGCCAACCTGAATCGCACTTTGCTCCTGAACCACAATGGTCAATGGCTGATCAGTGGCTAGATCAGTGACTTCCTTCCTACCAAAAATACACTGCTGTCTCCTATTTCACAATCAGAAACATCTCTGAATCTTAACTTGAAATGTCAAATGCTTCTGGATGAGCTCCGCATGACATCTGCCACACACTTCAAACTCTGGTGTTACAGCTCAGATATGCCGGCAACCAATGACCTTCTGCACTCATGCATCAATGAGATATCTAACGAGCTTCATACAGCTCAACAGCAAATCACTGTTCTACAACTTCTACACCCACTGGCCAATGATGAAGACAATATGTCAGCCCAAAAACAGGTAAATCAAGTGTAATTACCTAATTGTGCTGCCTGACCACACTGTATTAATGGCAGTGCCTCCATGACTGGGGTGTCCACTGATGATGGTGTTACAATAACATATATTGCTATGCCCTTGGTTGCCATTTCATGCTAGCCTATTTGGCCGCATGCTTTTTGTACCATCCATGATGGGACAATTCATTGCATCAACAACACCCCTGGCCAACCACTGCCCCTACCACCTACTTCCCCACAAACTGAAAGCAGCAAAAGCCATAGATGAACTCTTGCATGCTAGTATTGTATGGCCATCCAACAGTGCCCGGGCTTCTCCTATCAAGCTCATCCTCAAAAAGGATAATACTTGGTGATTGTGTGGTGATTATTGGTACCTCAATGCCTGGATTATAATAGAGAGCTACACTGTATTGAACTCACAAGACTTCACACACAAACTTGCTGGGGCCACTACATTCAGTGTTGTTGACTGTGATAGGGGCTATTTACAGATACCTATGGGTGACAAAGATATACCAAAAGCTGCAATAATCATGCCATTCAGTCTGTTTGAGTTTTTATTTATGCGATATGGATTAAAAAATGTGGCCCAGATCAGGAAGAGGTTTATTGATGGCTCCTATACAACATGTCCTTCTGCTATGCTTTCCTAGATGATGTGATAATTTTCTTGCACCCTCCTGGTGTCGTAATTAATAACAATAAATGCCAACTATAGTGATCATTTGTCACCTTTGTTAGACATGTAGTTAATGCTTTGGGGATATGCCCCACACTGGAGGAAAGGGAACAAATCCATCTCCTCCCTCTCCCATTGCACTATCAAGAACAATGATGTTTTGTTGGAGTCATCAGTTTTTACAAGCATCATCTCCCACACACTGCTGAAACACTCTTGCCTCTGACTGAGCTGCTGTGTGGGAAGAACACCTGTGGCAAATGACCCCCAACATCGATATCCAAAATGCAGATGGACTTTGACAAGATTAAATCTGACCTTGCACAGACTGTCAACCTCACCCAGCTGTCTCTTAGATGCACACCTCATGATCACCGCAGATGTCAGTGATCATGTGATTGGTGTGGTCCTGTAACAAGAGATCACCGGTGTAACATAGCCACTGCATTTGTTCTCTCAAAAGTTGATTGATACTCAGAAGAAGTGGTCAATAGAGAGCTCTTGGGCCTCTTTGAGGTGGTTTGCTGCTTCGAGGATGACACTGCAGCTGTTAACACCATGCCAAGGTGCCTTCATCACCTTGTCCCAGTCTTGCAATTTACCACTGACATCAGCTATGTCTGAGGTGTGGAAAATATAGTCACGGACTACCTGTCTTGCTTGGCAGCCACACCTACTCAGCTGGACTTTGATCTACTCACTGATACACGGGCCACAGATCCTGACGTACAACAACTACTCACTGGGCAAGACACTTGCCTGGAGCCACCAAACCTGTTAGGTATGATGTGTTGTGAGAGAGGATATGACCAGTTGTCCCAGAATCCTATTGTAAAACTGTGTTTGACTTGTTGCACAATTTTTCAGATCCTGGCATATATCCCATACTCAAATTAGTCATGGAATGCTTCATCTGGCCCAATGTCAAGCGTGATTGCACTACATGGACCATGGCCTGTGTCCCTTGTTGTAGGATGCCACACACAGCCCCCTGCCCCCATTTGGGAAATTCCCTACCTCAAAGGAGCGTTTTCAACACATTTATACTGATGTAGCTGGACCACTCCCAGAGTCGCAGGATTCAAAGTACATCTTACGCATGACTGACCATACAATGCATTGGATTGAGGTCACCCAATTACCAGAAATTTTAGCTGACACAGTTGCCAAGACCATGGTTTGCAACTGGATTCCCAAGTTTGACTCTCTTAAATCACTGATGACAGACCAAGGCTGGCAATTTAAGTCTGCCTTGTTCAGCAAATTGTGCTGACTTTGTGAGTGCCATCATATCTACACAACTGCTTACTCCTCCAGTCAAACAGCCTAGTGGAACAGTGACAGCACATGCTCAAGGGAGGATTAATCTGCCACTTGCAGTCATGGACCAATGCTCTTCCCTGGGTGCTTCTCAGAATTAAGGCTGCTCACAAAGGAGATTTGAATACCTTGCTTGCTGAGGTCCTATATCATGAGCCGATCTACCTCTCTGCAAGGTGTAGCTACACTGGACCCTGACCTACCAGAACTAGTGCAGCGAGTGCATGAGTTTATACGCAACATCAATGTGCCACTGCTTATCCATCACAAAAAGCCTACAATATTAGTTCACAAGGACTTAAACATATGTTCCTACATTGTGCTATGTACAGATGCTGTCAAGTCGGCTTTGCATCCCTCCCTACAGTGGCCGATACCACGTAGTCAAGCAAGACAACAATATGTTTGACATTACCATCTCAGAAAAGACCACATTTCCTTAAACAGACTCAAGCCTGCATGAACTTTAGCTGATTCCCTGTTGCTATGCCCTGCATCGGCACTTCCACAGCCAAGAGACACCCACTTTGAAGTACAACTAAATATGAGTGACTTTCTTCCGGAAATTATTGATGTCACCCTACGTGACTCACTGTTAGTCATCTCTGCCAGTTTTGCAGATAGGCAGTTGGGCCCCAATGAAGTCTATAGGTTGATTGAGCATGTCATGCCCCTGCCTTCCTTCATTGATACAGTGACTTTAACATCTCGCTTTACGACTGATGGAGCACTCATCGTCAGTGCCCCTGTGTAGCCACTCTTGCTGCTGATGCCAGGGATGACACCGCTTCTACTGCCATCTCACCAGCCCCTAATGATCACGCTGGGTATGCTGCACCTTCCTTCACTGCCGATGATATCATGCCTCCTGCTGCCTCACTGGCCATGGACCATCATACCACCTACACCACACCACCATCCCCCTCTCCTTAGCCTCTCGCTGCTCCTAACCACATTACAGTGATTCATATGTCCACAGCACCAACCTCCTGATGGTGCACACAGCGTTCTCCCATTTTCGCCACACACTGTGGGGATGTAACTCTGTGGACTCGCCCGGAACAAAACTGATTCCCTGAGGTAACACACCTAACCTCTCTGGAGCTGCAGTTGGTTTGCTCTGACTGATGTTTGTGGCAACATCCTTTGTAACTTTAGGATCACGAAATATATTTGTAAGGAATCATATGACCTGTTAGTTGTTGTTATATGTAACCACAATCCTGAGTACCGTATTTATTGCATAGTAATAGTGGTGGTAATAGTAGCAGAAGTAGAAGTAGTAGTAGTAGTTTTTGCAGAAGTAGTAGTAGTAGTTTTAACAATATTATGTAAAGGATAGTTGCTACTCATCATATAGCAGAGATGCTGACTTGCAGATAGGCACAACAAAAAGACGAGCTTTCAGCCAACAAGGCTTTTGTCAAAAATAGACAACAGACACACACCCTCATGCAAATGCAACTCACACACACATGACCTCAATCTCTGGCAGCTGAAGCCAGACTCTGAGTCTGGTTTCAGTTGCCAGATATTGCGGTCACTTGTGTGTGAGTTGCGTTTGCATGTGTGTGTGAGTGCGTTGTTTTGTGACAGGCTTTTTGTTGTGCCTATCTCTGAGTCAGCATCTCTGCTATATGATGAGTAGCTACTATTCTTTTCATGATATTATTACATTCCATCCTGAAGTTTCCACTATTTGATTTAGCAGTAGTTTTATTCATTTGTAGGTCACTTTTGCAATGATATTGGACATGTATTGGTACTAAAATTTAAGAACAAGAAATGTAATTTATGTACAAAAACATTTACATACATTCAGATCTAGTTTGAAAAGCATGGGGAAGGTAGTCATCTGTAACCCTGTAGTAGGGACAATCTTGACATTTGCCTAAAATAATTTAGGTAAATGATGGAAAACCTAAATCAGGATGTCCAGATGAAGGCTGAAGCCTCCACCCTTCCAAATATATGGCCAGTCAATTTAAAATGACACCACCTCATTTGGTTTGTCCCTAGACACAAGCAGCTGACATCAGGACCATAGCAACAATATTTGGTTTCCAGTTTGTCTGCCAGAACTTGCCATTTTATCATTATTATTATTTGTTTGTGTTACAGTTTTCATCAAACCCCTACTCTGTGTTATCTAAGTAAGGCAGCAGTTCTTGTTCCAGCAGCACCACAGGAGAGATCACATTCATTCATAAATTATTTTTACGAGTTTCAAACAGAAGAAACTTATTTCCATACCTGTGTGCTTGGTAATTTAGTTTGTAAATTTTTTGCATGTTTGCGTGCTTACTAGGCACAGTGTAGTGTTTTAATAACTGTGTAGTGTATAGCCAACTGCATATATTGCCAGGGGCATTTATTTGTTTTAGTTTGAACAGCCAGTGGCAGTTAGTGTTTTGTGGTTAGTCATAATATCATTGGACTTAGTGCTCATTTATTTAGTGGTGTTATATCTGTTTTTGGGAATTTTTGTTGTAATTTCTCTGCAGTACTTGATAAATACTCATTCACATTGTTTACTAGATGGTGTGAATCATTTATGACTTTATCTCCTCTCTCTTATCTGCATGCTACTATACCTTTGTTTGTCTCTCCCTGTTTCCTTTCTGATGACATTTCAGACTGATTTGGTTTTACTCTCCACTTTGATATACTCATTTGCCACTAAATGACTTTTGCAGCAGTCAGCACCTTTCTATAAATCTTTTTGTTCCTATGACAGAAATTTAAGAACACTGGCTCATATCACTCTTTCTCATGGAACTGAGGTATTTAAGGGTCTGGAAGGACTTTATGCCTGCTATTATCCATTTGTTTTTATGAGACATTGATACTGATGTGGATCCTTTTGGAAATGTATTTCTAAAGTTTAATTTAAATAACCTGGGAAATTTAGAGACTTTGCCCCAGTTTTGATTTGCCAGTTCTTTTGAGAAATATTGTATTTTGATTTCTGATAAATGTTTTTTCAGACCTGCAGTTTAGGGATATTTTTCATACCCAATTTTGTTGTTATTATTTTTACATCACAATTTTCCATGTCCATATCTGTGACCACATAGTTGATTACTGATGCAGTTATTATGTAACAGAGGAAGGTGGAACCATTCACTTGTTCTTGTCTCACTCAAGTTAGTAATATGATTTTCCCGTTTATTTGGTCATGTTTTGTAAAGTACACATATGGGACTATAACATAAAATAGTTAATTTTGTATTCAGGTTATATTTCATCAGAACTAATTGTGCAAGATATAGTTTCTCAGTCACTAACAATTGTGCAGTTAAATAACTGGGAAATAATTTACATAAGGAAATCTTCATAAAATGTTTGCCAAACACATTGAAGATGGTCTCTGCAGTGAACTAACGGGTGGATTTTACTGCAGTATTACTGGTATACCTTGGTTTAAAGGCCTTGTGGCAACCCAGCAGTGACTGCATCACTTAATATAACAAAACTCTTTGGTCAGTGGTGCACCATTATTTGCATTCATTTCATGTTGAGCTTCAATTACATTCACATACATCCAAGCAATAAAGCGTACATGTTCTGTATTTTTGATTACAACCATTGCTGGTATATCATCAGCATCATCACCTGGATTCTTTCCTCACCTTCCTCTTATTAGTAGACATATTATTTTTTCTAAAACTTATTATTAAAAAGTTATTTGTAATTAAAGTTGTCATATTATATTATGTTCTATTCTTAACCAGTGGTAATTTCTAAAATTCAGTTCCATGATTTTGTAGCCCCGTGTTTTAGGATTTCAAAAATGCTCACTTTCACTAGGAAAACTTTTTAGTTTTCTATTTATTTGACCCAGAATATTTCCATTTCAGCCATTTCTGGTGGGATTCATGAATCCCTGTGAAACTATACATAGTATTCACAACATAGTTCCTACAATTCAGTCAATCTTCCTGTTATTGAATCCACAGTTAAACAAATTTGCTCCTTGGTCCATTGCAATTTCATGCTATTTGATTTTACTAGCTTTCCTGGTATAAAGTGCAAAATAATAACAAGTTTTGAATTTTATCATTCACTCCTGTACGTAGATGAGCAGGACAAAGCTTCAGTTATTCAAGATTAAGTAATCAGCTGATTAAAGTCTGACAGTTGCTGCCAATCAAAAGTGTACTGTAGGTCATTAAATGATTCCAGCCAAATGGATTATTATGTCCTGATACATTCTGAAATTAATTATCAATTTGCAAACGTTGTAAAAATTGTTTTTATTAGCATCTACTACTTGCAGTGACTGTGTTATCAAATTTGATGATAAAAATGATCAATAAATATGTTGCAACTATTATGATATGTGAAATGCAGGTACCAGTGCAGGCCAGTGGCATGTGAACTACATAAATCCTTTAGAAAAATCTGATCATCATAATGTTTTGGGTATCGATAAAGTGAAAATATTTTAGTTAAAACCTACAGTGTTGTGTCCATCATTTAATGACCATGCCACCAAACCAAATAATTACAGGAGGTGTTATGCCAAGAATAGCAGCTGCCAAGTACAGTATAAACACATCAGTAACCTTACCCGTGGTACCCCCATGGTTTCAGAACTGTTTTACAGACAGGGCACAAGACAAAGAACTTGCAAAATAATGAGCAATGATTAAGAAACAGTGGCAGTAGACAGTTTATGAGTGAGATGAAGAGGTATGCATTTGAGAAAACAAGCAAGGTTAGCACCATTTTGAGAGACAACTAATGAAAAAGAAGGGTTCACGGCCATATTTGAATCAACTTCTGCCAATAGGAAACTGAGGAGATAGACACCACATTTGAGGGATGATCTGGATATAGACACAGAAGTTTGCTGGGATAGGATAGACTAATTTGCAACAGCAACCAATTCAGAAGAAATTATAAGATAAAAGTATTTATGTTATTATGTCTTGATTTAATGTCATTGGATAGATTAAAATCTACTCAACAAGCAGCAGCAGGAGAACACAAATGTAAAAGGTATTAAGTATGGTTCAAATGGCTCTGAGCACTATGGGACTTAACTTCTGCGGTCATCAGTCCCCTGGAACTTAGAACTACTTAAACCCAACTAACCTAAGAACATCACACACATCCATGCCCGAGGCAGGATTTGAACCTATGACTGCAGCGGTCACGTGGTTCCAGACTGTAGCGCCTAGAACCGCTCGGTCACCCAGGGCGGCGGTATTAAGTATGGAAGCTTTCAGAGCCGGTAGCTCCTTCTTCTCACAGAAATGTTGAAGGGGAAGGAAGAGGGGTGAAAGAAAAAGACTGGTGAGATTTACAAAAAGGGGTAGAGTTCAGAAAAGTCACCCAGAACCCCAAGCCACAGGAGACTTACCAGACAAGATTGATTTTTATTTTGGTTATTTTTGTTGATATGTTACCCTACGTGTTCATTTAGTGTTTTCAAGTCAATGATGCAAGGATTTTGCAGATAAAAGTGAGCTGTATGATGAATGTGGAATAAATTCAGAAAAATTAACATTTTATGATGAAGTAAATGTTAGCCAAATTATTGATGAAATGTCTAGGGCATCAACTACAGAATTTTTGAATGCTGAAGGTAATTAGAGTGGCATGTTCATGAAAAAAATAACAGAAATGAATAAGGACATTGCAGAAAAATGGACAAAAATAGTAGCACTATTGACATTTTAAGGGTAGAAATGAAAGAAAACAATGAAAAGATTAGCAGTGATCTTAAAGTGACATAAAAATCTACATTCTCAATTGAATTCAAAACTGGGCAAAAATAGTAATGAACTTAGAAGTGACATTAGTAATTTAAAACTGAGTAATGTTCTTCATGATTTGCAAACTGAAATGGATCAAAGAATGGATAGGCTCAGTGGAAGTTTGTTGCAAAGTAAATCAGAAAATGTAAAAGTGAATTTGGAATGAAAATTATAAGCTTTCAATAATGCCACAGTATACAGAGAAAAGGAAAATGGAAGCAATGGTAATAACCAGATGGAAGTAGTGATTGTTGATCCTTGTCATGCTAATTCAGAAGTAGTCATTGAGTCATATTATGATGATGTCAGTAAAAATACGAATTCCAAAGCAAAACAGATGGATACTATTGAGATAGAGAATGTGGAAGCAGATGAGCATGTTTCTTCTGCAAATACTGATACATCTGATAATATTATGACAAAATGCCACATTAAAGAGGAATGCAGATGTTGTACAGACTGTAATCAAGTTGTTACATTTCGGAATTAACAAGTCTTATCACTTTAATAAAAAGTAAAAGAGGTACTTCAAACACAAGACAGAACAGATTCCATTAACAATGCTAATAAGACAAAATGTATGTAAAGGAATAACAGATTTTGTGTCAGTCAGAAGTGGCAAAGATATAAAAACATCACATGCACCAATAAAGTCAGCAATGTGGTCATTAGAGATGGAGAAAAAGCTCAGATTACAAAAGGATGGGGCTTTCCCATACCCATACCCATACCCATTCCAAAGGAACCACCCCAACATTTGAAACTTTTCTTTGGTAGCTAAACACGTCTACCAACAACTCTTCTGACTTGGCACAGGGTACAAGAACAGAACCATTTATATTTTCACAAATGCAATCAAACTTTATGTCTATGGGTTTAGTCCTTTTTTGATGTTTATTACATTTTAACAATTGAAATGCACTCTGACCACAAAGAGATGAGCTAGTTGTTCCATGATGACATTGAGCTTCTGCAAGAAAGTGGGAAGCCACATTTTTTCAGCAGCTGCATCAGCTGCTGCAATGTGCTCTGCTTATGTTGAAGAACCGGCAATACATTTTTGCCTATGAGTTGTCTACTGGTTATCATGCTTACATAACCCACTGTTGAATGATGCGTATCAATATCTCCAGCATAATTATAATTGACACCATCCCATGCTAACCTATTCATGGGCCAACTAGAGAAATCCTTCCTAAAAACCCAGAATCCTAAACCCCTCACCTGGTTCAGATTCATTGATGACATCTTTGCTATCTGGATTGAAGGTGAGGACACCTTATTCACATTCCTCCAGAACCTCAGCAACTTCTCCCCCATTTGCTTCACCTGGTCCTGCTCAACCAAACAACACACCTTCCTAGATGTTGACCTTCACCTCAGAGATGGCTACATCAGTACCTCCATCCATATCAAACCTTCTAACCACGTCCGCAGCTCATGGTTGTGAGGTAGCGTTCTCGCTTCCCACGCCCAGGTTCCTAGGTTCGATTCCCAGCGGGGTCAGGGATTTTCTCTGCCTCGTGATGACTGGGTGTTGTGTGATGTCCTTAGGTTAGTTAGGTTTAAGTAGTTCTAAGTTCTAGGGGACTGATGACCGTAGACGTTAAGTCCCATAGCGCTCAGAGTCATTTGAACCTACTAACCACCAGCAATACCTCCACTTCAACAGATGTCACCCATTCCATACTAAGAACTCCCTTCCGTACAGCCTAGTCACCCATGGTCGTCGTATCTGCAGTGACGAGCAGTCCCTCTCAAAATATACTGAGGGTCTCACTGAAGCCTTCACTGACCGTAATTATTCTCCCATCCTTGTACAAAAACAAATCTCCCGTGCCGTACCTTTCCAGTCTCCCACCACCTCCCAAAGTCCCACAGTCCAGCCACAGGGGAGCATTCCCCTTGTAACTCAATACCATCCAGGACTGGAGCAACTGAATTACATTCTCCACCAGGGTTTTGATTACCTCTTGTCATGCCATGAAATGAGAAATGTCCTGCCCACTATCCTTCCCACCTCTCCTACCGTGGTATTCCGCCGTCCACCGAACCTACACAACATACTCGTCCATCCTTACACAACCCCTGCTCCCAATCCCTTACCTCATGGCTCATACCCCTGTAATAGACCTAGGTGCAAGACCTTCCCATACATCCTCCTACCACCACTTACTCCAGTTCGGTCACTAACATCATCTATCCCATCAAAGGCAGGGCTACCTGTGAAACCAGTCATGTGATTTACAAGCTAAGCTGCAACCACTGTGCTGCATTCTATGTAGGCATGACAACCAACAAGCTGTCTGTCTGCATGAATGGCCACTGACAAACTGTGGCCAAAAAACAAGTGGACCACCCTATTGCTGAACACACTGCTAAACGTGATATCCCTCATTTCAATGACTGCTTCACAGCCTGTGCCATATGGATCCTTCCCACCAACACCAGCTTTTCTGATTTGCGCAGGTGTGAACTTCCCTGCAATACACCCTACGTTCCCATAACACTCCTGGCCTCAACCTTCATTAGTCACTGTCCTCACCCATCCAGCCCCCTCCCTGTTCCCACTCCAGCACTTCACAGCCATCATTTCACTGCCACACCCATTCTTTTAATTTCTCTTTTAATTCTTTTTATTTCTCTCCATTCCACTACTTACCTCCTCCCCTCTCTGCACCTTCTCTCCTGCCCTCTGTCTAAACTGCAACACTTCACTGTCCGCCACTCCCACCATACTATTCCTCCCCCTCCCTGCCCCAGCCTCCTCCTTACCCCCACCCAGTCGCCACTCCCATCATGCACTGGAGCTACTGGTCGCAGTGTGGTTTCAGCTCTCTGAGACTGCAGACGTGTGTGCAAGTTGCATCTCTGCTATATGGTGAGTAGCAACTTTCCTTCTCTGGTATTGTTACATTCCATCCTGTATTTTCCATTGTTTGATAATTATAATTTGAGTATACATTGTGATGAAGCAAGCTGAGATCTCTTTACTTCCTCTCTTGTTTTGCCATGTGCCTCCTTAAACTCATTTTATTTTCATTTTTGCCTAATTATCTTTAACATACATGAGTATAATCTGCATTTAGAAAGGTTGTCCCTCAGTCTCAAGAAATATAGCACCAGATTTAATTTTGTGCTTAGTTTTGTGTATGTAATTAATTTCCTAATTCATTTTGGCCATTCTTAGTTAATACTTTTGTTATAGGGTGAAATCAATAATTGTTTCATGACTTAGATTCTGTTGTTGACTTATAAACTTATAAATTCTGTACTAATGGTAAATATTTGGAAGAAGAACTACTAGGATTCTTAAAGTATTTATTTGGCTCTATTCGAAAACATATTGGCAAAGCCAGCCATTATTTAACTCCAAATAATTACCAGATTTGTCAAAAGCGTTGTTTGCATAACTATATCTGTTAATTTCACTATTTAAACAAATAATTCGGCCTAACCTTTGCGTTAGAAGAAGCTGTTAAAAAGAAAGATTATTTTAAGGTACTCAGTTGATTGAATGAGTTATGTTTTTATTGTAATTTCTGTAAATTAAACATTGAACAATGTATAGTTTCATAGCCTACTATTGTGATGATATATAAAGGCCCAATTTTTGATCCCAAGACAGTCAGTCCATGGACAATTTTCAGATGGGAAGTCTGTTTCAGTTTAGAATAATAACAATGCGTCAACTGAACAATGGAATTAGTGTAACACAAGTAAGCCACGTGTTAAAACAATGACAGTGTCTGTTCAATTTATTTGAGAAATAGTGTCACACATACCCAGTTATTCTTCAATAACTGTGAAATGTGTGGTTTGGTATTTACTGCTCATAGATGTTCAGCAGCAAACTATTGTAGCAGTTTGCTGATGTTTGCCTGCAAGCTTTTAATGAGGCTTATCATTTACCAATAGTGAACTTCAACATTGAGGATTATCAATGAAGTAATAAAGCAGGTGAACATTTCAACATGAGGTTTATGATTGCTACCATTGTTTTCAGTATCCTTATCTCTTGCATCATGAAGACATTTTTGGATGTGTTTACCAGCAGTTCAATGCTCACGTACAGGGTTGCTGAGAAAGAATTTCTTAACTGACAGAAAACATTATAGCAGGTCCTGTCACTGTGGCACCACACAGCAACCCTTCGGAAATGAACATTTTGCATGAATTTCTTGCCATCATTATCTGGGCACTATCCCAAATACAACTATAAACTGTGGCCAGTAGGTGTTACATAAGGCTTACAGTTGTTCATATGTAATTTTTCTGAGGTGACTAAAATAGACCTCTTGACAAATGAACAATTCTTTAGTTTCATGGTCTTGCCTAACTTCCAGTCCTACAGAGTAACTGGGTTCATCAACTATTTTCAAATCGAATTCTTAATTCTTCAAGTATTTTATTTATAGAAGTGGTTCATTTACTCGAAATTAGTTCATAATCAACAGAAACGGTTAAAAACACTTTATGGCCTTATTCACAAAACGATAATCTGAATAAATATGTTTGAAATAAAAAATTATAAACTGAACAAATTTTTTATTCAAGATTGAGGGGACTAATTCAGTATTTAATTTGCAGACTAAGAATGCATTATCATTAATGAAACCTTCAGACTGTTCCATGCAAATCACCATTGAGAAAGGTACTTTTCACATCAAACTGCTTCATTTCCATATCATACACTCCAGACAAATTTTAAAGAATATGAAATGACATACCTAACACCACATGAAACAGTTTCACCATAAACAGGTCTGGATTTCTGTGAATATCCATTTGCACATAATCTAGCTTATACCACATTATGCTACCATCTGGTTTACATTAAACCCATTTACAGCCAGTAGCCTAATGATTTAGAGATAGATACTCTGTGTTGCGGCCACATGTAGTAAGTGTTGCTTCACACAGTGGAGAATGGCAAAACAGAGGCAGCTGGCGACTGAGGCATTGTGAAGTAAGTGTGGCTCAGATAGCCTTGCTGACAGTAGCAGTCTACCAACAAGCTGATGCAAGGACACACACAAACCGAGTGCCGAGCAAAGCCTGGAGAGTGCTGAGTAAGGAGAAGTGAGGCCAGCATGCTAAGTTACGCTGCAATATACTGCGGGAGTAATAACAAAAAGCTACCACTGAGGGTAAAAAACATCCTCCTGTCAGATATAAACAGTGGAGCGCAGGCAGCAATGGACAGAAGCCATTAGGAAGCAATTCGGATCTGAGGACGGATGTGGTCCGTGTCCGAATGTTCATTCTTTGTAGGTGACGAATCCGGAAGGTGTTCCAGCTCGCAGGAGTCATCCGTTCACCACCAGTTGTCAACTTCAGCTCTGGGGGCTGACCTGAGTTCGGTTGGCACCATTGCTGACTAACTACAGTGAGAACTTCCAGCAGGACAGGTCGCAGTGTGGTCTTGGTCACAGACGCTGCCGGGGACTGATGCCCGGACTTCACGGCAACCCGGTGCCATGGCACGTGGTCTGTCCATGACGGGACCTTGTGGACATCATGACTGATGGCTTTCCAGCCGCTGGTGCAGCAAGCATCGGCAGCTGACCCCATGGTGACGTGGCTCCGTGGACGTGCCTGTACATGGGGCATCGAGCGGCGACGAGTTCATCTCAACCACAGAACATCCTGGCTTCAGCAGAGCACTGGTGGCCTGAGGCTCTGAGTGCAATCAGCGGCACATGTGGCGTGCATTGTCAGAGAATCTACTTAGCAGCAGCCAGGTGGAGGGATCTGCAGGGCTGGGCAGCGATGACGAGGGAGAAATTGTAAAGAAAGTTCAACAAATAATTGTAAAAATCCACGCCATCTCAGTCTTTGGCGCAGCCACTGAGCCTGTGGCTAACAAGTAGTAAATGGCTGCAACAAGTACTGCAGAAGCTGTAACAAGTGCAATGCCAAGTACTTAATATAATCACTGAGAATGGGGGCGCAATCAATGACAATAAATTGTAGGTGTGAGCTGCTAGTGTAACATTCCTAGGCTATACCGTATCTGCGAAGGGGATCTGCTCCTCTTCAGAACATGTTACCCTTATCTGTGACCTCCCTGTGCCAGAGACTTACTGCAATCTATTCTTTTTGTAGGCATAATAAACTTTTTTTGATGGCACATCCCACACGCTGCATCCCTGCAAGCACCGTTGATTGATGAACATGTGGGAAAGAACACTTCCAGACTTCGCAAGATTCCGTGGTGTGATGACATGCAACTTGCGTTCAATGCTTTAAAAACTGCACTCGCGAACACTGTCAGTCCCATGCACTCAGTCTCCAATGCTCCAATAATGATCATGACGGACGTGAGTGATACAGCCATTGGCACTGTGCATCTTCAGCAGGTTGGGGGTTCTGTGCAACTACTTCATTTCTTCTCACAAAAGTTGTCTGCCTCCCAGCATAAATGGTCCAATTTTGACCAAGAACTTTTTTCCATTTATGAAGCAGTTTGACATTTCTGTGAGGACACTGAGGGTAGGTCAGTGACTATCTATATGGACCATAAGCCACTAGCTGATGCAATGCATAACCCCACAGCTGACCTCCCCTCATTATGCTTCCAACACATGCACCTAATACATCAATCACTGTCGATGTCCGTTAGATCAAGGACACACACAACATCGTCACTGACTATATGTCACACATTGGTACAACTGATTCTCTTGGGACTTCAGTGAATTAGTGGCCCAGCAACAGACAGATGATGACATACGGCAGTTACTACACAGTAAGTCTACCTTGCTCTCAAATGAGCTGCACTGAATTCCAGGTTCTTTTCTACTGGTCCTCTGTGACATTTCCACAGTTATGGCCTGCCTCGACTTTCAGCCATCTTGCACTGTAAGATATTTGCCATTATCTATGACCTCATGCATCCTAGTATTGGGCCACCACGTGCCTAATAACGGAGCATTTTGTATGGACATGGGTTAGGGCAGACTGCAAAAACTGGTCCTGCGCATGCATACCCTGCCAATACTATAAGGTTGGTCACCATGCATACCCACCTTTGGGCTCATTTGACATTCCTAAAGACAGGTTTCGTTATGTACGTCTCTACCTGGTCGGCTCACGGCCCCCTTCAGAGGTTTTTCGATACATCCTATCTATCATCAACCGCATTAGTCAGTGGGTTGAGGCCATTCCAATCACAGATATAATGGCCAACTCTATTGCATTGGCCTTTATCGCATCCTGGATCATGCGGTTCGGCTGTCTGTGTTTGGTCACAATGGACCATGGATGATAATTTGAGGCTGTGTGACCTGTGTGGTGCAAACAAAGTACGTACAACAGCCTACCACGCACAGAGCAACAGTTTGGTCGAGTGCTGGCACTGCACTTTAAAAGCTGCACAGGTGTGCCACAAAGTGTCTTGGTTAGAGGCTCTGCCCTGGGTCCAACTTGGCATCCGTATGGCCTACAAAGAGGATATAAAAGGCTCCCTTGCAGACATATTGTATGGAGAACCTCTCATCCTTCTGGTTCAGTTCACCAAGGACTCCAACCTTCCTGCACAGTCCAAACTTCCGATGTTAGTAGAATGTGTTTGACATTTCACCGCACAGGTATGGCCCCCACCACCAAGAGCACACTGGGGTCCTTGCGTCTTCATGCACAAAGACCTACACATTTGTGACTATGTTATGTTGTGCAAAAACATGGTGTGACCCACACTGCATCTCCGCCACTCACCCTAATTAGGCCGACACAAAGTACTATGCTACTCACTGCAGACCTTTGACATTCTGCTCCATGGCAAAAGACAAACAGTGTCTTTCTCACATCTCAAACCGGCTTGGCGGCTCAAGGATGAAGCAAACTTGAAAAACATACTCAGCCCCCACTCCCACTTCCGCAGTGCCCCTTACTACCAGTGCTCCTAATGAGTCAAGCTCTCCTTCTGGGTCTGATATTGCATGTGAAGATGTGTGGGACACTAGTGTTTTGTGTCCTCCACCCAGCTCAGGGGTTACATGTGATGTTGCATGTAAATGATTCCCCTCACCTTCCCCCCACCCCAGCAATCCCACTAACTGGCCAACACTGTCCAATGACACCTGTGTTGCCATCTTACATGTTGGCGTGTCATCGTTTTCCACTGAGGACACTGCACCTATGTGACAGTGTACTGTTCGATCTGCACGTCCCTCCATGCACACTGGACAATTCAATTGCCCATGTCACACTCCTCCATGCGTTTTCAATCCCTCCAGATGCAGAGGAGACAGCCGTCACTGCCCTAACTGACGATGACAGCCACCTTTCTATTCATGTGCCACTCACAGTGCGCCATGCCCTTGCATCACCAGGCCACCCGATCCCAGTTTCCCAGTTCGTCCGCCTGCTCCAATGACCGGCATGGTAATCATTAAAGGGATCTACACCCACGGGCTCTCTTTCCGCTGTGGGTACATCTCAGACGACCACAGATCGAGTGCCGCTCCAACCTGTCCTAGGGAGGAGGGGAGCAGGAGCCTCTGCGGCAGTAATTGACCATCAGAATCAACTGTTGATGCAAGGTGCTGTCCTTGAACTACTAGAATCTTCAACTATTTAAACTAGTGCTTTCATTGCACTTTTGTTCTTCCGTCTTTCTTTGGCACTTGAGTTGTGATAGTGTGTTGTGAACAGAGTTCTCGACAAATATAAATATTATGTACACTTCAAACAGAAGACACAGAACAGATTCCATTAACATTGATAGTATGGCAAAACAATACACGAAAGAAAAAATATCATGTGTTAGTTGGAGGCAGCTTAAATATAAAAAAAATCAGATGCACAAATAAGATATTGTCCACTAGCATACAGATGTCACAAGATAATCATTACAACAAGCCATACAACATAATAGCAGAATTTATGAAAAGCAATAAGGTAAATGAAATGCAGTTGACACAAATTGATGTAAACATTGATGAGATGGAATATAAGCAGGTATAAAATGAAAAGTTTGGGAAAGTAGACTTTTCTGCCACAAACATATCTAGAAATAATTGAAATTGATAACAAAGTAAATGGTGTACAGAAAGTAGCTTTCAATGTGTATGAAATGTTGAATGGAATTGTGTTTATGAAGAGTAAAATGTTCATAACATGTATAGTGTGGTGTGTAGTTCTAACAATGTAATTTCGCGCAATGATGTAAGATTAGGCTGGGACCTGGATGTCAGATGAATTTTGAACAAATGAATAGGTAAGGGATTCACTGATCTTCAGAAAGTATGCTTCTTAGTGAGTAGTGCCTCCCAAGTTGAGTGAATCCATTCTTATTTTTTTCATTCACTGCTTTTTCAACTACCCTGCCTGTAGATTATAAGAGTAATGTAATCATATTCTACTATGTTGACTTTCTATGTAATTAAAATTCATTCAGTAATTAAATGTCATGTTTGTTAATTGTCTAAGTAATGGAAGCTAATGAAATGCCAGCTAAAATTTGTGAAAATTACTTTAGTTTGTCATTGAGCCCAGGAATAATAAAAATATTGACAGCAATGAAGAATATTTTTCAGCTAAGAGTAATGTAGAATTTGAGAAAAATAAAAAATATGATGAAATACAAAAGTGTCAAAAAATATTCACAGAAATCTACAGAAAACTCTAAGTATGCAAAATCACTAGAAATCTGTACAGCAGTAGTAGAAAAATATTTCATTTAGTAAATTCAGTACCATTGGTGTAAGGGACCATAAGTATGTGAGTAAAATAGATATGTCAGAGTGCAGTGCTTCATGCCAAAGTAAAGAAAGTTAAAGTTAAAATAAATTATGTTGCCTAACGCAATATCTATAAGGAGGAGAGTTTGTAATTGTGTAATTCCTCAAGTTTGAATAAAGAAAAGTAAGTTATCTAAAGAGAAGTAACGGTTTATTTAACTGCTGTTTTGTCCATTATATAAAATAAAAACAGGATCATATCATTGTTGTTTGTTGCCATGGAGCATTATTCTTCAGAGTTTCACATCATACACATGGTAAGCTTAACAGTATCCTGAACACAGAACTTACAGCAGTATATATCAAATGAAATGTTAGATAATTTAGGATTTCATTCTGCAATTCTAAGTAACTTTCTTGGATATTTTAGAAGTTTCATTACTTTTCAGCAATTATTAAACCATTTTTAACTACATTGCCACAATTCATACTAATATTATAAATGCAAAAGTAACTATGGCCACACATTTTCAGGACTAAACTGCTGAACTAATTTTGATGAAATTTAGTTAGGAGAAAACTTGAATTCTGAGGAAAAACATAGATTACTTTAAAAAATACACACCTAATACAGTGAAGCAGGGAGTGGAACATAAAAAAACTATTAAATTTGTTGTATAATGTACACATTGTACAATGTAAAGCCACTTCAATAGCACCATGTATAGATGTGTGCTCACGCTCATGTCCGTGCCCATGCCTCTCCGCACTCATTGCTAGTCAGCAAAGCTACATGTACCGCATCGCGCACTTAGAATGTTGGGAAGGATGGTTGGGGAGAGGTGGGGGGCAGCCCACAAGCTAAGCTTGCCCGAACATTCAGACACGTTAGAACAGCTGTCTTTATTACACTCACAAATATTATAAAATTTGTGCTGTGCCAAACTACGAATTATTTATTTTCTTTCATCATCAGCTTAATGCTATTTAATAATTTTAGGAAGTCTGTGTCATACACAAACTCTGCTGAAACACTGCACAGCTTTTTATGTTGGTATGACTACCAACCAGCTGTCCACCAGAATGAAGGGCCACTGCCAAACTTCTGTCAAGAACAAAGTTGTCCACCTGATGGCACAACATGCTCAATTTTAATGGCTGCTTCACAACTGAAACCATCCTGACCCTTCACTCCACCACCATCTTCTCTGAACTATGCAAACGGGAATTATCCTTACAACATATACTCTGCCTCTGTAGTCATCCTGGTCTCACCTCAGGTAATCCACTATCCCTGTGCCCTCCATCCAACAGTATTTTCTTCCTCCATCCTGTCACCCTGTCACAATGTACATCCCTATTTCGCCTTCAGCATGTGACACTTCCCACTGCCTGCTACAATCAGGCCAGCCCATATACCTGTGAATGGTTCCACAGCACGGGGGAATGGCTGTTATGGAATTTTTTTATACCAGATGATGGAACTTTATAAGTGTTCTGAAATAGGTTGTGTTCACAACAAAAAAGATTGTGGATTATGCAACTGTTCTGAAGTTTCTTCATTTTTCAAAACAAATAGTTAAATATCTCAAACAAATTTAAAGTAATTTTGAACATTAAATACTCATAATAAACTTCAAGCCCCTGAGATGGTCTCTAATAGATAGAAAATTAATGAAACATCAGGTACACAAATTCAAAGGATGGAAGAAAAGTTGGAATTTAATGTCCCGTTGATGAAGAGATTATTAGACATGAAACACAAGCTCACATTGCGAAAGGATAGGAAAGGTAATCAGCCATGTCCTTTCAAAGGAACTGCATTTGCCTTAAGTGATTTAGGGAAACCACAGGAAATCTGTATATGGGTAGACAGACAGGAATTTGATCTGCTGTCCCCATGAACATGATTTCAGTGTCTTACCATTGCTCCACCACTGTTGGTTAAAATACATTAGCAGTGAAATGGAAACAAGATGGAATGAACATACTTGTCAGCTATTCAAGAACTTGGCACAGTGTGCTTTACACCAAGACCTACTTCTCAGTATGTTGTCTCTAATATTTCTGTCATACTTTGTTCATTTCCACTCTCTACTCTCCTCATGCATTTTGTTCATTGCTTCCATCCTGAAATTTCCATTATTGCAGTAAAAAGAGAAACAGGAATCATATGGTGCACTTGGCACTAATGCTGTCAGCTGTTTTTATAGCTAGTGTAATATCTGAATCCATATACTCTCTGGCATTTTTTGTCTTAAATAAATCTGTCTAATATGAGCCATATCATTTATATCATGATGAAATTGATAAACTTGTCACAGTGTATTACTAGAGCAAGGAGAGAATTTCCCAACCTGTCAATGAAAGATTTCATTTCTTGCTCAACTATGCAAGTATTTTCAATCTAGTTTCCTTTTAAATCTACACAGTTTGTGCAGAATTATTATAATGAGTAGTTAATTTTCTGCATAAAATATCTGTACTCTTTCTTCTGCTGCAAACATCTGTAAATGCCACTTTCAGAAAGTTATTTTAGGATATTTCTTGATGTTTTCATCTGTGGGTGTAATTTCTGGATACCCTTCACATGTATTGTCTTCAAGAGGTGTACAGTCACATTTGAATTCAACTGCCAATTTTATAACTGTTGAACAAGCAGAACCCTTACAAATTGTCACCAACTCTGAGAGAATTAGTAACAATAACAGAATCTATGAGTTTTGACTTGCAGACTCTTAGCTTTATGTTTGTTGGTTGTTGGGATGTAAAATCACAGGCTCCCCCCCCCCCCCCCTCCCCCCCCCCCTCCCCCCCCCCCCCTGCCACCAATGCTACCACTGTCCTACCACAGCAAGAACGACTATATCTTTGCCAGAACAGTTCTCTGTAGTATGTGCTCTATGCTACATGCATTGTGTATATGCTGTGAGAATGTAAGTATTCGTAGTAAGTGACAGAAGTGCGAGTGATTATTTCCTTTTCAACTGTGCAGTGACATACTGAGTTATCATGCCGGCATGATGCTGATCACCATGGGATACTAACTTCATGCCATGAAGAATACCCCCCATGATGGAGCTTCATCATCTGGAATCTCTACAGATGATTTATTTGTGCATCTATTTGGTGTTCTTGATGATTTCCAGATGATATAACCAGTGCAATTGTGGTTCTCAAATGATCAACATTGTTTCCATTGTCTCAAGAACCACTGAACCAGGGCATCGTTACCTCTTGCCAAATGGACGAAAACACTAAATCACAGATCAAGTACGATGTTATCAGTGAAGATTGTGAGATGAATCCTGCCATTCCCTTAATTAACAGTGCTACATCAACAATGACCATAAATGGTGAGCAATGGCTGCCTACCGCCGTCCCCACCTCCCACCTAACCAGTGCTACTAATATACCAATCAGTGACAGTGTTAATGAACTACACTGCACTCAATTTAATTCTAATGAGTCAGCGTATATCAACATTCCAGGCGCAAGATACTAAATTACGGACACCCTCCAGAGTACCGCAATTGTTGACAAACAATTGCCACCATAGACAACTGGCTTCCACTGCACAGAACTGATATTTATGGGTTATTGCAGCCAATCCATCCCACAAGTGACCTTCCCGTGCCAGACCAAGTCTTTCCATGGCATATGCCTGAACTTTATGTTCCATGCAATACCGTACATCATCTGGGTAACGTCACACTTGTTACGGCCACACTGCAACCCTTGTCACATCATCACAACGTCACACTGACAACAGCCATGCCATGCTCACTGTCATGCCTGCCATGTGATGTCACTCAGCAAGAAGGGACACTGCGTCTACCTGCAGTTGCACAGAGTTTTCACATCTTGCATCCACAGTACATCAATATTTCCTGCCTGACCAAACTATTACCCACACACTGTGGGAACCTAAGGAGTACCTAAAACAGCTGCCACATGGGTGACATACACTGATGCACCACCTGCCATGGTTGCCGCCAACCAAGACCCGTCCACCGTGCTGTGTTCCTCAGTACCCCACTATGATGCTGCCCTCCATGATGCTGACGCACCAGCTGTGTCCTATGATAATTGGTCACAACACCCACATTACCGACACACCTACTGCGACTACCATGCTGAGATGCCAGCTGCCACCTTTATCAGTGCCACCAGATGGTGTTCATGAACCGGCACCATGTACTTCACAGGATTACAACAATCTCATACTGGTCCCAGCCCCTTGCTGCCAGGCAGATTACCACTGGTCACACACCAAGTTAATCTGCCGCCACTACAAGTTGATTCTCTGCAAGTATGGTTCACACTCTGTGAGTGCATGGTGTAGTCGACCGGGATCACAGACGACCATGACAAGTTTTTGGTGCTTTTGAACCAACTCCCCACCAACACCGATCTTATCAGCGATCACCTATTGCACACACCAACTACTGACAAATACAAAACAGTGAAGATGCTTATACTACAAAGCCTGTCACATTCATTTGAACAACAACTCCATCTAGCCATTGCTGAGACATAACTGGGCCATGATACCCCATCAGCACTGTGGCGCAGGTTACGCCTCCAAATTGACACAAACCTGGTCGCTATGGCTTCTCTTCTTAAGCTCTATGAAAATGTACAGACAGCAATGTTAATGCATGAGGACAAACTGCTGGAAACCTGATTATGTCTTGCTGGCTGGATGCTTGCCCTCGCACAACATCACACATTGATAAACACACGCATTGGCTTCGACACTAATGTCAACACTGGTTGCATCTACAGCTAGTGCAGGCCAGCCTAACCAGCCCCACCCACGAAGAACAGCACACAGTGCTCCCTGTGCAGTGCCCGGCCAAGCTACAGTTGCCGAGCTGCTCTGACCTCAGCCGAGCCCTTCCATGCCGTGCCTGCAGCAGCCTCACAAGACTCTGCTGGAGTGAGACACCAACAATCATAGAACATGATGGACACAGAATGTAAACAACCACCTGCTGCATTCACACCCGACCGTTGACCCATGCCTAATCTGACCAGGATGCTGCACCTACTCGGCTGCACAGCCCCTGCTGGTTCCAAACAATCATCTTAGAGTGTACTTCCTAGTTGACACGGGTGCCGATATTAGCACGATATAATGGCCGACACCAGAAACCAGGCGATTGGGGCACTGCTACAACAGCAATTCCCTGGTGCAATCCAACTGCTTTGATTTTTCTTGCAGAAACTTACCGACTCCCAGAAAATTTGGTCAACCTTCAACTGTGAGATTTTGGCAATATATGAGGTGGTTTGGTACTTCCAAGGTGACATCAAGGCTGGCCACTTACTATCTCCACAGACCACCGCCATCTGGCTGACATTATTAATAACCTGCTAGTCAATACCTCCCCTCGACAATTCTACCACCTGGACTTGATTTTACAGTATACTACGGACGTCCACTATGTACAGGGAACAGGAAACATGGCTAACTCCTCTCACAACTTGCCACCACATCAGCACAACTTGAGTTTGACCAATTAGCGGAGGCACAAGCAACTGACATCAACCTTCAAAACATGCTATCTGGACACACAACAGGCCTGCAGATCAAGCAGTGCACCATCACAGGCACAACCAAACTAGATTGGTGTGACAAATCCCATGGTAGGCAATGACCAGTCATCTCACAGAACTAAAGAAGACAGTTTTCGACCTCCTTCACAACTTGTCTCACCCCAGGGCATGCATGGCACTGAAACTCATAATGGAACATACTGCACTGAATGGACAAGAGCCTGCATCCAATGCCAATGGGCCAAGACATGTCGTCATCCCCAGCCACCCTTTGGGAAATTCCCCATCCTGAAGGGCCATTTCCAATGTGACCACATAAACCTGGTGGGGCCACTCCCAGATTCAAACGGAGATGAGTACATCTTGTCAGCCAAAGGCAGGGCAACTCGATGGGTGGAGGCCACACTTCTGACTGGTATCTCAGCTGACACTGTCACCTGAGCTTTCATCACACTATGGATTGCATGCTTTGGCTGCCCAGAGTCACTGACAACTGACCACGGCTGGCAGTACGAGTCGGCCCTGTCTCCGAGCTCTGCTGCCTCTGTGGATACCACTGGTTCCACACAGTGGCCTACCATCCTCAATACAACCGACTTTTGGAATGGAGGCACTGCACCCTCAAGACAGCTCTCATATGCCACAACCAGGAGTGGACAGAGGCCCTCCCATAGGTGCTGCTGGGCATATGAGCTGCCGCCAAAGAAGATCTGGATACCTCGCTGGCAGAGGTGCACTACGGGGAACCAATCAGCCTCTCAGTAGAGTTCGTACCACAAACCACCAAAACCATGGATGTCACCCTGGACCACATTCACCATGTCTGCATCCCACCACCATCCCACCATGCCAAACCAACCATCTTCGTGCACAAGGATCTCCAATCGTGTACACATGTCATGCTCAGGACTGACACCACCAAACCCACCATCCGCTTTGCATGCAGTGGCCCATACAAGGTGTTGAAACGAGGGCCAAACACTTTTAATATCTTGCAAGCTGGAAAAACAACAAGTGTCACTGAACTGCCTAAAACCAGCATGGACTTTAGCAGACACACCCGAATTTTACACTCCACTGGTCCCAGCTCCAGGCCCGTCAAGCCAATTTACAGTTGGCCTATACCTGAGTGACTACCTCCCAGAAGACATTTCTATAACACTGCAGGACTCACTATTCATGGTCATGGCCAAATTCAAGAGTAAACCATCGAGCTACAGCATGGTCTTGAGCTCATTAGAGCACTCCGTGCCTCTTCCGCATCGATCAACGCAGCAGGTCTGAAATCCACTGTTCCTTCAGACAACTACCTACTCATGTCGGCACTGGAGCGCTTCCCAACAATGACTCACAACCTGGGCACTGCCACTGCTGGACTGACAGCCTCACCAACACCAGATGATGCACCATCAACCACCAACACCTCAACAGATGACACCACCACCCTGTCGGCACCACTGCTGATGTCACAGGCCGGCTGCCCGTTATGGTTGCCCAGGCACTTGGCAGACTATGATATGTCAGACCTTGCCATCGCCAGTGGGACGATGCGTCATGGCTTACATCAGTCACCATCCTCCACATTTGTGGGTGGGTGGGTGGGGGGGAGGGGGTGGAGGGATCTTTGTGGGGACGTAGAATCACCCAATAATATTGTTGCCCTATTGTAGCCAGAACAACTACATCTTTGCCAGATCAATTCTCTGTAGTACGCACTCTGTGATACATGCATTGTGTATACGCTGTGAGTATAAAAGTATTCATAGTAAGTGATGGGAGTGCGAATGATTATTTATCATCATGATTACCATGCCCACTTCCCACTACCTACACATTCTTTGTCAACTTCACTTGTGTGGGTTTTTCTTGCATTTGTTTATAGCATATTCTCATAGCTAATGAATAAACTGTTCTACAATATTTCTCGTATCGGTGATTTCTATTCTTTCAGCATACAACAAAGGGACAAAAGCTACAACAAACTGTAGTCCAGGTGACACTTGTCTTACTTTAATGAGCAGAGAATAACAATGCAACAAAAATGAAATTTCATTGACATCAACACTGTCTTTACACCAAGCTGATAATTTTTTTCTTTGTCCTTGCAATAACAATGCAGTCACAGATTGTTACATTTTTTCTGTCTGCATTCGTCTCTATTACAGACATTAATTCTAAAGAAGGTTTTCTTCTCATTGTTGAGTCTTCACTGGATTGAAATTGTTCAAGCTGCTCTTGTTGAAAGACAGCTATGTTTCCTTTTTAACGATTACTGGCTTGATATGTTTTAACTTTTCGTATTAGTTACATCTTTTGTATAACAATGCTCAATTTTCTCCTTATCCATTCATTAAACATCTTTTTAGAACAACTTTCCAATTAATCTTACTTCTATTTCTCCTTTTAACTAAAGGAAACCTTGTCAGACTTTATAAAAGTTATAAATACATGAAACTTATTTCAATTGAAATATTGCCATCTACCCTAATTCCTCTGCACTTCCTGGCAAGTTCAGCTATTTATTCCTAGTGGACTTATTTTTTTCTTTCTTCATGTTCTGAGTTTTTTTTTTTATTTTTTTTGTAACAATTTGTTTCTGATGTAGTTAATTTATTTCTACAATTCCCTAAATAGTGTGAAAAATAATGGTCAAATGTATAAAAACTGCCAATACTGTTTGCCCTGCCTTAGTAATTAAAATACCAAAAAATTAGCACTGATATATATAATATCAGAATTTAAATGTTTTCAATATGCATATAAAATTAATGTTAAAATTTTGCAAAAAAAAAAAAAAAAAAAAAAAAATAATAATAATAATAATAATTAATGATCACTTACTTTCCTGGGTTAACATTAAACTGTTCCCCCTTGGACCAATGGTAGATTGCAGCAATTGACCAAGCAATTCCAATGCCAAGGAAAACATTCACAGCATTACTTCCTGTGACATTCCCCACTGATGCATCAGCATATTTGTCTTGACAAGCTGCCACTTTGCTTGCAAATGTGTCTAGAACAATAAAAGAAAAACTGTTTCAATTGAGAAGAGTATTATTACTTTTCATTACCATGTCACTTACCTAAAACTTTCCATTAGAGTGCCAACTTAAAAAGAGTTAGTTTGGAAATATTTGAGGTTTTTCTACTTCTTCTTTAAGAGAGCTTCAGTACTGAATCTCTCTTATTATATTTCATAATGTACAAATGCTGTATAACTATTGAAAATTAATAGTGAATTTTATATTTTCATTACATATCTGATATGTTCTATGTTTTATGTGATGACTTAATTTTTCAATGTGACAGTTTTACTTTTTACACATACCATTTATTTTAACTTTCAATAGTTCATGTAATGCCCACAATTTTAATAGAATCTTGAATGAAAAATAAGCATAGTTTAAGCAAACATTTAACATTTCATACAATATGAAAAAAATTCACCAAAAGAGATACTGCCTTGTATTGTTAATTGAGGTCAGTTTGTTAGCAAAGAATAATTGTCAACGTGAAACCATAAGACAAGTCATGCAAGTGCAATCATGTAAGTATGTGTTCACAAAGAGATGCGTACATACAGACTGGTTTGAACACTCACATCAACTCTCTCTCTCCCTCACTCTCTCTCTCTCTCTCTCTCTCTCTCTCTCTCACACACACACACACACACACACACACACACACACACACACACACAGAATCATGCATGGAGGTAAATGTCTCTCTGAATGTATTAGATGTGCAAAGACCAAAGCAAGGAAATAAATCTTGGCAAACCAGAGACTTGGAGTACAGATCCAACCACAAACACTATTTATGTAAGAGTTTCTACTCACCAGTCATTGAAACAGAAACAACTTAAGCAGAGCTATGGGATAAATCAATTGAAAATTATAGTATATTCTTAAAATTTTATGCACTTCTAAAACTCTTTTCTGGATAAAAGTGGGATAATGAGAAGGGACAGTGTGTACACACACTCAAAGAAAGGAGAATATTCCTAAAAATAATCCATAGATGATTAATAAGTGAAATAAGAAAGCGAGACTTGATGGAAAGAAATAGATTTAAGTAAATACAAAAAAAGAAAGGGTAACCCTAACAAGGAAGAGTGCAGAGTAGGAACAGTAAATGATATAACAATAAAATTTTCTGAGACACATCAGTTTGTTATCTGTCAATTTCCATTTGGTCTTTTTGCAAATTTCAAGCAACTTTTCTTGTAGGTAAGTTTCAGCTACATGATTATAATATTCACAGGTCTCTGTGTGAGAAATCTATAACATGTACAAGACCACAGTGTTTTTACCAGAAATTATTACAGTGACGTATTTTAATAATTGCTCGAGTTGAAACTGCTGTGTTATGATGATCAGTCAGATAGCAAGTTTTGTTGTTGGGCTGTCATCTTCCAGCAGTCAGTGTAATGTATGCATCTATTTCCCAGTTGCTACCATTTATATTGAAGCTATGCTTTCAGGAAATCTTGAAAGTAAGAATCTCACAGACCTCTCTAAATGTGCAGTCTGTCTAAGTATGATCTAATATGTTATTCTCCCTAGGCCGTTTTGATGAATTTGTAGCAGCAGTGAAGTTATTTTATTTCAGAACTGCTGACATACTATACACTGGGTTCTCAAGAGAAACTGTTTAATTGCCTTCAACAAAACAAACTAGAATAAACTACAAGTGTCACAAATTGAGAACAATGAGTAATTTTTCTTGGATAGCTAGGGTAGTCCATGTTATGTTGATGCATATGACAAAGTTCTTTGTATGCAAGGCCTTGGGTACCTACTTTCAGTTTGGTATTTCTCCCACTTGCCAAAGAGGTTTTGAAATGTTATTCCATCTCTGCCTATGTACACTTTGTTGTTGGAGAGGATTATCAACTAGCTGGAAAGTAGCATGATCTGGAAGACAGAATGATGTCAGGTGTATAATCAGCACTTCACACCAGAAGAACAGTCTTTTTGATGTTGGTACTCATTTAGAATAGTTTATATGGATGATCACTCACGATACAGAGGAAGCATTGAGTCATCACAGGCACACACAAAAGGGAAAGAAAGCTTGCTAGCTATTGGAATAAATCCTTACGTAAGCTAAAGTACAAACACACACATGAACTTTCCTACACTATTTATATATTTGAGCACATTTTGTGTTTAGTTCTTCAAACTATTCCTTCATGGTTTGTAGTGAATAAAGCATTGTATGATAACAGTGATCTGTACGTTTTTTGTTGATTTACAAAAATTAATAATTCGATGTGCTTTGCATTCAATCATTTCTTCACCCATTATCTTCATATTTTTCAGCCTTTTAACAGCAATACTGCTTTGGATGGAGATAGAACCACAAAGATCTTTGGCTATGACTGTATATTTTGCACTCTTCCATTATGTCACTGTCTAATATTTTTCATCAAGCCAGAGAACAAATTTGATGCTACATCAAAATACCTAACACACAACTAAGGCCTACTCTCAGTGGTCTTACGACACCAGAAGCTTGAATAGTGTAGCCAATGACCAATAGCAGAGCATATTTTTATTTACATGAGAGACCAGTTTAGAAGAAAAGATTACAGTTGTTAACAGGCACAATGGCTAATAGCACCTGTAATATTGTTAGTCAGTCACAGATGAGAGTTGTGTAGGTGGCAGCTATAAGAGCCAAGTGCAATGCTGCCACATACACCATGTTAGTGGCAGACATCTGTTCAGTAGTAGTTGTTTCTTGATGAAACAGTTCGGACAACATGACACACTAGAAATGGCAGCATGTTGTTACAGTCTGAGCTTTTGCTCTGTCTGATGACCTCATTGTCGATGTGACCTTAAACTGCAATGTTCATTCCTTTTGCACCCTCTGCAGGGGTCTATCTTGTCAACCCCTTGATGCAGCCCTGAACACATCAGATACAAAGGGCATCATATATGATGGCTGAAGTGTTGATTCTAACTCTCTAGCAGTTGCCTGTTGCTGAGTGAATGTTCTTTGATAAGAGAGTCTTTCAATTCAGGATCCAGGCTGTACTGTTTCCCATAATAGTTTTCACTATTATAAGTGCAAACATTAAGTGCAGTGAACAAACTCTCCTGGAAATTATAAATCTGGATGATGGCAGTGACTGAAGTGTTTCCATGGCACTTCATCCGCCGATTTTCTCTGGTAGTATATATTAGTGACACAGAGAGAACATGAAGTACAAGGCTCCAGAAAGTGCAGAATATTTTCATTCATGTTTCCAGTACTTTGAAGCCCTATACAGCCTGGCCTACTGTTGGTATTGTTATCAGTCCTTGCACTGGAGTAAGCAGGTATTAGATGCCAGATCTTTAGCATCTCTAAACATTTTCCTAAGTCTTCATAGTACATAATGTCTTGGGCTTCAGAGAAGTTTTTAAGGTAGGTGCATAACTGATATAAGTTAATGGGACTTGAATCTGTCACTAATTTTAGTCATTACTTACAACAAAATATCAGTTGGTGGCTTGTTGCAGTCAGTAGATAAATATCAAATGATAATCCTGCCTCATATTTGCATCTTTATTGAGTATTTCTTTTCTTCCGAAAAAAAGGTAATGGTTTTCTTAAAACATGGTGCCTTCATTAGAGGGAAGTTTTTCTGCGTAGTGGTCATCATATATCACATACTTCTTTTGACAGTCCCCATAGCTTACAAGTTTAGATGTACTGTTCCTTACAGCCTTGGACTTCCGCCATGTCTCACCAATCATGAAACATATATTACAAATGTAAGAGGACCTATGAAACAAAAAATAATAAATGATCTTTGAGAATTCAGCATTGGAATAAAAGAAGGCTTCAAATGTTCTTGGACAACCTCCATCCATGTATTTTATATGTGAGCTTATGAAGTGTCAACTATGTTTCCTGGAGGATCACACTAAACAAGTTTCCAGACAACTCTATTTCAGTTATTTCCAGTGGGCAATATATCACTTGAGTGAGCAGTTTTGGGAAACATCAGTACCTGTCATTCTTTGAAGAAGACTTGCATGTTACCTTGCCATGTATGGCTGAGCATTGTTCAGTGGAAGGTTGGGATCCTGTGTAGTTCAAAGCACAGGTAATATCTCAGGCTCCAAAACCTCTCTGATGTAGCAGCTGCTGCTTGGATCATCCTCAATAGATAGGAATTGAGATTGGAATTGAGATTAAATATTGCTCGCAATGACATCCCAAACTTTCAAATCTAGTATTTGTCCACCATGCCTCTCAACAATGCAGGTTGCCAGACTGTGTCACCACAGTAGATCAAAACTGTGTGAGGTAGACAAATGGAGTTTTTTTTTAACATTTTTTTTAGCATTTTACCTCTTAGAATGCCTGTGATGGTGTACATCACATTATGATGAGTTCATAGTTTGTGGACAATTGATACTAGCACAATGGTGCACATGCCATAAGTCAACACCACCACAGTAAGCAGTGACAATTCTTTGACATAGACAGGATCATACCTGTGCAGAACTCAAATGCCAAGTTGACAGTGTGAGAGTAAACTGAGCAGTCTGTAATGGTTGAGTTAAATGTTGGTGTTCATCTTATGCTTTGGTTACACTGCAAGCTACAATCCCCTGTTATCACTGTTACAGCTCTCTTCTATCCACTATTGCCACATATGCCTAAATATTGTAGCAGCATGCTCTGTACCTGACAAAAGGTCAAGATATTCAAAAACCCATTTTCTGGAGGCTGATTATGCTGCCCTGTTTGAATCTACTCACATGCTGCTATTCTATTCTTTGCTGCTGGCTAGGTATTCTGTTATTTGCATTCATGTTTCCACTTTATGTTCTGGTTTACAAAGCTTCATAAACTGAAGATTAATTAATTGTAATTTCAAGCCTGTGTGTCTATCAGCTCTGATCCAGTTGTTTCTGTTCTGGCCTTTGTAAGTAGATTCTCCTTGTGTGTTTCAAATATTGTGGGTTTTCAATTTTTCCTTTCAGTTTTAAATGATGTAAGCACTTGAATAAGAAACTGAAACAATTGTCTTGTTGTGTTAAAGAGATTATATTAGCTAAGAACACATGATTTGTTGTTACAAGTGAGAGCATTCTAGTTGAGATATAAAATGTTAGAGCAAAGGAACTGTCATGATTCATGCAAAAAAAAAAACAGGGAGAAAATCAGCAGGTCAATGAGAGTACTCAATGAAAGTACTCAGTGAGAGTACAACTTCAAGAAAGGTAGAAACAAATATCAGATGAAATACAACAATTAAATACTGCACCAGGAATGATGCTGTGAGGAACACACAGGTTGATGACACATCAACAACATTGTACATATATAAGTTACCTGGCAGACTTGTACCCATGGCCACGAAAGCAATTGCTGTAATTGTGTCTGGAATCGTGACTGTACAACCAAAATGTGAAGCTACGTCACCGATTACAGCTGTCAGCACACCTATCCAAAGGATGGAGGTCCAGAAACACACCCACCCGTCATAGACATCTATAGACATCAGAAGAGTCATAATGTTGACCTACAGATGGGCTTACATTACGTCCTAGCATAAGAAACAGTACTTTATTCAATCAAATTGTTGCAATGAAATGAACATGGATTTAATGGTAAGTGACCATCATAGTTTCTGTTGATTGCAAGACATAACACAATCCAAATAATAATAACAAACAGAGAAACAAAACTGAAAACAACACAACAGACTTTGGTAATGCTGCATGATATGTAAATGATGAACGACATCTCTCTGTTTTGGAATGGGAAACTTGACTTGCCAGACATCAAATAAGAACTCCATAATTGATGACACATTTGTTGCTGCAACTGCAAGTTATTGAAAAAAATTGCTGCGTGCTGAGGTGAATGCTGTGAGAGACCCAGGTTATGAAACAAGCAGTCTGTAGAAGTTGCACTCATCATCAGAAACCTCTTGGAACTGAGTCATGCAGACTGGAAAAAACATTCAATTTCAACTATAAGCTAAAGAAACAAAGAACAAGCATTTGTTATTTACACTATACCAGCTGTCATTCTGATGAACAACTAGGAAACTTAAAATGTGAAAGTGTGTATTTGTTTCCTGCTTCTGGTTGTATCCTCTAAAACAATTATTTATTTTGTCAAGTAAGTCTCTAGTTTATAAACTAAAAATGCAGTTCAACTAAAGTATAACTATAATAATGTTGTGCGGTTACATTATAAATCACAGTCTATAAGTGCAGTCATAAAAAGATAATTTTTATACTCTTTAGGAATTTTACCTACAAAAATATTTAGGTCTTCCATGCCTTGAGTAAATGCTCATAAATTATATGTATGAAAGGGTATTTGACAAAGTGATTACTATCCGTGGAGGATTAACCAGAAACAGGGCCATCTTCCTGACAGCGTACATTATCCTTACCTGGCACACTTGTACCCAGTGCTACGAAGGCTATTGCTGTTACGGCATCATGCAGCCCAACTGTGCACCCAAAGTGCGATGCCACATCACCAATGATGGCCGTCAGGCATCCGACACCAAATATTGACACAACGAAACACAAATAACCATCTAACAGATCTGAGACAGAGGAAAGAGAGAAGAGATAGAGGCACATAGACACTTTGACACTGATGGTACAGGATGGAAAGAAATAAATGCACAAGCACAGAAGAGCCAAAGTTTGAGCTGACCACACTGATAGCATATAGTGAATTGCTCCAACTTAGTACTTTGTAAAAGCCAAATGATGTTAATTATTATTGAATTTCATACCTGGTATATTTTTGATAATAACTGTAATTAATTTTGAAAGTGCCTTTCCAGCTAATCAGTATGATCAAGGTAAGGCTGAGGAGTGAGGGAAGGTGAAATGTAAAAGAGGTATGCCATATGCCGTGGTTAACATTTGACAAACCTGACATATCAGAAAACTTTAATTACAATGTTTCATTCACTGCTCACTTGATTTGAAAGTGAACATTAGAGTACGCTGAACAATGCTGTGATTTAAACTATTATTTATTAACCAGTATCTCATGGATATAAGTTAAATTTTTAAGCTACTGCACTATTTGACACTGAATGAAACATTTAATTGGATACACAGATAATTATGAACACTTATTGTTACAGAATTCCTGTCCTGCCTGTTCTGCAAAAAATAAGAACCAGCACAAAAAAAAATAATGTAGTTTCTCATGTTTTAAACAGTCTGCATTCGGCTGAAGAAAATCACAAGTGGCACAAACATGGCTTAAAAAATTTGATCAGACACTGCTGGAAAACAACTCACTTCCATATGTTTATAATAGAAATGATGCCATATTATTCACTTTTTCATACAATTAACATAATATTGGCATAGCTATGCTTGAATTCTACTACTAAACAAAAGAGTGCTCTCAAATGTTAAAAGGTGGAAGAATATTTGGTAATGTATACAACTAAAAGTATTGGATCAAACTAATCACAAAACTTAGCTAAGAAGCATGAAAAGTACCATTGTTAATTTTCTTTTATGTGTCCTCTTTTATTATGAATGTGCAGTACCTGTAGGAAGAATATAGTAATTATAATTGAAAATGTAGATATTTCTTAGCTTAAACAGGGACACAAATACACACACAAACACATATATTCTCTCTCTCTCTCTCTCTCTCCCCTTCCCTCCCCCCCCCTTCCCCCCTCCCCTCCTCTATGTCTGTGCTCTAGTATTAGAAAGTAATAAGTACAAGTTAACAAGCGTGTGTCACACAATGACATGTGTGGGGATATACCTAGATATCTGAGCTTGATGTTCTCTCACCCCTGAGGTAATCATGTGTTCTATGGATCATGTGTGAGCTTCAGATGATGCCTACAAGAACAAAAATGTTAAAAGTGTTCCTACCTATATTGGCAGCTGGAAAGAATAATAAAACAATAATAATTATAATGATAATAATAATAACAATAACAATAATAATATTACTAACAAGAAAAACAATAATAATAAAATCTGCTGAAAACGTGTAAAAGGAAGAAAATATTGTTACACTGCTTGCAACTGTGGGATCAACCAACAAAAAATTAACATATATAACAAATATTAACTGCAATTTTAATCTGAAAGTAACTGAGAATTGAATAATATATGGAAAGTTCTTGTTGAGAATTACGAAACATTTAGGAATAAAGGAGATGACACACCACAAGGCAGAAGTGCTGTGTCGTCGATAGATACACAAATGAAAGGTACAGAAATCAGCCAACATTTGGAATGCACTTCCTTTTTCAAACTTGTAGGAAAACCATGCACACAAATACATGCACACTCACTCACATGTACATGCCTTTTTGCCTACATTGCTCTCAGTCGACTGCCAGTTCTTTCCTGGCCCACGCTGAGTGTGCTGGGGTGAGGTAGGGGTGTGGGGTCAGGTAGGGTGGGGTGAGGGATAGAGAAAGGCAGGAGGCAGGGAGGGGGTTGGGGGGAAGCATCTAAGGGATTTGGTGGAGGGGGGCAGTGAGGTACCTTAGGTTTAGACCAGGAATGTTACAGGAACAAAGGATGCGCTCCCATCTGCACAGCTCAGGAAGACTAGAGTTGGTGGTGAGGATCCAGATGACATGGCTTATGAAGCAGCCATTCAAATCGGGCAGCAGAACACATGTGAACTGCTAGAAACTTCCCCCAACCTCCTCCCTGGCTCCTGCCTCTCTCCATCCCACACCCAGCTCCACCCCACCGCACACTCTCACCTCACCCCAGTACACTTACTGTGTGCCAAGAAAGAGCTGGCAGTTGACTGAGCACAGTATAGGGAGACAGGCAAGTGCATGTGAGTGTGTGTGTTTCCTACAAGCTTGAAGAAGGAAGTGCATTCCAGAAGCTAGCCAATCCCTGTACCTTTTATTTGTTTACCTATCAGTGGTACAGCACTTTTGCCTTTCAGGAGTCATCTCCTTTATTCCTAAATAATTCATAATGAGAACAGAATAACATTGGGTACTTGTTACTGAACTAATTTCACCAGTTCTTTCTCCTCTTTCTTTCTTCAGCATAAAATAATATCTTCCCAGTGATCTATAATTAATTTAACCTTATAATCCTCAGTTTCTTTGAATATGCAGTCAAGTTAATGTTGTTCACAATTTCAACAGTTTTACTTGTTGCCTTCTGTGGATGTCTTGAGCGCAAATATTAGTTGCTTGCTACTTGCAGTTCAGTAAAATTTATTTATTAAACATACACTGCAATGTCTTTTATAACAACAGGATTGAAGGAGCAATCCATAATTGCTTTGGAGAAAATTTAATAGCCAAGATTACATGGTATATTTATCATTGATTACCGGTTTCACCAGTTAAGACTGCCATCTTCTGCTCTGTAAAGTGATGCATTTACATATAGTACACGTACAATCATTATTTATATTTACTGTTACAAATGAGGACATGAAAATTCTGCTTTCATAGCTTTAAAAAACTTGTTGTTATATGTCTTGTTCCACTATGACTCTATCTCACATACTACATTAACATTCTAGTGGATATTACGCAGCACATTCCATACCAATTTGTTAAAAATACAAACCAGTTTGCCACAAGTAAAAAAATATGTTTAAAGAGCAGCTTTGGTGGCTAGGGATGTCCACACGTAGCATTCCACTGATGTTTGTTAAATAATGAACAGTGCACATTTCTGCATAATTTTTTTTTTTTTTTTTTTTTTTTTTTTTTTTTTTTTTTTTTTTTTTTTTTTTTTTTTTTTTGACAAGTTAAATACATCATGGATCCACATTCTATGAAGTACACACTTCAAATGATTGGCTGTAAGGTGTAGATAAGGCATGCAAGTAATTTCAAAGACCAGGTGGCTCTTACATTGGTAGCTATCTCAAAACCGGGTCATACATTTGTTTTCTTTTCATTTAAAATTACAAATATCTTTGAGAGTTCTTCTTTAACATTTGAAAAGTATACTGATTTATATGCAATGAGTTTTATACACTTCATTAAAAAGTTATCATTTATATATGGCTTATAAATACGATATGATTTTTGTATTTGTTGTATTATATTGCCACACCATGAATAAGTACAGGTGTGGATTTTGGGAATTCTTGTAAATTTCGTGCAGCTATGGATGGGAGGCAGTAGTTAAAGGACCAATTGGTACATTGGATGGCAGTTGCGTGCAATATTGATATTTTGCAAATGAGTTTGTGAAGCAGGTGTACAACACTGCTCGCAGGCTAGAAAGAGGAGCCTGGCGGGCACTGTATACAAATGAGAGGTAATCAGGCCAGCAGAGGGCACCAACATGCTGTGAAGAATCCATACACTGCAGTTACAACAGCGCCTAGTGACCTGTGTGTAGAGGTTGAAGCAGACTGAGGAAAGCTGACGTTATAATTACTAAAGAGGACTCCTGTTGTCCCCTCCAGGGGAACTATGCCAGAGGTGTAGGAAAGAGATGTATGAATAATCAAGCCTGGAGCCTCAAAGCAGGCAGTCATTTCACCATTCTGTGTGTTTCTATAACTGAAGAGAATGACGACTCTTTAAGGTGCAGGCCAACCATGACGACCTTTTGGTTACGGATATCGGCAGCCAACCAGCCTGCTGAAGCTACCTTCAATTTCCATTGCACGGACACATCATAGCTGTGGCAGGCTGCACCACACCTCGGAACTGCTCTGGCATGAGGAGAGAGAGGGCTGCTAGCCCCCATTCTCTGCAGGGCATTGTTTGGCAGACTGCAAGCAGCCATCTGCAGGGTGGGACTGGGGTGTGAATTTGCAACCTCCCAGGTGCAGAGCTCTCTGTGGGCACCGAATGAGCTGCCCTGGGTGGGTGGCCAAAGCTGCCAAGGCTCACTACAATGACAGTGGTTGGCTGCTTCCATTTGGCACTTTACTTGGAGTCCACGAGTAATGCTTGAGGGAACAGTCAGCCATGTTCTGGGCTATCAGGAGCAGCTAACACACATGGTGACCACTTAGCTGTGGTGGGTAAGGATTGATACATCCACAAGGCTGGGCAACTGGACACCAATAAAGCAGATTCCAGCATTCGTGTTAGTGCTAACATGCATGGTATGCAGCACCATCACCGAGTTCAGCAGAAGGCCCACTGCAGAAGGCCTGCTGTGTATCTTTGATGTAATAAAATCAATGACACACTTGCCACAGCCCCTGGAGCTCTCGGGGAGGGGGAGAGCAAGTAGCAACATCAGGAAGTGGTTGTCTTGCTTTCCTAGTCTGTTATGTGAGCTGGGGTACAAGATGTTTAGAGCTACTTTTGTGAAGCCACTGTAACTCATCGACTTATATTTGTGTAGAGGTAATGATGGATGGGATAATTTAGTGCCAGTGAGATGTTCTTTTTGCAGTTTTCCTGGCCATGAGTTGCTGACTGGCCACGAGTTGCTTGTAACAGAGCTGTAGCAGCAGTTTGTTCCGTATGTAGGTGTACTGGTCATCTGTCTAATAGCTGTACTGAGTGTAGATGGGTGATGATTTACCAGACAAATTAACTTGTGTTTACATTTTTTTGTGTAGCGTTGAATGGAAGTTCGTGTTTTGTCTTGTTCACAAAAAAAGTTAATTGCATAAAGAGTATGCAAAATGGTGAAAACATGTGATACTACCTCAGATGAAGTTGCTGCTTTAACTCAGCAAGTGCAAGCATTAACAGAGCAGTTTGCGAGCATGAAGGAGAGAAATTTTGAACTTAATTGTGAGTTAGAGCCTCGTAAAGAGAGTCTTGGTCAGTTGCAATTGGAATCTTGGGAAAGTAAGTCTGGATTCAGGGTGCCTTTTGTTCCATATGACTCAGCACTGATTAATCCCTTCTCAGGCAAGGCAACAGAGGATGTGACAATTTTCATTATGGGTATTAGGGATGCTGCAGAATCACATGAGTGGTCAGAAAAGTAACTCAGCATGTTGCTAATATGTGTTTGGTGGAGGACTCCAGAGCATATGTTGTGTACCATGAGACATTGAATAAAGGATATACATTCCAGGAGTGGGCTGTGGGATTGTACCAGCAGTACAAAAAGTAGAATAGTGCATGATTTTTTCAGGAGAAATTAAGTATGTTGTCGATGCTTTGAAACAAGTTTGTGGAAGCATTCTTGGATAGAATCCATAACCTAAACAGAAAGACATATGTACAAACCCAGAATGCAGAAGCTAATAGGTTGCTGCTACAGGAGGCAGAAAACAGAATGGTGGATGTTTTTTTGCAATGGTATACGTGCTGAAATGTCATGGAGGGTACAGATGGAGAACACGTAGGACTTAGAGTCAATTCTTATGATTGAAACACTTATAGAGGAGATGGATATGGCCACAAAGCAGAGGGTGTACCATTGCATGTTGACTTCAGAAGTCCACTGTTATGGATGTGGTCATGAGGGGCATGTAAGGAAGCAGTGTAAGCAGCCAGAGTGCTATGCTTGTGGCATAATGGACCACCGGTCATCTGAATATGGAGGTAAGAAGGGTGAAAAGCAATGACAAGGGAAGCAGCCATTAAAAGCAAATATGATTGCTTCAGCCATTGGAAAGCAGTACCCACATACCATAACATGGAATAAGTAGGTGAACAAATGGAATGTAGCTTTGTGGGCTTAGTGGGTGGCAGGAAACAAAGATTTTTGGGTGACACTGATGTGAAAGTGTCCATTATCAGTCTGGACCTCCTGGGAAAGAGAACACTGGAGCCTCTATGGCATATGATAGGTGGAGTTGGTAATGATAGGGTGGAATAACTGGGTATGGTAGCACTGGTGTTTTCAGATGAGGATCGCAGGGAGGTTTTGTCATGTGTAGGTGAAGGTTATTCAATGATTCTTGGACTAGATATTCTTGACAAACATCATGCTAAGACTGATCTTTTGCAATGCACAGTGAAACTCAGTGGGACTTCGTTTCAACTGGGAGCAACAGTTGCAACTGAGACAATGGTGCAAGGTTCACCTGTCATGGAGGTGAAACTAACTAAAGTACTTATGTTTTCTGTAAAGATCGAGCAGCAGGAGAAAATACCAGCAGGCATAAAAAAGATAGTGTGGGTTTCAGTGGATACCAATTTGCTGAGGGAAACATTACATGTGGTTGAACTGCTCTTAAGCAATGAAAAGTTGGATAGTTTGCATTGTTTTATCTGCAGAAGTTTAGTGCATATGAGTGACATGAATGGGGAACATATGGTTAGTGTGGGAAATTTTGGCAGAGGAGAGGTGACTGTCAAAGGGTGCAATAATAGCCACTCTGACAGTCTTGGAAGGTGAGTACTTTGATAGATCGAGCCTAGAGGAAAGCCACAAGAAAACCTTCGATATGGAACTGCAATGTGGGAAAGTAGATCATTTGAAAGGGAGTGATTGAATGGCTACAGAGAACTTGTTTTTGAGGTTTAGTGATTTATTTTGTGTGAGCGGAAGATTAGCAGTGACCCTGCTGATGTAACATCACATACTGACAGGGGATAGTGCACCAGTTATAGGAAGCTGTACCATTAGCAAAGCAGCTGCAACTATTGGTAGAAGAATTTATTGAACAACAACTATGGGATAGGATCATAAAATTCATAGGAACAATAGTTCCTGGAATGGAAATATGGTCATTGTGCCAAAAAAGTTGGCCAAAGGGACATGAAAATATAGATTTTGCTGTGACTATAGATATCTAAACTTGCAAACCATTTCAGATGCTTATCCAGTTCCAAACATCAAGGAAAGTTTGGATAATCTGGGTGAGTGTTGGTTCTTTACAGCTATGAACCTCAGGAGCAGATACCATCAATTGGATGTGGTGCCTGAAGATAAATCAAAAACAATGTTTACCATCCTGGCAGGACATTTTAATTACAAACACATGCAATTTGGACTAAAGATCCCACTGGTAACTTTTCAGCGGTTGTTGGATCGGGTACTGAGAAGATTAAAGCCAAAAACTTGTCTAGTCTACCTTGATGGCGTAATTGTCTATTCAACAGATTTACCAGAGCATGTGAGACATTACATTATTACAGATGAAAGACTTTGCAAAAATAGCCGGACCCCTGAACAAGCTGCTGAAGAAGAGGATGAAACTCCATTGGTCACAGGAATGTCAGGAAGAACTTTAAAAACGGAAAGAAAAATTAGTTTCAGTTTCAGTATTGGTTTTTCTTGATTTTGAGAAAGAGTTTATCCTTTCACATCATGCTTCAAATGAGGTAGTCAGTTGTGTTTTGAGACAGATGGTAGATGGTCATAAACATTCAGTAACTTATGCTTCAAGGAAGCTAAACAAGGTGAGCTTAACTACTCAACAATGGGGAAAGAGATGTTGGGGGTCATATATGGTATCACATATTTTCGGTGATATCTATATGGTAGGAAGTTTAAGGTTGTGACAGATCATGCCTCATTGAAATGGTTGCATGGTTTGAAAGATCCATCTCATAGATTAACTCAGTGGGCACTTAAGCTTAGTGAATTTGAGTATGGGGTAATCCATAAGCCAGGAAGCTGCAGGGTAGGCACAGACAAGGGATAAGGAGTGCCAGGCATTTAAGTCACAGCCACATTTCACTAGGTACAAGGGTTTGTTGTGTACTATGACAAGTTGTGGACCACATGTGGTGGTTCCAGAGGGTTTTCGGATGGAAGTTTTGCAGCAAGCTCATGACCATAAGTTGTCAGGTCATGATGGGCGACAAACAACAGACAGACATGTAGTAGAGCACTTTTGGTGGAGGAACAGAAAGCATGACATGAAGCAGTATGTTAAGGCCTGTGTGCCATGTGCACTGAGGGCTGACATTACGCATCACAAAGTCCCATAGGAAAGGTTGCCAGAGGCATCCAGTACATTTTCTTTGCTGGCACTGGATGTCCTCTGACCATTTAATAAAACACCTGCAGGAAATAGGTATGTTCTAATGATCATCGATCATTTCTCTTGAGTTCTCGCAGTGGTACCAATGCCAGAACAATGGGCTAGTACTGTAGTACAGGCATTAGTAAACAACTGGATTTAATGAAGCAACTATGTCGCATGTTGCATATAAGGAAGTTATGGACATGTCCATTTCATCTGCAAACCAAAGGGAGAATGGAACACATGCACAAGACAACTGCAAAGATTTTGAGCTATTACATAGTTTCCAGACATGATGATTGGGATGCCTATTTACCTTATGTACTGTGCTCCTATAATTCAAAGGTTCATAATGCAACATCCTTGTTGCCATTTGAGGTGGCGTACAGCAGGAAAATGCCATGTCCTTTTGACAGTTTGGTCCTAAATTAGGACCAGATGGTGAGTTGGTGAGGAAGTTTGGCAGAAGAATTAGGGAAATTTGGAGGAATGTGCAAAAGGCAAACAAGAACACACTGGAATACCAGGGACAACCAGACACATGGGTAAATTGCTGCAATACTGCTTAGGGCAGTGGGTAATGATCACTAGTCCCTATATGTCAAAAATATGAAATTTTTAACAAAATACCCAGGACCATACCAGGACATGGAGATGACCTCACCTGTCAACATAAGAAATAGTTCCTCACAAAAACATATATTATACACATCAAACCATTTGAAAGAATGCTAGAGGGGATGCCACATTTATTGGCTGCCAATCAGGAGGTGAAAGTTACAAAGGGTACAAAGAAGGAACCAGAAATAGGCATGCAACGTAAGGTGCATGATGTGTCATATAGGTTTAGGTCGCAAAATTAAGTTGTATGATTGTAATTTGTTGGTTTTCTTATTTTGGATTAGTATATTAGGGAGTATGTATTTTCTCTTTTTTGCCTTAGGGATATTTGTTGCTTTTCTTTTTGTATGGAGTCATTAATTTTTCATTTTGTTATTATCGATATTGTTTTTTTGTGGATTATGCATTATCAAGAAGAGGGAGGGATGACAGAGTAATTTGTGATCCGTCTGGGTGGCCAACTATGGACTGATATGAAGTGAGTTTGTTTCTAGGGTTAGTAAATGAGACAAGTTGTGGGAAGGAGCTTCTGCCAGCCCGAACTTACTTCTAGAGGGTGGGTACACATTGGTTATACTCTGTATTGACACTGATAAATGTATGGTTGAAATGATACGCTGTAGACAAATCGGTAAGGTCGAAAAACCGCGAGCTCTGGGAAAGAGAAATCATCATTAATGGCATGACTTGCGAGGCCATTGGGACAACACAGGAAGGGATCTTAGGTGCCAGCAGGGATGGCTGGATGGATACAGGGATGGCCAGGGAGGAGGTGGCAGCTGATGTGGAAGTGGCAACTGCAGGGAACAGTATTGAGAGGGCCGGCCATGATAGGGCCAGCTACAACCACAAAGAAGGCTGCATTGTCAGCTTCAGAGGCAGCCAGGACAGCATTGTGAGGGCTGGATACAATAGGGCCAGTGACAGTCGTAAAGGATGCCACATGGATAGCCATGGAAGTGGCTGGGGCACTTAAAACTGGTAGGCAGGGATAGAACCAGGCAATGGCAAGGGGATTGGCTGATGATGAAATGAGTGGTATCCTCCAATGGTGTCACATGTTAGGGCTGGGCTGGTACTATACAATAAATGGAGAGCCGCACAGCACAACAACATTGCAACAATTTCATGGCAGGTGGCCCAGCTTGTCAGACACAAAAACTTTTGGATGCCCTGCCCAAATGCTGTAGACAAAACTGGGGAACCTTAGTGAGCCAAATGGTGCTCTGCAACAGAGCCTGAGTTGCCCAACCCATGGACTGGTGGGCTAGAGATGACGAAAACTCCATTGAGTGAGAACACACAGCAAGAGAACAAGAGTGTAAATGCACACAGAAACATGACAGATATGCAGACCAACAACAGTAAGTAAGGGGATTGTACATTAGAACAACACATGAACAGACCATTGAACTACACAGAAGTGTGAACATTCACTATAATATGTACCTGCTGAGAAATATGAAAATGAATTGTAAAGAGACACCTACCAGAACTGAGACAAGCAAACAACTGAACATATCCACAGAAAGCAAGAATTGAGCAGTCCACATCCAGTAAATGAGTAAACACACTCACACTGTGGCAAGGCATGAACACAGCTGGTCTGTTATATAATTGGACACAGTTGTAGAATTCAAATGTAGATTGGCACAACACAAGAAGCACAAGGAAGCTGCCCCATTGAAATGACTACCACACAAGCAAAATCAAAGTGGTTGAAAAACACATGAGTAACTGAGAAGTAAGAAATGGGCTCTAGCAAAATGAATGAAGAGACATCAAGAATCACTGAAACATACGTAAAGATGCAACCTCATTGTCCTTGTCCTGATCAGGCATTGCCATTCGTGGGAAGAGGTCCAGCCACGGCTGCATCATCTGGGCAGAATGCAACACAGGTTAGCAGCAGCAAGCTTGGCATGGCAGAGGGGAGGTGGCTGACTGGTGCGCAAGACCAGTGACTGACACTGCAGGTAGTGAACAGTGAGCTGGCAGTGGAGTGCATGAATCTTGAGCAAGCACTGCAAAGAGAAACTGCAAGATGTATGGATATGACATCATTATCCTTGTTGCGAACTATGGAATATGGCAGATGAAGGAAGAACACTGTGACACAAAACCATTATCCTCAATGCTACAAAGGAAGAGCATTCTAACACGAAACCAATATCCTCCTCGCCAGGTATAACAGCCCTTGGCCAAGTGGTGTGCCAATGATGTGACTGATATGGACGCAATGGAGTAACACTGTTTGTTTATTGATTATGAACTAACTCAGTACAGCTTTAGATGATGAAGATCCAAATGTGAGTACTACTGAAATGTCTTTTGTAACAATGTGCAGTGGAGGCCACTATTATGAAGCCCACAATTTTCGGCAGTGGCAATGAGCTGAAGGAGTGAGCCTTCCGGAGTAGCTGTCACATGGCAGCAGCTTTGATTATGGTGAAGGCACAGGTCCAGTGTAGTGGGGCCTTCCAGCGTGACTGATGTATATGTATAGCCAGTGGCTGTGATCCTAGAAAACGCATGGAATGCCACGTCCGATAGGTAGTGCAGCAGCAGGCTTTGTGGTCCAAAGTGTAGGCTCAAAGGCAGCTGCCAGCTGGTCTGGAACCCAGAGCTGAACTGACCACTGAGAGGCTGAGTAGTGACCTAAGTACCCATCAGTGGAGGAATAAAGGCACTCTGTCATCTGGACAGTGTGCCTGTCACATGCGCAGACCTGAATAGGTGCCTGTGACTGCTGTTTACTGCGATGTGCGTGCCATGTATTGGCGTGGCTTGCAATGCCAAAAGCTGTGGTAGCTGCAGGAGACTTGGCAGTAGACAGCTCAGTGACTCTTCTGTTGTGAAACAGCTTTC